>NW_022595245.1:8123742-8209998 GCF_009176505.1 Sitodiplosis mosellana
AGAGAGAGAGAGAGAGAGAGAGAGAGAGAGAGAGAGAGAGAGAGAGAAAGACATAAAAAAGGTAGTCTAGTGTTGAAAGCGGTGCATGCATAATGCATTTTAATATTTTTCGCGTCGCGATCGTCGATTTTTATTGCATCCATTTGCTTTCTGTTCGTTTTTTTCATGTCTGCAATCGTCGCAACCTTCTCAACGTATAGATGTAGTTTGATACAATTTCGCACAGAGATGGGCAAAACAAAACAGCACACATGCCCAAATCAAACAAGAACAAAAAAAACGTTGTTTTGTTTGTGAAAACGTGACAAAAATACCTCACACGTGACGAAACCATTCGAAAACTTGAAAATGTTTCGAATGGTTTCATCATGATCACATGAACGGCAAAACCAATATATGTATGATGCCGGGGGATGTCAATACAGGTGTGTAAGCACGTTCAGAGTCCAACTCTGAGTTCGCGTAGAGAATTGAAAAGAAAAAATAAATGAGCAGCAAAAAAGTGCAAGAGTCGGCAGCGTTGACAATAAAATATGCAATGCGAGAAGAAAAGCAGCATCAGCAGCTGCCACGGATTGGAAAAGTCTCCCCATTGAAAAGCGAAACAAAATGTCTATTATTTATAGTCGAAATGGATTTGATTTGTGCACAAAACATTTCCATATGTGAGTGCGAGTGGGTGTGTATGTGTTTTGAAGCTTGAAATCCGTTCGGCGCGCGGATTGAACGGCGATAAAAAGCGAATTATACGTTTTCTCTACCGTTGAATGTCTAGATATTGATGCGCGCTCGGTTTTCGGTCTACGTACCGACGAGCATAACGTGTTCATCGAAGCTTCTGGTTCAGCTTCAGTTGCGATTTGTTTTTTCTTCCTTCGTTTTCTGAAAATGTATATTCTGTGTATCGAGGCTGCTGCTGCTGTTTTACTCGTTGTCACTATTCTTCCGCTTCTGTGTCCTGACATCGCGTTTAAAGCGACGAGCGAACGAACGAACGAATGTTCAGCTCATTCGCCTTCGTCGGTGTGTACGTGATGCAGTTGCTCCACTTGTATAAACAGCTTAGCAACGAATATTCGTAGCCTCCTAGTTGTTAGAATAACGTCAAAGTGTGTTTTCCTTTATGCTTCGCTTGATATGCATATTTAATAAAGTTTTTTCACATATACAAAAGTGCCTGTCGATGTACACGCTGCCTGATGATTGCATGGGGAGTCATTGAAGGACACACAAATATGGATGAGAGAGCGAGAGAGCGCGCTCAGAACGCGAAAGACTGAACGCGACCGCGGGAGAGGCAGAGACACGGGAAAAATGAAAGAAAGAATGAAGAGCTCGAGAAAATTTCGTTTGAAACGAACACACAACTCGAATGCTAGTTATTTCCACCTCGAACCAGTGTGCGCATTTATATATTAATTTAAAGTTTAACGCTGGCTAAAAAGCATTGAAACTTAACAACTTGATTCCGCCAAGGGTGGATTTTCTCTACAGGAACCGTCACTTTTCACCGATTCACGCCAAACAATAGAACGTGTGGCATGACACAGAGGAAGAACAAAATGAATGAATGGAGAGAGAGGAAAAAAAAACGAAACCAACAACAACAACAGCGGAATTGTATGGTAGAGTTGGACGGGAACAAAAGCGAAAATTAAATAAAATCAAATGCACACGGATTTCAGAACTTTTTAACAAGCAATCGAATGGCATTGAACAGAATTGTGACGAGTCGGTTGGAATTCGATTTGCACGGTTGCAATTGATTATATCCACATTTTTCATTGAATCAACCGTTTTTGAAAATTGAATTTCAAAAGAGCAAGCGAGAGAGACGACGACGACGACAACGAGATGGAGGCGAGAGCTTTTATTTTCACGTCGTTTTCCAGTCAGATTTGTTTAATTATTATTATCTGACATGGAGCAAATGTTCGAAAAATGCGAACCAACATGTATTTCTCTATTCGTGTTCGTTTACGGTATGTCGTACGATTTTATCAGTTCAAAGTAATTGAATTGTTCGTCGAACATGCAACGGAAAGCTTCGAATGTATATATCACATCATGATAAATGTATTTGCGTAATCCCATCAACGACACACAAATGCATGGCTTTCAATGGATTTTTTTATTTCACAATTCACATCGAATTTACAGGAGGAATAGAGGGAAGAAAAAGTAAGAAAATAATCATTCACTGACCGTGATTCAAAACAAATACGGAGGAAAACGAATGTAAACAACCAACGCAACTTGCATAGCATCAGAACAGACAGGGAGAGCGAGAGAGGGAGAGAGGGAGAGAAAGAAAAAACAAATAACATGCCAATGAAAATTCATGGAAAATTCCACATAAACAATTCAAGCCTCAACCTCTGCCAATCAAAATATCCAAGCCATCATTGTATGTGTATGCGTTTCGGTAAGCACTGTCCGTCAATTCTTCCGCTAAAACCGAATTATACATTGTTTACACAAAACTCGATTTCGTCCCGACTGATATATTCTCCAATGTCTTGTTCATCTTACAATTTCCATTGGCATTACTGCCATCGCTTTGCTCCATGTTAATTCATCGCTGTGTGGCAACGTCGCACAGATGTCGATGGCTTTCAGTTTGCTAGTGTCTGTATCGGTGTACAGGTTGGTTTCGTAACGATTCCGTTCCGTACATACAAAGGACAATTGATGATCACATCGTAAACCATTTTACCTATACGTGCATTAATAAATTTCACCGGAACGGAATGTTGTATTCAATCGATGTGTACGATATCATTAGGGAAGGCGATGAGCACGAGATAGCTTTTGTGCTCGAGCTGAAAGCCATCAATATGATATGTACACGGTTGTATGCTGCGGTTGACGGTGGTTTCTCTCATCTCTCGCTTTCGCTCGATTCTCTTCTCTCTTTTTTTCTGCTCCCGTTAGCTGTTGTTATTCTTGGGACCTTGCATTTTCAAGTGGATACGTTTAAATATTTTGCGCGTCCTCGTGTATATATGGAAAATTCATTATTCATGGCCGAGAATCCTTCGAAACGAGCGAAATAGAGAGAAATGTGCATTAAATTGAGACACAACGTTTCTTCAAAACACTTTGGTTTCCATTTTTATAGCCGAGTGTGATATGACGATACTTCTGGCTATGGTAACGATATGCTTCAACCAAAAACAAACATAAAAAATTTGTTCGTATTTCAAATTATGGCCGAGTCGGAACACACGTTTCAGATAGGCAACCAAGCTTAAAAAATCATTCATAATATGATGACATACAAATATGAGCACGATTTCAAAATGTGTACACACGGTCTCTCTCTCTCTCTTTCCCTTTCTCTGTCGTTTGCTCTTGCTCCTTTTCTATCTGTCTGTATTTTTTCCGTATCAATTGCCCTTCTACCTCGGAGTCGGAAGCAACGTCTGTTCGTAGAATGGAAATTTCGCTCGGTTGAATGCGAAAAGAATAAAATAAAGAGCGAAGAACTAGCTTTTATTTCGCCATCAAGCAAAAAGGTGAAACAGATAACGAAAAATGGTTGTAATATGCACGAGGGCGAACACACCATATGGAAACAAGCGGAATTCAAGGGACCAAGAATGGCTGCGAGGTGAAAATCCAACAAGTCTACATTATTTATTAATGACTCTGGCGACGGACAGTAATAAACGAATCAGCACACTCACATTTACAAGCGAACACGTTCCTAAATAAACACTTGTATTTCTGGATGGATGTATAGTTGCGGCCCTAAATCGTAAACGCTTTCAATCACGTTAGACTGCGTGTATATCGTCATGGCATTCTCTCTCTCTCTCTCTCTCTCTCGTCTAATACGCTCCATTTCAGGCGATGACTAATGATTCTGTTATTTCCTTTTTCGTGTTAAAATTAAATGCCAATTTAACGTTCCATACAAATTAAACATATCGATTGTGTTTTGTAATATTTTGCATTTTTTTTTTTTGTTTTCGTTCAAGATTTATTTTTGATATATTGAATCGGACTATGGCTATAAAATTTCAGAAATGAACGGTTCAAAAGAATTTCCGGCAGGCGAATGAGAGAACAAAAAATGAACCCAAAGCACACACACATACACCGAGAGTTTCGTTTATCAAGTTTGACCGAAATGGCTAGAATTTTTGTTGTATTTCTTTTTTGTGCGCCGCAGATTATTTTATCTTATGGCCTTGCCGCGTATTTGTGGGTGTTTCTGTGAATTTTAAAAGTCTGACTTTGAGAACACCAAATAAATGTCGAATTCAGATATTCAAAATAAAATGACCTGAAGTCAAATAAAAGTTTGCATTCGTTTTTTGTTGTTGTTGTTGAATGTTGGTTGGAAGTGATAGAGTGAGAGCGTAAAAAATCACAACTCAGGCGAAATGTGTACAAAATGATATTCGAGACGGAAAAAAGGGGGAGCAAATGCGCCAGGAGACACATTGAATAAGCCGAAAGGAATAAAGGAATTCAATGTAATTGTACATGAGATCTGTTGGGATATAGGATAAACCGAAGCAAGGAAAAACAAATCGAGATATGCGAAACAGCAGTGCACTTTTTTTGTCGTGCTATAGAAAAGGGGAGAAGCAAGCAGATTATGGCGTAGATTGAAAAAAGAAGAATACAAATAATTTCGTTAGTAGAATGTCGGCAAACACATCAACACAACGAAAGAGAGTGGCGAGAACCAGGACGAATAAGGCTACTTGTCTATCGTACAAAACAACACAATACAAACGGTATCCAAGGCAAAGCGGCCAATTCTCGAAACACGAAAAATGCTAACGTGTTGTGAAATTCAACGACGCACATGTAGCCAACGGAATCGTACGCATTCAAACTCACACACACACATACACCGGTGAAAAGGATACACACAAAGTTCACGCAATTATCCTACGGAAAATAAAATTTAAATGAATGAAACAACAGAGAGGGCTAGAATAGAAACGAGGGAAAAGACGCATAAAACGAAATCGCATGGAAATAGGATGGAAGCGCTAACGACACCACTTTCATAGTTAAGTGTTACTTCTGTTGTGGAGGTAATCGGTATGCGAATGGAACGGTGAGGATGGGAGGTGAGAAGGTGAACCAACCGTTTGTTCGTTGAACGTTCGGCCAACCACCCAAAATGTTTGAAACAAAGTATTTAAGTGAATATTCGAGTCCAATAATACATTGTATAGTTTATATGACAACCACATGGATATAGAAGACATAAATGAATACGTAATGATGTGTACACCGATCACTATCACTTGTGATTAGAACAATCGATAAATGAACTTTTGAACTTTATGGGTGTTTGGTGGAAAAACGCACTTAGTCACCTTTGCTTCTAATGGAAATTAGTTTTTTTCTTCCTTCCCCCAAGAAAGAATTTGACGCAGGAGAGGAAATGTGGACACACACACATATACACGAACCAAAAAAATAAACTGAAATAACACAAGAGAGCAGATGAAACATTAAAAACACCAACCACGTTTTAGTTTGGCTTTCGGTCGTGTTCGTGCAATGAAAAATTAGTGATAATTGTAGAGGTTGGATTCGTGCTTGAAAATTGGAATTGAATGATGACGAGAATGAAGCTTTTCACTCTCTTTTTCCCTCTCACGAATAGAGAGAGAGAGATTTGTGATGATGCATATTTTCACACAGTATGATGGTTAATATACATCATGTTTATTGCTTTTAATTTCATTCATTCAAATAGCCGGAAAATCCAGTTGAATCGAAAAATCTACTAAAGGATAGACGAAGAGCTAGAGCATCTATACATTGTAAACAAAATGTAGTGTTTGCTTGGAATAGTCCCCGGGCCGTGTTATAAAGCGGCTAATAAATAAAATTCAAGCAGGCGCATACATAGTCGTAACGTACGGGAAATGGAGATGAAAAGAGACAGGGTGGAAATTCATTCACGTTTGTCATTTTGCCATTTTGTGCTTTCGGCAAAGTCGTGCTCTCTCTCTCTCTTTCCCCTCGTTCGCTCCGAATCATGCATTTTTACTTCGTAATTAAATTTCTAATGAATATAAATTTTCGTAATTATGCATAAATATCGTTTTCTTCAAAAAAAAGATTGTGCCGTTCGCACAATATAAGCGCGAGACATATTTTCAACGTTCGCTAAGGCCAAATTGGATGTATTTACGTGTTGCTATTCAATATGAAAGCACATAGTTAATTGCATCGCTACGGGACCATTAAAAGTCAAACGGAATGCGTAATATCGCCAAAACGTCACGTAGTCAAATAGAAAAGCTATAACAAGTGGAGGTCTGTTCTTGTGTGTATGTGTGTTTCACGACGACTACGATGATGATACATTGCAAGACATTTGGGTATAGACGCGACACGCGTTTTTCAACTGGGAAACAGCAGCAGCAGAAGACGACGACAACGACGACGACGAATGAAAAAAAAAACGAGGAACGTAAAGTTCGTTTTTCATGTCGTTCATTGCTCAAATTGGGTATTGTGATATTACAATGTCATGTCTGATGACAAATACAACGTCGACAACGTCGATATATACATATATATTTTTTTCGCTCTCTGTCTCTCTCCCCAAGCACAGTCAACGGCGAATTTGTCGAAGGCATACGAGCCAAACCAAAGAATGTCAAAAATGATATCAACTCCTTGCTCGCATCGAATCCGACTGGAAAATAAATTTCAACGCAACGATTCGAACGTTGCGAGTCGACGAATGCTCTCCATCTCCATCATCGCAATGGATCACTTGATGGCATTGTGCCAAAACACGAACGCAACACAAAATGTGTGGAAATGTTCTCGCTCGCACGAGAGAGAGGGAGGGAGAGAGAGCGCGAGTGAATGGAGCAAATTGGATTGGATGTGCCTTCCATTGGAAATTGGGATAGAGTTTGCGCAATTGGGGCATTGATGACATGACGAGGAAACGGCCAAAATCTCTCGAAACAAGCGAGCCGGTTTTTGTACTTGTTGATAATGCAGACACACAGGGATCACGAATCGCACGAATTCATCATCACGCATACATTGGCAATACACACAAGGGCGAACGAGGCAAGCGAGCGTGCAAGCAAACATGCCGTACATGTGTTGGGATGTGATGTCAACAAGCTAGTCAGTCCAGCATACATCCAGAGACATGAACATGAGCATAACGTGTGTTTTGTATGTATGATTCATATATTTACATCCGTTTTCAATGGAGGCTATATTGCGGCAGAGTTCAAAGAACGTATAACAAGCCGTCGGTTGTTTGTGAGTGAGTGAGCGAATGAAAATCATCCAACATTTGCTATTGCTGATACATCGCTCGGTGGAAAAAAACTAGCCAACATTTACGAATTGATTCTCGTGTTCGTCGTCGAGCTGTTTAAGCCATTTATTTTGCGATGAACAGACATACGATACACACACACACTCGGTTTGGTATCCTTATATTCATATGCGGCTGCTTGACTGATTTTCCCAGCCGAAGAACATTATACTTGAGCTACGCAACAGTAGACAGCACTAAGTTGAAGTGGGCAAACACTTTACACACACCGAAAACCATTGACAGAAATAAACAATAACGAGCCAAAAGGAAAAAAAATAGCAGCACGAGACGAGATGTTGTGTGAAAATCGTAATATAACAAATGCCAAAGCAGTAAATAAAAGCCCAAGCAATAACAACAGCCAAAATGGACCGAGGAGCCATTTGAAAAGGGAGAGGAAAAAAACGATAAGCTACCACCGTTTGGGTGATGAAACTGCAACAAAGTTTTGCGAAATTCGAGGCAGCGCGTGTAGCAATAAACTCTGACACTCGGTATATAATATTCATTTCTCGTACATATTCTGAAATGTGTGCGCGTGTGTGTTTCGAAGTGAATGAAAGCGAACACGGTGAAGTTCTGGGTATCCACATATAACATTTGTATCGAAAATAAAGACGGCGCGCGCTTTTCCAAAACATCCATGCCATGTGTGACGGCATGCACAATCATCACAACGGAATAAAATTTCGCTCTTCATTCGACGTTCGTCTTCTTTTTTCTTCTCTTCCTTCGTCGCTTCTTGAAAATTAAGATCAACACACAAATTTTACTTTGTGGTAAATCTGCGTAATATGCGAGCGCGACAACGGTAAACAAGCACATCGTGACGAGTATGTGTGTAAACATGGTGGTATGCTCTTCAACGGATTCATCGCCAGCAGACAGATTTTGTGGGTATTTTGCAAACGAAATATACATTGTATTTTATATGCAATTTTTGTAATAAAGACACAACTTCAACAGAAAAGTCTTTTTCGCTCCTTTTTTTTCGCTCTCTTCATCTTTCTTGAAACCCCGTGTGAGTTTTATGCTGCGGAGTTTTAAACATGAAATTTGATTTTATAGACACGATTCTTTCGTTTTATTGATGGAAAAACTTTTTCCTTCTTTTTTTCTTTGTTTTTCTCTTTCACACCCTTTTTTCTCTCTCTCTCACTCTTTTGCTTTCAGTTCGGGCTCAATCTTTTCTGATAAGTTCGCACCGGATTGGGAGTTGTGTTCGCCGTTATTGCATGATGTTATCTCTTCCGCACATCATGACATTATCGATTTCATAAGAACTAATCAGAAAGCATCAGCTCAGCGGCAGGTGTATGTAAGAAAGTATTTTGCGTCGTCATATATTACAAGGTTCACTATAACAGCATTTTCTTGCGATAGCAACGTATCTCCGTATATCCGAATGTGGGGGAAAACGACGCCCAAAATAATGGAATGTAATGATTTTGAGTATGAATACAAATCGATACATACGCGTGAAACTCACACCGTAGGCCATTCTAGGCGGGAAAAAAAAAGTTTTCGCATGAGAATTTTGTTTATCAAACGAAAGAAAAAATATTCATGCAAATTGGTAAATTGCAATGAATCTGAATTTTCAATGCAATCCTTAGTTGAAATTTTAAAATTCATGATGCAACGCATATTTCATGAGACTGGCATTTTTCTCTCTTGCCTCCGAATGGAAAAAAGAACGAGATTTTTCGAAGGCAAGTGTGGCAGCTTGGTATTTGTTTGATGTAGAAACATTGCAAAAAAAACATGTACATTCGCTATGTTTTAATAACTTTTTTTTTTGCCAAATAAAAAAATATGGAGTCATATTTCAACAAATTTTTATGTACATGTTTGCAGTCAATTATGCAGATTGTATTTGTGTTTTTCGCGGGCTCTTCGCACCTCGTTCGAGTAACATCAATAAATATGAGAGTGTGCACCAATATTTAATCGGAGCATTAACGGAGAGAGAAAATTGATGCGCATATATGATCAATGAAAAAACGGTGATTCACATCGCGTCACTTAACGACCTATGGCAGAGAGAGAGAGAGAAGGGGAGCAAGTGGGCAAAATTCTGCGGCCCAACATTCTTGTTTACCGTTCAATAATAAGTGCGGAGCCATTTACAAGGATTTCTGTATTTGTCGATTTAAGAGCACAAATATTGTCTTTGAGCACCATATAAACACGAATTATGTGAGTCACGGATGGCCCATGATAAACACATGTAAACAGCACACATTCAAAGGAGATGAATCGATTAATAATCACGACGTGCGGAAATTCGCTAGATATTTCTCATCCCCCAATAGAATTTTTACATGAGTCTGTGTGATCTGTGCAATGATACCTTAACGAGATGATTTCATCATGAGGTTCGATGACACATCTTTTCAAACGCATTTGACTTTGTTACTTTTCACCCACCAAAACACACACACATAGCAACTCTCGACGCGATTTGTTTTGGATAAGAATCTGAGTGAGAGAAAAAAAATATCTTTTAATGATGTGCGAAGCAAAAAAAAAAATCAAATTACCGATAACACGTACTCACATAACTAGCGCAAATGCCATGTCGATTTGAGTTTTCATAAAGAGAGCGAATTGAGCGGTGTCAGCAACATGTGCGACGTTTTTTTTTTCTTCTGTTTTTCTTTTTCATTCCATGTTGCAAAAGTAAAGCGCAGAAGAAGAAGAAATCCAATCTTTGGATAGCGAGGCTGATGCGATTTTTTTTATCGTTCACTTTAAATAGCAAAAATATCTTTATTATTATTATTTTTTGGATGTCGTTAAACACGTAATCTTCAATCACATACACAACAACCCCATGCTCATTGCCCACCGTTCACATCCAATCCTAATCTTTATCTGTTTAATATTTTTGCGATGAACGCATACAGAAACACATCGACAATGCCACTGTGTATTGCTGTCGTCAACCTCCGATAAACAGCATCAAGCAAGGCCGTCGCAACATCATCAGAAAAATATATATCATTTAGATTGTTTCCCATCCGTTTAAAAAACGATTTCGTAATCAGTATTGCTATTGGCATTTTCGTCGTCAGAATCGAAATTGCACCGGCAATATTCGTAAAAATGGGCAAAATTAACAGGGGAAATATGGGCGGCAGTGGCACAGAGCTTACCCGACCCGAGAACGATTGAAACAGATGAAAAAGACAAAAATCCAATTTCCTTGATTATTTTTTCTCTCTTTTCGCTTTTTTTGTCTCTCCTACACTCACATTTTTGCCCAAAAGTAATGATGTGTTTTCGTTTTTCTTCTCTAGTTTTCTGGCTGTTTGTTTTTATTCCAAATGGATAGAAGAACGAATCTCCGTTTTATTTGAATGCAAACGTTTATTTGGTCTGATATAAATTTTTCTGGCTGAGAGCAATCGATTAACAAACTTCATCGACTCAAAACCGCAAATTGTTCAAATGACCAAATTAATGAGATTTTTCGTGTCGCATAGAACTTTTTCCTTCACAACATGCACACAATCTGGGCTGGGTTTGTTTTTTTCTCTCTTTCTTCTGCTCTTTCTCCCTTTGAATAATAACTGTCAATCGATTTATTTTAGGTTAATGGAAATGTTTTTCGATGGTTTTTTCATTCTTTTTCAATGAAATGCTCCATTCGTCGTTAATTCTAAATGGAAAAACTTCTCTCTTGTCTGGAATTATGTGTATGCGTTTGACGGTGGTTTGTTTTCGACGTCGATGGTCGTTATTTTTGTTGTTTCAAATATATATATTTTTTTGTTATTTCCCTTCAACGGGAAAAAAATGTTTATTTCAATTTTGTTTTTTTATTCGTAGCTTTGTGAATTGAATTTTTTTTCCAATTCTCTTTTGCCCATGTGCTTGTTACAAACTGCTACTTATGATTGGTTTGGTGTGCGCGATTGTTTCATAACTATTGCCGTAAGACATGAAAGAGTTGCGCATATTGCGAACGCTAATAAACCACGTAGCAGACAAATTTTTACAAAACTTTCTTTACATTTGTTTTTAGCCTCGGTGGACCGAAAACGGTTTTATTACTGCTCGAGTTGCGATTGGAACGGTGTTTGTTTGTGTGTTTTCGTTACCGTGTTTTTTTCTATTCGATTGAATTTTTTTGCAGTATGCGTGGTGGTGTATGGTAAACGTGTGCGAAATGAAGGTCACTTGTAAGCAAGAACGATGAAGCGTGACGCAAAATCTTCAGCTAAATCTGTTTCAACAGGAGCTTTTTTTTCTCTACATGCTATTTAAATTTATATGGAAAAGTTGCTGTGATGAAAATTATGTCAAAAGTTCACTATGCATCTGAATTGCTTCAAACTGCTCGTACGGTTTTGGTTCCACATTCTCGGGCTGTGTTCGTTGTAAGTAACGCAATAATGCGATTGCCGAGAAATCCATTAATCTCGTACAGTTCAGATTTCTGGAAACTTAATCATAACATTGAGCATATTGAAACCGCTTCATTCGTTTCGGAGAGCGCTATCGAACGAGTGAGCAAAGAGCAGTTGAGAGCGGGGTGGGGTGTATGAGACGGAAGCCAATAAGACTCAATGAGAAAGAAAACATTCATAATAATATGTAACCCACTACCAGTATCTGGGATACATCGAATTTTTCGATATTGTACGGGCCAAGTGGAGTATTAAGTGGCATGTGTTTGTGATAATGTTTGACTTTGATTATGTGCTGGGTTTTCCTTTCCATCGTCTCAGTATATATGCAATGGCAGGGTCTCAGATTGATGAGAAATTCGCTGTGTCGAAAATGGATCAGAACGTGACGAATGTGTGTTGGTGTGTGTGTTGTTGCATAAGACTCACTCTTTTTTCCCTTTCTTTCTTTCATGTTCATTTTTCCGTCTCTTTCTTCGTTTTCGTTTTTGGCAAATTTGCTGGAATTGAACCACATAAGCAATAAGTTTTGTGAGTGTGCGGTGTAGGACGAGCTCGCTCGCACGCTCGCTTGACATGTTGCTGTCGGATGAAGTGAATTTATGTTCACATTAGTACCAAAAGTATCGACGTAATGTTATTTGCCAGCGCCAACTTTTACACGATATAGACGGATGCATTTTGTGCACGGCACATTATTCAGCGCCTGAATGAGTATCTGTATGTGTGGGAACTCTTGATGAATGCACTCGACTCGGCGCGGTGTGTGTGTGTGTGTTTGCTGTCGACAACGGCAACAACTTCATTTCAACATAAGCACCACTCACAATTCACTCAACTCACTTGCTATTTACTCGTACGGTATGAACATTTTCGGAGAAAATTCAATTTATAAAATATAATTCAACTCGAAAAGCGATTACCACCGAATTATTGAAATTGAGCAATGTTTCACTTAACTGTGTAATGTGTATGTTGCCGCTATCGCTTTGCTGATTCAACCAAAATCATGCATCATATTTAATGTTGACGTTCGTTTTGTTTATTTGATCATACACACACATACTCTCTTCGCTTGTCTGGCTGAATTCCCTCGAGTGTTTCCCTCTCCACTGCGCCCGCTCTCTTGTCGCCAACAGCAAAATTTAATTACTTCATTTGCTCCAAACGCAGCGGCTACGTCGTCAAGATTGCACATACATGCTGATGAAGAAGAAGAGGAAGAAGAAAACTCGACTAGATTTTTTATACACATTCGCTGCTGATATCAGCATATATTCGATGCCACAATTCATGCGAATTTATACCAATAAAGTGGATGAGATTTGTTTATTGCAAATTTTAATAAAGCAAATTGTAAGCATTTACATTCCATTCCACTTCTTTTTTCCCATCTTCAGTAAACAATTTCAGTTGTTCTTTCGGGCTGTGTTGTTGTTGTTGTTGTTCTAGATGTGATTTTGCGCTAACAAACGATTCCAAAACAATTAATGCTGAAATTACACATTTTGTGTGCAGGCAACAACAATATAATCTTATGAACGAGCATTGCTTGAGTTGGTTGTTTCGGTTAAACCGAAATCGCATCAAAATTGAATTTAATGCTTTTCTCGAGAAAATTTCATAAACAAGGAAGCAATTGAAAGACGGCAAATAAACGGCAGCTCAATAACATTCTACACATTCAATCGATTGAGAATAGAAGTATAAATCTTTTTGATGTTAAACACATAGCGTACTCTATGAATTTTTTCCTAGAAGGGAAACGAACGAAACCTTTTGAACGAACGAATGGAATGGGGTAATGTTGGAATCAAATAGCGTCCATAACAAATAAAAAAAAAGGTTTGCTGTACGGCGTCCGCCTTTCCAATCGTTTACATCGACGAACAGAAAAAAATTGTTTATGGATTGTTAATGAATGATGTAGACATTTTTAGCGTTTGATTCTGAATAAATAATAAATTAATCGAATGATTAGCTTCGACAACGTGCATTTTTCTGTACGTATGACCAATCAAATTCTGAAATACATTTATGACAGGAAATGCTCGTCTGTAACGCATATACCACACTCAATATTGGAATCTGATGTAATTTCGACGTTTTTTTTTTAAATATCGCATTGCTTTTGTTCTTCTCGGTCATAAACTGTAGAATGGCTTTTGTGAACAGCGTTATATTTAATTGTCACATACAATTGTATGCTAAATTCATTTTGAAGTGCATTCGTGTTTCATGGCACATGCTTTCAGTACACATAACCAAATGGATTGATGCAAAAAGTCGATAACAAACACAAAACAACAGCCAAAAATCGTTGATGACAACGACGCTGACAACAGATTTTATTGCATTTCAAACAAACGATAAAAGTTATTCATTCTTTTGCACCATTTATGGTTCAAATAAAAGTCATTAAATTACGAGTACTTTTTTGGGGTAAAAGTGATTTGAGCCCCAAAACCATTTCAAGTTAAAGCGGTCGTAAATTTCAACACCCATTTGACATACACATACACACATTCATAATTTACGTAAATTGCGCTTGAATTAGCGGTGTTAAGTGTTTTGCGAGGAAAGAAGGAAAGCCAGCAAACTGCATGTATTATGACATTATGACTTAACTAATTCAAAAATCAGCAGAAAAAAAGATGAAAGAATGAAAAAATTGTTACAAACCGTTTTCTAATAAACAATGCGCGGCCCGATCGCTTTCCGTCGTCACTGCTGCTGCTGCTTTGCCGTTCCGTCGCTAATATGTATGTACCTAATGATAAAAGAGAACAACAACAAAAACAATGCTCAATTATTATTATTTGATAATAAATTTAGCATAGCGTCATACAGACTGCAGCAAGACTGTCGACTTCTACACATTGTTATAATGAATGCGAAAGTGGCTGCTGCGTGTTTAAATGTGTTTGCTTGTTTATTTGCCCGCGCGTGTGTTTGTGCTCGAGTAAGGCGAGAGCGTATTCACATGTGAATGCAAAATGAGAGGTAATAACAATAATAGCAACAGTCAGTTGTAACGCGATAGTGAATAATAATATATACAAAATGACGATACACGCTTACTAGCGCAACAAAAGAAGCAACAAAAACCGACTCGACTCAAAGCGATAACAGTAAATTGTAGCACTATGTAAGAGCGGCGGGTAATAGTTGGTTGAATGTGCAAATTATGGATTGTTTAATAACGCTCTGTTTTTGCTCTGCCATGCCATTCTTTCTCTGTCTTTCGGAGTGTGTTGGCTGTGCCGTCACCGTCGCCGCCGCCGCCGCCACATTTTGAGACGCTTTGTTTGCAAAAACGTTCCATGTAAGGCATACCATACTATACACCGCGTTGATACAGTTTCAACATGCGTGTACGTTATGAATGAAAATTCATACACTCTCGACGATATGCGGTATGAATGAATGAAAGAAGAGAAAAAGCATGCACAACAACGGAACCGTACGGCATTTCACAGCGACAATGAAGCCTTCAACACACACACACACACACACACACAATCACAAAGCGACACAAAAAAGGTAAAACCATTTTCTGCTGCACATTTTGTCGATGTTTCGTAATGAATGCGGATGAAAGACTCGAAAATGACAACGAGCAAAATAGGCGAAATGCACATCGTGCGCCGCAAAATAAACGTACACTCTGGTGCTCTCATTGCTGTATTGTTGTGTCTATGATATGCTTAGGTTGAGGTTGTTGTGTGTTACTCTTTTTGGCCATCAGTTTTGCTACGTTTTTTTTTTCTCTTTCTTTCGTTTGTTCGTTTGTTTTTGCGTTCAATTTCGATATTATGTAAATGAAATTTCTATTATAAATTGCAGACTCTTTACACTGTTGTCGTCCCATCGTCTGGCCATGGCCACTTTAGGGACAATATCATGTAACTCTGTTTTGATTTTCAGAAGAAAATCAACAGTTTGCTTCAGTCTTCATTGTCTCAATTACCCCATTTAACTTGGAATAAATTCGATTAGATGGAAAAATTTTCGGTTTTAATTTCAAGTCTGTGAACCGTAAACTTCAATTTAAAATTTTCGTCTTTGACAAATTCCATTAGATTGTTTGGAAAAAGGCGAACACAGCCAGGGTTTCCGATAACGAGAAACAACAACATCAACAACAACAACGAAAATGGGCAACTTCAGAGACGACGGTACTCAATAAATCAAGTGAAACAATTTATCGAAGCAAAAATTGATAAATTTATTAGTAGGAAAACCGAAATTTGTTCGGAACGTCGAGTGGTTTGCACTCATTCGCTCAATCACTCACTCACTAACTCGTATTTAAAATTGACGTTGTAATCGCAACTTGTGATCTTTGGATGGTGATGCGAACGATACGAGTCTAGAGAGTAATTTTGTAAGTTGTTTATTATTCTATCGCCTTGCGGAAGGGAAATGAAATGAGTGGGATGACGGGGTCTACATCGAATGCCGAAGCAATTTAACTTTTTGTGCCAAACGACGGTATCGCATCGTCACAAAAACAAAAACCGATTGAAATGAAAAATCTACCCAGTGAAAAGTATTAGCAACACACCGGAGAGTGTGAGAACGAGAGTAAGAGTGTGTCCAATCGAAAACGGAAGCACAAGGCAAAGGCCGTGTGATTTCCTTCTTTCAGTTCTACGGTTAGCTGCCACAGTCCCAATTGTGTGAGTGTATATATGTGTGTGTGTGTGTCCTGGATGTGTGCGCATGATGATGGTGCGAACTTTAGCTTTCAACTGAAATCTATTCCAAAACGATATGAATCCTCGTTGTCGTGTATTCATTATTATCAGTCGGGAACATTCGATCTATTGAGTAGGTGGATGTGGGAGTGTTTATGTATCAAAATCATGCCTAGGCAATTTGAGAAAATCCACATCCTTTCGCTTTATCAATAATTCATGTTGACTGAATCGTATTTGACATTTGCTTGTTAGATCTATCCAATGCGCAAAAACTTGCATCCGATAGCCTTCATATACGACTTTTCTCGGTGTTCTGTTATTTTGGTGCTTTTTTTCTCTCGTCTTTGCTCTTCATTTTTTTTCTAGGACCAACTGACAATGTGACGTAATTCGATGGAGTGCCGGAGAAGAATAAGAGCCACTACCAAAGAAACACATTTTACGTTCACTTTCTATTTTAATCATTTTGATTTTGGGATGGTTTTGCATCGCATACATAAGCATACAATATACGCAAGATCTATTGTCATATCAATGGTACACAATGGCAACTCGCATGAAAGACATCACATTACACCACATACACAAATCACTGCTAGTCGAATGGTAAATGAAAATAAATACTTTCCGAGTGGAGCGATGAGAGAGTGGGTGAGAGAGTGATTGAAAGCGGGAATGGGAGACAGAGAGAGTGAGAATGGGAGATTCAGAAAACGCAACATATCGTGTAAGCATTCAAAGAGGCTGAAGTGAAAATGGTGGTTAAAGTCAAATACGATGAATAAATAAGCCCAAAATTGATAATAAATATATCCTAGTATATATGTATCGGAAACGAAAATCGAATGAATGATGACATCAACAAAGGACTCTGACCTACTGGCATTCAAAGATGCGTGCGGTGATAGTGTGCACGCTAGAAAGATCGAAAAAAAAGGAGATTCCCTAAAAATAATACACGATGATCTCTTTATATTCATATGGAAAATTTTCATATAGAAATACATTTTCCAAAGGATTACGTTTTACCGTATTCGCCACGTATTCATATGCCGTCGTACCCTTGTTTTAACGGAGCACACCAAATAACACGACGAACTGAAACTGAAATTGAATAGAAATGGAAACCAAACAACGATATTTAAAATCGCTTCCAATCAGAATGGCATTAGGAAATACTTTGATCAATCAATAAAAGCGTACAATAATAAAAAAAAAAGAAGAATAACGAATGACAAGAAAAAACACGCTCGTCGACGACGTCGTAGATGACGAAGAGGAGAGAAAGAAGAAAAGAGGACGATAACAAAGGAACCAATAATAATAAGGAATAGACGCACGCATCCACTCACCCGCACATTCAAAGTGATAACAATAGCAGCAAGAAGAGGAATACCGATAATGATGTTATGAACACACACACACAAGCATCATTCGAATGTCTTTCTTTAGATAAAACGAATTCGATGAGAATGCTGCAATCGAAAATACGATAGATTCAAATTATCCTCGGCATACCTTCGTCTGCTTCTTTTTTTCCTTCACTTCAGCTTTTCTTTGTTTTAACCACTTCTTCAATTTGAAATGCGAATCTCGAAAATTGGATCGTGTTGGTGGAGTGTTTTAGTGAGTTTTCACTTTCGAGAATATGGAATTGATTGTGATTACTTCAGCTATTTTTCCTGAAGTTGTTGTATCGTTATCAGGTGGCTACAGTTTTTCTGTGTGCGTGCGTTCGTCGAGGATTTTCCATAAATTATTGAATAAAATTCGGATGAAAATGCCGGTAGCATGGAAAAGTCGTTAAGTAAACGCAAACCAATTGTATGGATTGGATATATTTGGTGGGATTTTGCATTGGCTTATCAGCGATGGAATGGAGAAAATTACAATTTATGGGCGCAAATGTCAAAAAGTGTATACTGTGTGATATCCATCAATTTTAGATGAAAATTTTCATCCAAATTGATTTTCCATTATTTCAACACTTTACGGAACATGGAAATTGTTTCAAAACAATGGTACAACAAAAGATCGCTTAATAAACGAAGAAAAACGACATGCAGCCCTCTAGGCGAGGAACACTCAAAACAGTCATCGTACATATGTGTCGCTGAGCATAAAAATGGGAATACAGATCTGTTACAGCAACAACCGAACATAAAATATTGTTCCCTAAAAACGTTACATGAATTTCTATCCAACGCGAGTGTAACATGAGCTAATACTGTTTCTAATGCAACTCATGTTACACTCGCGTTAGATGGAAATTCATGTAACGTTTTTAGGGAACAATATTTTAGGTTCGGTTGTTGCTGTAACAGATCTGTATTCCCATTTTTATGCTCAGCGACACATATATTGAGCGGGCACTATCGACGCGTTCATTTGTGTGACTGCGATTGTGTAAACGACAATATTCGTGTTCAATATGTGTACGATGACAGATTTGAGCATTCCATGCGTAGAGGCGTCTTGGCGTCTTACGTCAAACCTTTCCCATGTATTTGTATACGAAGAAAGCGACCTTGGTACAACATTGACATATCATTGACATCACTCCCAATTTTCGGTTTTCCAGATATATAATTTCGTCGTATTTTCAACTCTTTAATTGAATTTTCTCGTCTTCGATATCGCTTCGATTTACACACTTTGGGTATAAAATATTCTCTTTGGACAAAAAAAAAAACGTGCTTACACAGTTTGCATGGAGAAATCCAGAGAGGTAGAATTCATTTTCATGAAAAGTGGCAGCCAAAGAAGCTTAATTATTCAGGAATGAAAAGGAATCATTGGCAAGGATTAAATTTTCCAGAATTCATTACTCGAATAAAACAAACATCTTACTAATGATTCAGTGCTTGAGAGTTCACCGCCGCACCGTCCACCGCAAAATGTAATAAATTATAGCGTTATGCCGCCAAGCACAATCAACTTGTGCAAAAAATATGACAAATTTTTAATATTCGCACCACGTAAATCGGGAGAGAGAAAGAGAGAGAGAGAAGGAAAGAGAGAAAGTGGCGAGAAAGAGTCAATGGTGTTCGCTGCATGACACAGATGTCATAATTGTATATAAATGGAAGCAGTTTTTCGGCGATGGAGCGAACAATTAAATCAATCTCAACCATTTCCGTTTCTAATGAATTCGCGAGGCATGGCGCGACATTCCATTTAATGTGTTGTATGTCATATGCGGCAACATCGCACCTCATCAAGTCGTTGTTTCTCGCCAATCAATTTTAATTATTTTTCCATTCTGCCAACAACTTCTCTTTCATTTTGCTGTCTTTGTCTCATCCTCTATTTTGTGCTGTCACAGTGCTGGTGGTGGTGGGGTACGAGCAACATACATTCTTTTCTTCTCTTTCTGAAGTAGAAGAACAAAAGCCTTCGGTCTTTGGAATATTAATGATGGTGAAATCAGTGTTTCGTTGAAAAGATGTCATTTTCGAGCCATTTGTGATGCGTGTGTGTGTGTGTGTGAGCACACAAGTGAATTCACAGTTTGGACACATTTATCATCGGGCGGCAGTTCTAAATCATTACCATCGGTTTGGTACAAGTGATTTTGATTACTATCACTCTCTGTTCCCAAACTGCTGTGTTTGATATGGTTTGTCTGTGATAGAAAAGGAGGGAGGGAGTTAAAGAGAGAGAGTCGGCCGATATGATGATAATCATTTCATTCCAAAAAGCTCACAAAATATTTTGATTAATGATGTCTATCTGGGTGCGCCGTCTGAAGTGAAATCCATCGAATGTTGTCAAGTTACGCTCTATTGATCCAAATATCAAATAATGTTGAAAATGAAAAAGTTTTTCCCGGATTCTGCAAATCAATGTGAGAGAGCGAGAGAAAATCCGTTTCGATAAATCGGCACGTACTTTGTTCCGAACATCTAAACACACATACACAGATATATACGCTTACCGCCATAGGGAACACACCAAATATTATTATTCATTGGAATTCGAGCGCAAAAAAACCAGAATCATAAATAAAAGATAAATTTAATCAAGTGGCCTGCTTGAATGCTGCCACTGTGATGTTCGGCCATTCATGCGTCAATATTTTGCACTGATTTGTTGCTCGAAGGAAACCTTCGGCCAAAGAACCGAAATGAATAGAGGCGGCTACACACCGTACACACCAATATCAAACCGTATTGAACGATCGTAACAAAAGAGAACACGACTATGAAGAACTTTTCTGATAAAGACTTGCAGCGAAAAGCAATAGGCACTTTTGTCGTACAGCAACAGCAGCACCAAACCACATCGTACCGTACTCAATACATTGGATTTTCGCAATGAATGGCTAAATTCTTATCGCACACGCTATCGATCCGTTGATCCGAACAACGTTGAGAAAATTTAATGAATTCTTCCCTCTTAACCAAAGGAGCGGTAAAAGACGCCATCTATTTGCATTCTTTATGTTTGACATCGTGTTTTTGTATTCAATTTGTATGGTGGTTGAGATCAAATAAAATGAACAAAAACAACACATTTTTACGATTTATCACGAAGTTCCAAACATTGAGTTTTAGCAAGGAACGAACGAATGAGCGAGTGAGAGTGGGAGAGAGGCAGTTTCGATAAAATGTAGGCCGGCAACGATATTAGAATATAAACATTTCAGGCTATTTACTTTTATGTAGTCTATGTCGTTTGCTAGTATTGGCATCATTGAATTTCGATGTTAGGCGATCTCGTGCTGTCGACGACTAATGCTATACATTATACAGTCATCGCCATTGAATGGAACGAAATGAAGTGGTGTAGAAAACAATCGAAATAGAAAAGGATGGATCGAGAGAGGCAGATATCAAGTTCACGATGTTCAATACATGCTAATAGGTGTAAAATGCGTTTTAAAGTTAAATTGCGAACGAATTTCAATGCAAAGTGCCAAATGGATTATTCGACGAGAAATTTATGTATTCAGTTGGTGTGAGTTTTCACATTTTGATTACATTACACACAGCCACACTACCAACAACAGCAACCATCTCCAATGCCACCACCACCATCATCACCATCGTCGTTGATCCAATTGTTTTCGGGCGATTGTTAAGTGCAATGTGTCTAACCATTTCAAAGGATCTTACCGTACGTACATAATTGATTTGTAAATTAAGCGACATTTGAGAAGCATATTCTCTGATTGGGTCGGATGTGAGGACTGAATTGGTGGCGTCGTTTTTATCGTCGCCATTGCCATCGCCTCCTCGGTGACACAAAGCGTGGTTTTAGAAAGTGCGAGGCGAGCGAGATAAAAAAAAACCAATGAACGGCAGTTGCTTTGCTGGGTGACACTCTCCCAAGTCGACCGGAGCAACGGTATTAAAGATTTATTAGGTGAATGAAATTATTTCTAATTCTCTCGTAGTAATGTACAAGTTTGCGCGAACGAGCTCGTGTCTCTTTGTTCCACAATTGAAATTAATTGTCGTTGTTATTGTCATTCCGTTAAATTAACTTGCTAAGAATAAGAGATACTTAGCAGACGGTTCTTCGTTCAATGGAATTTCCCTCCAACGCATTTGCAATTTCAACTGAAAACGAATGAGCATTTGTCTTTGGAAATTTTTAAGGACAAACAGAATCTCTCTCGGTGTCTCTCTCTCTCTCTCTCGGCAAAACTTGGGTCCGGGCATCCACGTATAAGTGTACCAATGCCTTTGTAGTATTATTGTGTGGCTAATGATGCGAGCAACAAACACCAAGGTGGTTGTGACCCCTGGCACGTATTCAAACGCTTGCCATTCCGTAGTTTGAGAGAAATTAAAGAGATGCGCCTCATTTGAAACGAAGAGAAAGAGAGAGAGAGAGAGAGAGAGAGAGAGAGAATGTCATTGTGTTAGATTCACGGTTGACACCGTTGCTTAATGCTCAGCTCGCATTGGCACTTAAAAGTGTATAATGCTGTAATTGTGTGCACACACAAGATTTCAGTAAGTATTAAATTATAATCCCGTTGTTAAAATGAATACTCGTGTAGGTTTTGTGTCTAAGTCGATCTAAGGTTTCAAAAGGAAAATGAAGACGAGGGAGCGAAAAGAATTCGGTTTTGGATACACTGAGGAAAAAAAGCCGAGAGAAAGGAAGAAGGAAAATAAGCAGCGAGATCAAAAAGGTGAAATTGCGCACATCTTTTCGCACATTCCAGTCATCATCATCATCATCATCATCATCAAAAGGTATAGCAAAAATTCATTCATTCACCGCTCATTTCATTTCGTAGAAAAGAAACTTGTTATACCTTAATGGTGCCATTTCTTTAACAGTCAGAATTTATGTTATTCGTTGTTAGCGTAATGCACATACTCTTCGTACAACACAATAAAAATCCAACGTACGAGATGGAAATATTAACATCCTTTCGCAACTTTCATTTCAGTTTCATCATTTGCGATATAGCAACACCATTGAACTTCTATTAAGTTTAGGCATAAAGAAGCTAATTAATGGTTTTTACACGAGATTACCTCACATCACACATATTCCATTGTTTCCACTTTTTTACCTCTCACTCTTTTGCTCCTCGTTTCTATTTGGCGAGAGGATAAACTGGAAATTACTTGTTTTTTTTTCCCAATAATTATAATGGCAGCAGCGATTTGAACATTGTAAGCTGTTTCACCTGCATGAATTGCCGTTCAAACAGATTTAAATGCGTTACGAAAGATTTAATTCGAGTTAACCGAAACATGAATGCGTCTAATGTATCCTTGTCAATGGCATGGTAAATGTGAACGGCAACATATACACACACACACACATACAAGAATGGCACAAAATGATATGAGCAATAACAAGGGAAAAAACAGCATCATTTTGAGATTAAAGATTAATATGAATGTATGCTAGATGAAAAAAGACGACACTAACACAGAGTGAGAGAGAGAGAGGAAAAAGATTCAAAGCGGAAAAATGCTGGATGATATTGAGTGTCTGCGTCCTTTTGCTATGCGGCAAAAATCGTCGGAAAAATGCAAAATATGTACGCTTCTCTTTTTTCTGCTTTTGTTTTCGTTTGCATCACAATTCGCATGTTTTTGTACAGCACGTAGCAGCATCATCAAGCTCTAAATTTCCCATCAGAGAATGAACAACAACAGCAGCAGCAGTATCAACAACAACATTGTGCGTTGCTCGACTTTAATTCACACAATGTTGACTGTATCATTCTATTTCAGGCGTACAGGGCTCCGAAGGGAGGGAAGTGAGGGTAGTGCGCGCCGAGCTTGGATCACTTCTAATGATATTTGAATGATAACAAAAACGATGGATTAACTTGACTTGCCGAAGAGAGCGCCAAATTATTTATTCTCGTACGTCGCGCTCCACTCTATTCCAATACGAATACTACTCCGTACTGATTGTTTGTATTTGCATTCGCATCCATTTTTTCTCATCTGTGCTCTTTATCCGCGTACGCTCATTCTTTCGCGTTCGCTGAATTTTTTTTCCATTTTGATTTAGGCATTCGTGATATGATTCTTCGTATCGTTTTCATTCCATGCCATTGTTGTTATTATGGTGAAGGTAGAAAAAAAATCAAATTAAATACATTCTCATTGAGATGGAGACGGGCCAAAATCCCGAATGGGAATCAAATACGGTGAAATTAAGCAGGCAACGGGCGAAGAGAGCATAGAAAAAAATGTAGAATAAGATGGAAATCCAACAGGTGAACGGCAACTTTATGAATGTCAACAATCATTCGTCTCTCAATCTGGTATGCATCGGGTGCCATGAATAGGTAAGCAAATTGTCTGGATGTGACGTGCGTTATTATTGAAATTGCCGAAAGCAACATTTGCGATAAAATAAAACGGGAAAGAAATGAGACCGAAATTAATGTCTTTTTTGGTATGTTGCGCGTCGTCGCCGTTGTCGTCGCTGTCGTCACTGCCGCCTTCGTCGATTTAGTCATCGCAACCATCCAAAATAAAAAGTAGAAGTCTCACATTTCATGAGTATGTAAATTTGTTTGTACAGACTCCCCAGTCAAGCGATAATGATGAGCAGAAATTGCCTTGAATTTTTTTTTCCATCGCACTTCTTAGCATAGTCCCGCGTGGTGTTTTTGTGAATATTATAAATTCATTCACAACCAAGAAGAATATTGCACTCTCTTGTTGTGTCTTAGTTGGCGAGAAGAGGCGAGAAGATGCGAGGAAAAAAATAGCAGTGAAATTAACTTCTACTAATTTGCTTATAATTTCGTGCAAAACGAAAGAAAGAATTCCATTTTATTAGACCGTTTTCATTCTTATGCGCCACGGCAAACACTTGCACAGTTGACTCAAGGGCCCACTGGTATTGTGAGTGTGTATTTTTCTTTTCATTTCGTATTTAGCATATAAATTACCCGAAAATTTCCCAAAGTTTTTTTTTTCTGTTTTGTTTTGTCGTTTTGCTCAGGCATTTCACTCAGGGATGAAACAATTACATAATCCGCTTTTGTTTGAATTGATTCAAATTGCATTCGGCCCAAAGGCATCTTTTAGCAGCAGCAGTGGCCGCTTCTATTTTGGCTGTTTTGGTCTACATAAACAATCAATTTTGGCTTCGAACGGTTGTGAAACAAAGTTTTCAAATATATCTTAACTTCGGTATGAATTCAAAGACTTTTCGTATAGCCGGTGGCCAACCCTGATTACATTTTTATGATGAGGCTCGGTTGTGTTTTTGTTCTGGAAAATGTCAAAATTAAAAGTGTCCACCGAAATCCGGCGAATTTTGACGCAATCGGCGCTCAATACAGAAAATACTTTCCTGGGTTGTTATCTAATCCAATTTTCACAATTTACTACGTGTTTTCAAATTGTTTTTAATGCGATTGAAATGAAATTTGTGTGACGAACAAAATGTTGAACGGAAAATGGATCGAAAGAAAAGAGAATGAAGGGAGTCGAATCGAATGAAAACTCCAATCCAGTTGTAGAATTCGTAAAAGAATTGTAGCGAAAGCGAATAAATATTCGGACAAATTTATGGTTTCTATGTAGTGGATTGAGCACTGAGTGGAAGTAAAGCATAATTTAAACGTGCATTTCCACCGAAAACATTTATCGTTTAGAATTTTTGCCATTTATTTCGTTTGTTTTTTTTTGTGTTTCTGTTCGTATCATTTAAGAAGTGAAAAATTTTGAAATTTATTTCGAGATTATAATCGCGTTTATTTTTATTATGGTGTGTTTTCATTCGCTTGAACCATGAAACAGCGTTAAATCCAATCTCCCTCTCTCTCTGTGTGTGTTGTTCATTTAGTTCGCTACTTCAGTGAAACAAAGGAAACGAGAGCCAGAGCTCTATCGTATGAAGAGATTGGTTTTGTTGTTTATAAATGCTACGTTTTTTTTCTCGTCGAAATCTAAACGAAAAGAGATGTGAATCGTGTATGTGTCTGACATAAAAGCTATTTACGTCGCACTACATGCACAATGCGATATGTTTGATACACAGCTATACATCCTTGGTGCAAAGTATGTATGCATTACATACAGATAAAAAAAACAACGAAACGAACTGGAGTCGTAATCGCGAGCTCAAACGAAGATTCTAGTAATAAACCATCAAACGAATGAATGAAAGAGCGAGAGAGAAGAAAAAACGTTTTTTTTCGAAATCCGATGAGCATTAATTTCCCAAGAAAACGCAACGAAAACCGAGCGTCCAATATAATATCTGCAGTGGCAAATCAAGCGATATCACCGCCCGCTTTATTTCTACAGAAATGAGGAACAGAAGAGCAAAATAGCAGAGAGAAGTGAAAAAAAAGAAGAAGAAAAAAAACGACGTTCGCATAATCGTGAATGCATAAAATTATTTCCATTTCACTATTACCGCCACAGTCGCCGTCGTAGTCGTTCGTGTACAATTTTTATTCTCGATGCTCATTTTGCTTAATGCGTTTGCAAATAACTTAAAAACACATAGACATAGATAAAGCAAAATGAAATGGGGAATGAGATCGAGCGCACGACAAAGCAAACTATAAGGAAAAAAGACACACAACAGAAACGACGACGACAAACTGAAACGAAACGCTTGCATCGATCGAGTGAAAGAAAAATAAGAAAAAGAAAGAAAAAAAGTTTATATCGCAATTAAAAGCAAAAACAACAAACACGTAAACCGCTTAAGCAGTTGCAATGAGGAGGCAAAAGTAATGGAGAATTGGATGAAATATACCGAAAGATAAAACGTACAATGGCAAGCGAAGAAAAAAAAAGTAAACAGAGAGAGAGGAGAGAGAAATAGAAAGAAAACCACGGCGCGCGATTCGAGTATTGGTGCGGCGCGATATCATGATCTAAACTCTCGCTCTCATGGTAAGTCAGTATAAGCATAATAAATGAATTATGTAATGTTTTTTTTTGTTCGTTCAACTATTCAACTACTTATTTTCACATTCTCTCTTGTGCGCGGCCTATATCCAGCCAAGCAATCGCTAGCACACTAGCGAAACCGAACAGAGTTCAGTTTCGTTCGGTTCGTTACTTCCCTCGTTCCACTGCTTTCTTTTGTGGTCGCATTTCGCAATGAAATGCACGTTTCAACTAGATTCGCGATCATTTTTTGTTTGTTTGCCATAATCGAGTTCGCTAGCTAGTGCTAGCCCAGCTCTATCTAGCTGGTTTAGTTTGGTTTCAGTTTCTCTTCATGCCCGCTCTCATTTGCTCCATTGCTCTCAATCGCTTTAATATCTATTATTTTTCAGCGTTTTTCCTTTTCGTGCATTTCGCATTTGGCTATCGTTGTCATTACACAGATTACGTTACGCTCAACGATAATGCCAACTATTTGTGGGCTTGCATTTATGGTTTTTTCTTTCTTTCTCGTTAGTACATGGGCGATTGTTATTCAACAACTAGTTAAGAGTTAGTAATTCTTCTGTCGCCGTTACATTCGATGATATAATTTGAATGTTCAATATCTAAACAAGGACAAGGACTGATTGGAAATCAGTCGGCTGAACGGTGCCGAATCATCGAATTGTCGTCATTCTTTTGTCTCGCGCTCTCTCTCTTTCTCTTTCGCTCTATCTCCATTATTAATTATTTGTACAGTAGCATAGAAACCGGATTGAAATGCAAAGGGACGACACGTTTTGACGAAGTCTACGGCGAACTCATGAACTATCGAAAAGTCAATACAAAATGATACGAGAGTTCGTGGCGCTGCGAGCGCTCAAATGATGTTTGTACTGAAGTGTCGTCAGCTTGTTGAAATGCCGTTCGACGGAAATGTCCCAAAAAAATGGTTCGGCTTATTTTTATCACGACAAATGGTTTTTTCCCCATTCAAATTGAAGTGACAAATACTGTTGGTTTCATTACTATTTTTTCCCTCTTCATTAACTTTATGAGAAATTGGTTGTCTGTTAAGGCCAAACACAGAAACAAGCGAGGGTTTTAATGCATTTATAGCATTGAATATGAATAATTTATGAAAAGGTATACCGAAAACCGCCACTAATAAGCGACCACCCCGATTTGAATATACACAGAGAGAGAGAAAGAGAGATAGATGGTTGGCGTCGATTAGACCGTTGCCTTATCGGTTTATTTAGCCTGGCTATGTCATCAACACGGCAACTAATCATAAAAAATTAATAATATTCAGAATGTATGCACATGCACACCATTTGGCTTTGCGTCTAATCCATGCATTTTATATGTGGTATGACCGTTTTGTATATGCCGCTGGGCTTAAGCTACCTTGGGTTTCCGCTATCGAAAAAAAAGAAACAACAAATCAAACCGACAAACAAATAAAGACAAAAATACCGAAAGTAATCAGTCACTGAGATGATTATTTCCATTAAAAGTGACATTTCTTTTCATTTTCACATTTTTATCGTGTGTGTGTGTGTGTGTGCCTGCGCACAATGTGTACATCGAATGATGTCTATCGTTCGCGTAATCCGAACATTTACACATGGCCGCCACATCAAAAACTATTTAAACGCAATTATTCGGATTTGATCAATCAATACAATCTGAAATGACTATATCTGCAGCACAGTAGCAATGGTTTCAGCGTTTCGCCGTTGTGGCAAACTCTCGACACACTCAACACACACACACACATCTATATACCCCAAATGAGTGTGTAGTATAACCATAAATTCATATCCATCGATGGTTAATTATACTTCCATTTCGATTGAATAATTTATATTTGGTTGAGTGTGGGATTCAAGAGCAAGCGAATTTTAAAGCGTAAACTCAATTCGAATTAATGCACCAATGTGTTGTGCGATGAGCCCGCTTCTCAAATGGATTCCATTTTATTAATTTTCATTGGAGATATTGGCATCAAAGTGACGCATTCACTCGCCATTGACCTCGCCAACAGTATTATGTGCGTTCCACTCTCCAAATGAGTGGAATCGCTTCTCTTTTTTTTCGTAAATAATAATTTTTAATTAGATGCGCACAGATTTCATTCTGATGCGACAATAATTACTTTTCAACACACTATTGATCGCGCGCTTGCCGAGTGTGAGTAAAAATAAAGAGAAAAAAATGAGGCAGAAATAATGCATATCTATATAAATGAGTAATTCATTCGCATTCTGCGCATTTATTTAAAATCGAACAAATCTGAAATGAGAGACAGGCAGAGCGAGGTAGAGGGAGAGAAAAACACTCTCAGAGAAAGAGAGCTATTCGGTAAATTGAGTGCCCGTTTGTGTGAGTGCCTTTACTAATTAATGGAATGGGCGACTTTTACATTTTCATCGCGAAATCGTAATGAATTCATAATATTGATTAACAAAAATCCTTTTGTGTTATTTTAATACCCGTCAGTCATTCAGTTGTTTTCCGAACGTTTTTCCGTTAGGCCCACTACCGTTCTCTTATTCATCAGCCACATTTTTTGTTTGTTTCCATTTCAAGACCTCGAATTGAAAAATCAAACTCAGCGAACGGCATTTGCCGTACGACTGGATGTTATTCGAGTTTTTTTTCCATTCGATCCCCTTTTAATGTTGCCTTTGTTATATTCGGCCGTTGTACGGCACCCCCTTAGGGAGATCACATCGCGCGTTTTAATATTTAGAACGTGATATGGTTTTGTGTTGGTCTCTTTTTCTGTCTCTCGCACGAGCCGGTTTTATGCTTTTCGTTGCCATACGAACGCACGTCTATTTGAGCAGCAAAAACAGTTTTTAATATATCGACAACGCACATTATAGAACAACCGAAAAAAAACTTCTAATCAAAACACACAGAAAAGCATTTTTACCAAAAAGGAAGTGAGCACGAATTCACAACGCGCAGCCGGCTTTCAATCATCGCACGACGTATACTGTTTTTTTCTCATTCTCTTTCTCTCTATCCATTACTCTGAAGAGCAAACAAAATTGATTTAAAATGGGCGACATCGAAACACACAAAAAATATGGCTTCAAAAACAAAATTATTTTTCAATAGAATGCGCCGATAAAATACATTGAACCGTGTGCTCTTTTGCGCGCAAAAGAAATTAAAAACAGATGAATATCTGTTTATCAAAACGAGTTAGACGCTACGCATTTGGCTATTTCTGCTCACAGATTAAATGAATGATTCATCATCATAAACAAGAATTGGGCACGAAATTCCATGAAAAAAAATCATTTTTTCCAATTCCCACATTCGAAACGGCACAATGTAAACAGGACGTCACTGATAATAATAATAAAACTCTTTGAATGCGTATCACGAACCAACAAAGAGAGAGAGAGAGAGAGAGAAATAAAACCAAATATGAAATTCTAAACCGAATAAATATGCGAGCATACGCTTGCTACCGCTGTCGTTGCTACTGTGTTTATGTCGATTATGTTGCAATTGAACGCGTTCGCAACAAATTAAGATATTAAGTTGGCATTATTTAATTAAATCGTAATACAGTTAATAAATAATAAAATGTGGACGAGAACGCGCGTGCTTACTGTTGCATGTTATTGATTGTAAATTGACTGTCTAATGATTGCATATGTTCTTTTCCATCGGTTGCCTTCATAAGCGAATCATATGGTTTTTCCGGTTTTTATTATAACCGATATATATGACGACCGATTGGTTTTTCGCTTTCATTTCTTTTCGTGTATGTTGTTGTTTTCTCTCTCTCTCTCTTTCGTTGCGCGTCTCTCTTTATATCTTGTTTTGGTGTGCTCGTCTCGTTCGATATAATAAATATCAAAATATTTGAAAGTGAGTTTTTTTCTTTCGCACACTCTCCCATCTCGTTTACATGCCGTGCTTTTGATGTATTTTGAGAGCCCACAGCCGACGCTCAACATAGAATAATGTGGTCTTGATCAAACTTCGACGCATATGTCTGTCTTGAGAAATAGCACATCTCACATGACGCTACATTTGCCATTGAAAGGTGATTTACAACATGTGGTGTTGCATCGATTAAATGTTATCGAACAGTAGAAGAAGAAGAAGAAGAAGAAGAAGACGCAGAGAGAAAAAAAATAAATCGTTACGAAAATCCGTAAAACGGAATTTAACAATTTGCGAATGTCAATGTGAGGCCAAAATTATGAATAGCTGAAATTGATTATGAGAAGCCATAATTAAGAAAAATTTCGAACAAAAATCAACGCCAAAAAAAAAGAACAACAATCAATTCAAACGAAATACATACTAAAAAGTGTTAAACGTAACATTTGAAAACCGGTTTGATTGCTTGTTGAACTTTGCTTTGTTTTTGCTTTTTCTTTTGCTTGACGCTGCCGATGTATTCGAAGGTAGCTAACCTTTTGACAAGAACGCCAATCTATTGGCTCTATTGGAGCTTGTCGACGCCGAACACGTTGACAATAAATGAGGTCGTTACAGTGTGACTTTGGTCCATTTGTATCGCGCAAATGACAAAATCTTTTTATTCCTTTCCCACTTTTGATTAACCGATATTAAGCTTCAATTAGCGCGATCCAACTCAATTAACATTAATAGCATTATGAGATTGAATACACACATCAACTAACGAAGATGGCACACATATTCGTGCGAAATTTTCGCATCAAAAGAGCGAACGCGCGGAATTATTTTGCAAATACGCATTCGAAATGCGAAATATTGCGCTTATCGTTTTCGGCAGAATGAATACAAATGAGATTATGTATGACATACAAAACGAATGTATGCCTCGAACCGAGAAAAAAAATTAGCATTCAATCGTATTGCCATAAACCTTTTATCGGGCCGGTCGGTGACATTGAAATATCGAAGCGAAGCGAGAGCGAAGAAAAAACATATTTTCTCATCATTGATTACGACGACGGCGATGACGATGACGACGATGAATGTAACTTTGAATGTAAATGGACACAAGAAAAAAGTGGTTATGCTCATACTTTGAATTGAGAGGCGCTTACAAAAATGGAATGTCTACCGTTTTGTGATAAGATCCACCTTGTCACAGATGAAATGAAAAGTCTCGCATTTCGATCTACGGCGTGTGTGTGTGTTTGCTTTTTCCGCTCTTTCGTGATACTTGTGTATCACGTCTGCCTGTCGGACACCATACCAGCATAAATAAATTTAAGGTGATTATTTTTTTTCTCTCTGCCGCTCTATGCCTGCTCTCATTTCGGGCACGGTTCAAGTTCGTGAACTTTTTTTTCTGTCGTTTTTCTTGAAACCGTAGTTTTGCGTGAGTTTCCAAAGTTTAAGACTCTCCAAACACTTGAAATCCGATATTTTTACCATCTTCAATCTGTCTCTATCTTCGTTTCTTTTCGGAATGAAAAATAAACTTGTTAAATTGCGATGCCAAAGTAGCAGCAGCGACAACAACGACGATGGCATCGGCGGCATCCAATCAAAATGTCTTTATTAAATCCGAAAATAATTGGTTTAATCAATCCAATTTGGTTGTTGAATTCGTCCGATACTCGCTGATACTTTGTGGATCAATGAATCAGCGAGAGGTACTTTTTTTTGTTATCATGCACGTGCGCGTTGGAGCGGTGACGATGAGAACTCGTCTATATTTATTGAAGAAGGTGAACCGAACGGTTTTTTGTTGTTGCGCAAAATACCCGATTTATCGGCATGTTTTAGATGAATGCACTCGATGATGAACAAATTGTTCGCTCGGATTTTTGATAAAATGAAATTGACGATATAAATATGTCAACGATTTCCGAAACCATACACAGAGCTGCGATTCAAGAGGTTGAGATCGCTTCGTTGAGTTCTCTCTCTTGAACAGACCGATATTTCACGCGGCCAAAAGCGTCAAATACCCGTAAATTGTTTGACAAATCATTTGTGCCCCATTTCACAAGACAGCAACACTTTTTGGCCGTATCGATATTCCAAATTGAATCGAATCGAAACGGTGTTTCGGTGAACCTTTTATCCTTGAACGAGCGAGTGAGTGAGTGCGAGAATGAGACAGAGAAGAAGTATGAAAGAGTGAACGAGTGAGCGAATGTGAAATATAGAACCCCGTCGTGATTTCTTCCATTTATTGCATATTCCGGTGAAATGCCTCCGAATGCCGCACATAACAGACACGCAAAAATTTGCAAATAAACACTGTCTCACATATCGGTGGCCGTTATTGTACACATAATATAGACTAACCGATCAATGGCATTCGTGTTGAAACTATTCATTTCAACAATTTCGATTGTATGTTTGTGTCAATGTTAATTTTCGGTCTTTTGCTACATCGCATAAAATTTTAATGAACATTCGGTTTGCGCGCTACTACTCGTGAGTGTGTGTTTGTTATTGTTGCTTCAAATGGAAATCGCTTAACATAACCACCTGATAGACGGTCTGTGCTTTCACTTGAATGATTTGACCATGTGGTACGGTAGTATAGACGAGAAAAAAACGAACAAGCAAAAAAAAGTGCGGACGACACAAAAAAGCGATAATAACAAAACAAAGACAATCGAAATAATCGGCATTTTGGAATGAATTAAAGGCAAACGACGGCATTTGTTGCACGCTGAAATCAATGTGGCGATAAAAAAAAATTCAATGAATTGGATAAAATTGAAATTGAAGACGACTTAACCTTCCGACGTCTAGATGATTGCCGAGATGTGTAGCAACGCTTGTGTGTGTGTGTGTATATATTGTATACATTTTGAATGGTGCTGTAAATTTGGTACTTCAGACTGAAATATAGTCGGGTGTCGGAGAGAAAATGATTTTCGAATGTTTTGTGTGCCCCAAAACTGCTCGGATTGCGACGTAGAAAACGTGATTTCGTTGGATAAGAAATGCGTTTGTCAAAGCGACAACAGAAATGATATGTCATTGTACGAGAATGCGGCCCGCCGACAAGAGCATAAAAGCCATAGAAATACTTTCCAATGACAATAAACTAATCGTCTGGCAAGCACAGCATCTCAACACCACCACCATCACCACCATCACCACCAGCATTCAACCAAAAGCAATCAGACTAAACTAACAAAAGGCGATGGCATAGTTTGCAAAAAGAATCATAGCAACAACAACATAAAAAAAGCAATATGCATACATCAAACAATCGGTATACACAAATAAACGAGAGAAAAAAAAATCACACACGAAATAAACATAGGCGATGTAAAAGTGAATTTAATTTATATCGTTGATTTGTATACACTGAAAAAAATAATTCACCATTCCGATAAGATTATATTTATCAAATATTGCGTTTAGGGCTCGCGTATACTCACGTACTACACAATTCACATTGTTATGAACGAGCTCGCACGATAAAGCAAATGCACATTCAATATTTATTTTGTAGAAAAGCCAGCGATTCGCTTTTTATTGTTCTCATTCTCGTTTTTTTTTCTTTCGCTGACTCTTCGTCTCTGTGTGTCCGTCGTGTTTTTTGTTTGTATTTGTTGTTGTGTGGTTTGGGCACAAACAGCGAACCAAACAAACAAACATTTATATCATATCAGTCGAATGTTATTTTGAGCTATTTTCACATGCATGACACAAAGCGAAATGAAGAAGAAGAAAACACACACTTCACATGAAAGCAATATCTTTGCAAATGGAACAGCAACAATATGCGTTTAACATTGAAATATTTTCGTTGGGTTTTCTTTTTTATCTAATGCGATTCTGTTTCCATATTCACCTTCTTTTTTTGTATCAATCTCAATGTTTGTACACATAACTTGAACTTTTTCTTGCAAGATGACGTCCAGTAAACAAAATCCTTGGTTTCATTCTTATGGCATGTCATTGTCGTGTATGATAATCCACAAATATGCACATTGCATGCGGATACAGAACATTTTCCATATATGTTTCGATCGCATTTCGGTCGATGGGGGTGATAGCAACCAAACAACGGTGTACATAGGAAAAAAAGGTATGTGACAAAGACATATGAGTTTGTGATGGGGCGAATTCTTTGAAGTACAATTTTAATTCAACGAAAAACACCCATGTTGTGCTACTCCATTGATGGTCAGTCAAACAAACAAAGAGACATATTTCGTGGAAAAAAAATAACGAATGGAATATTTTACACATTTTTCGTTGTTATGGTACGCTCATAATGCGTGTTTAGAGTGTGATTACACATGAGATAAATAGCTTTTAGCATGAATTATGAAGGTACCGAAAAAAATTGTGATAGAAAATATCGTTTTTTTAAAAATCGAAATCGGTTTTTTTATGTGAAGGCGATCCCAAAAGAAGTGGAAGCCACTCCAAAAACGGTTCGGTGACAACATTAATAGGTTTGAAATGGGAAAGCATCGTGCCCGATAAGAAAATGTGACGCGGTCGCCCAGCAAACGGTAAGTTTACATAAAATGAGTATAAACCATAAAGAAAACGGAGCAAACAGCATTTTCAATATTTTTTTGTCTTCGTCCATTTTACTGTGCTGTGCTTATGTTCATTGTTTTGCCAAGTGACAATTTCAAATGCAAACACCATCAATACTTTTGCGCACACACTTTCCGACCATTTATGACCATCGTTGATCTGCTTATATTTTAATTTTATGACCGAAATGAGCCAGCATCGAATTGTGTTGGGAGCGATGACTCCAGCAAAATGTTATTTTATACACCATTAAGGAGGGTTGATGACGACGTAGACGACGAATAGTACGATGACGACTACGATGAAGAGGACGACGAAGACGACGAAGGCATAAAACAACTTTGCTAACTATGTAATCGGCATTTTCGAAACGATTCGATGCGATTCCTGTATTTGCGTGCTTGAATTGAACAGGAGAGCCCCAAATAAAATAAATTATTACCATAATACCGTTATTTGCCTTTCTTTCTTTCACTCTCAGCTAACCACTATATGACATTGCTCCTGCTGCTACTCATGTGCCTTCCACTTCGGTACGTCTCCCATTATTCCTCATCAATTTTATTTTTCTATTTAAATGAAAAGCAAAGCAAAAAGGGAGAGAAATGTCGAGCTGGAAACTTTTTGTTTCCTTTACTTTGCTTTTGCTGTGCATAGTTAAGTTGAGGACGGCGCTCGGTTGTCATCATCACCCCTAAATAGACGTTAGTCGTTGCGTTCGTGTTTAGGTACACACGCATTCATTATAAATAGCATTTGACGGTACTTATTATGTACGTGCATTTATGGAATAAATTCCGTTTTGATATACAGTCTCTCGCTGGTTCTCTCTCACACCCGTGTGCGAGCAGCATTTCCGCTGCAAAATGGTTTTATGATGATTACTCGTACTCATTCGCACAAATACGCGTTGCGTTCGAAGGGTATCTCGTTGGTGACGAAAGGGAAACGAAAGGAAAAAAAACAACCTTTTTCGATAGCACAGCGCATTTACTTGATCACCCTTGTTTCTAAGCCAGAACCAAATACAGCATAGCTTCATGCTATGTAAACATGAGCGGTGCACAAATGATACCGAACAAAAAACCAGTACAGCAAATGAACAGGCTCACAAACACAGGCACGCACAATACAAATGCATTGCAGTAAATTGGACCTGAACAAGAGGCGACGAAAAGAGAGAAAGAGAGAGAGAGAGAGAGAGAGAGAGAAAAGAACTCATGATTGCCATTGCGTTTCGTGTATCTGACATTACTAAATCCATACACAATACGCGTTCAAATGAGAGACACAGAAATGAAGGGTCGTTTGCCGTTAACGAAATGAAACCTTAAATACGTTAAACAGATGATGAACAACAGCTGAATGAAAAAAAAACAGAAAAAAAAACTTGTAAAAGAACTCACACACACTCCGAAAAATGAAACGAAAGAAATCGGAGATAGGGCGAAAAGGATAGCACTGATATCATAAAAAGATCATATAGAAATGTCGTGAAATCTGAAAACTCATTTCGCTCAGCTCAGCTCTACTCACTTCTGTTTTATTCTGTTCAACTCGCTTCTGTTCTCTGTTCGCTTTGCTTCGTTTCGATGTGCGTACTTTTTTTGGCATCACTTCGAAAAATGGAGATTACATCGAAGCATGTTCGTATATAAACTTATTAGCGTAGCGTCATAAAAAATTATCCCTGATACAACGAACGCATTTCATGTCATTTATGCCGAATTAAATGCCAACAACGAACGGTTTTCGCACTGCACACGAAAATAAAGTCTCTTAATGAAGCTGCACTCAGTGCTTGTGTTGTTCGTTCGGTGTCGGTGATTATTCACTGTAACCGACCATATGCTGACTTCCCGATGGGGCCGGGGACGGAGTCGTAATCGGATCCGGGGCGGTAGAACGTGGAGTGAGAGTGATGTTTACAGTGTGTGTGAGTGAGAGAAGGACGCTCAGAGTACAATTACATTCTGAATCGAAGAAGAAGAAAGTTTCTGACGCTGGACCAAATGACAGAATCGGCAGCACGTAATCGTACATATATATGTATACACACACCAGTTATAATCATAATCATCGTTTGCATCACTAATGTGTACAGAAAGTTTTAATCTTGTACTTTGTGTCTCTTGCTGGCTCGCTCGCTCGCACGCATTTCTCTCTTCAGTTCGATGCTCACGGCAAAACGCAAACACATTGTGCAGTGCAACGACAAAGCGAAATATGCTACTCTTAATTTCATTTTTTTTATCCGTCGTCTTCTTCATTCACATTTAGTGTTTCATTTTGGTTTCGTTCTTCTTCGCTCTGCTTGATTGTATACAAGGGTTCTATCCATAAGTTCCAAATGTTCTGAACTAAAATTGTCGTTGGCGTTGCATGTATGTCTGTGTTTTGCATACAGAAAAAAACCGTATGGAGAGAGATTTTTCCACAATGCATCTGCACATTAACGCATAAACGACTACGAAAATGGCAATAAATAGAGTCAGAATGTACACAGACAAAATGTAACGAAACGATTTAAAGCAAATAAATTTTAAGAGCGAGCAGTCTGAAATGCAACAGCAGCGACAACGACACGGCAACAGTGGCAGCAGCAGCAGACATACAACAACACAACGAACTCGCTAAAGCGTGCATATAAAGCAAACAAATAAATTAAATCTCCGGACTTATTCGATTTTGCATACGACTGTGCTTTGCCGTATGGCATTTGCTTGGGCATTGGTATGGGCATGGGCATGTCCCATACTAAATATCGCCTTTTGTGCTCTCGGCACACACACACACACCACGCTCTTTATTTTTCATTCGATTCTGTTGTTGCTGTATTCCAACAATGGCAATAGTCTCTGGAGTTTGCGGTACGAAGCGAGCGTCACAGGGATAGAGAGAATTATGTGCACGGCCATTCAATAAGACCTGATAATAATGCTTTCTACGCATTTTTCTCTCTCTCTCTCTCTCTCTATCTCTCTCTCTCTCTTCAGATTTTACCAAACAAGATATGGTCGAAAATAGTTTCTTCTAGCGTTAAAGGCATACGAACGCCACAAATTCATTCCACGATCTTTTGCTTTCCGTGCCATTGTTGTTATTGTTGTCCGGCCATCCATCGTGTTAAAAAACATGGAAAGGAGCATGGCCAATAGAAACAAAACTAGAGACAAGCAAAGAAATAAACAAAAAAAAACACACACACAGAACAGAGAAGAAACTGAACTCGCTGGAAATATTTTTCCACTAAATGCTAGCCCGTTTTGTGTATGCAAAACCGGTCATTCATTGTTCGAATCACAGTGCATTGTACTGTTCGTCGTGAATTCAAACACGATATTGAGACTTTATTATCTCGGTATGCTGTGTGCGCACACAGAACAGAAACATATACACAAACACAACCTCGGCTATTTTCGAAGCGAATTTAAAGGGCTCGCTCGCTTTATATACCATTTTGATGTAGATTATAGAGGCAAATTCAGAAGAAAATCGCTCTCGATCCGAATTAAAAATCGTTAATAGAAGGCACTAGAGCAAAACGATTCGAGCGAAATTTATTCTGAAATGCATTCAAATGGATTTTTATGATTCAAAGGTGAACAATGTCGATTTTGAGGAAATCAACTCAGAGAGAGAGAGAGAGAGAGAAGCGAAAAAAACAGCAGCAGTAGTAGCAGCACCGTAGACATTGGTATATCTAATGAGCCAAAAGGGTCGTTTACTAGATTCAATGCGAAACTAAAGGAAAACGAACAGTAAAAGGCATGCTCTCTCTCTCTGTGTGCCCTGTAATGGTGGTAGTGTGAGCCGCTAGCAAAAGGGTTTTTTTGTTCAAAAAAAAAACACTGTGTTATGTATGGTAAAAGTGAGCGCAAACGGACTCGAAATGAAAAAAAAAGAAATAGCAAAAGGCTGCCTGTAATACAGTAAGAACAGAGAATGAAACACACACATACACAGCAAAAAGAGTTTGAAACATAAAATGCACAAAAAACATATTTGTATGGTTCACATTCCTTGAACGAGCGTTCGCTTAGTGCATGTTTTTCTTGTAGATAGATTATAGCAGGATGTACCTAAAAAAAAACCGAATGCTGGATTTTAAAATTGCTTCGTTTAATTCTGTTGCGAAGTAAATGTTGTCCACACACAATGGGAAAAAGAATATCAGCATTATTCGTTCGGTTCTCCTTCTTCTTCTTCTTCTTCTTCTTCTTCTTGTTGCTGTTTTTTTCGCGTCCATTCTAAAATTAATCGTTCTAATCCGCTTGGTGCGATGAACGCAAAATGGTTTTTTCTTCAAAGAATGGATTCATGCTACTTAATATTCGTTTTCATTGTTCTACCCGAAAAAAAAAGTTGGTCGATGGTGTTTGCTTTTAATTTCTTGAATTAAGAATCTATTTGTTTCCATGTAATTTTCGGTGTTATTAGTCGATGTTGTTGTTTTTCTCTTTCGTCGTGCTGTTGCCATCGCTCTATTTTTTTCAGCTCAATTAATAAAAGCTTGATTAGTGTATGATGTAAAGCGGTTACGAAATTATTATTTTTTTTTTTGGCTAAACAATAATGTGACTTTTTGCGTAGTATTTCAAAAAAGATGGATAAAAAAGCACAAGAACGAACGAACGAATGCTACCAACGTTGATGGTCAATAACACTGTGACGACTCATACACACAACTACATCGACACACGCATTCTTTCTCTCCATCTCGCTCACTTTCCTGCTCGCATTTAACGTCAACGACGACAACGCCAGCGGACGAAACAAAGGAATTAAATGGAAGTTTGCGTCAACAAAGCAATTATAATTTCGAATTTCGAGAAAATTAAAGGTTCACTTAACACAAGTTCAATATCCCATCTTTCTCGAAACATGCGCAAGTCATGTTGACGCGCGATGAACGCTTCACATCACAAACCAGAGAAAAAAAATTAATACCATGATATGCCGCTCGTTGAATATTTCATTGGATGAATATCTACACCGGCTACTTTCTGTTGTGTGCCAGCACCAACTTTTGTTTCGTTGCTCTTTTTTTCGGTATTCTGTGCCTCAAGCCTGAACGCGCGAACACATGGTTTCTGTCGCAAATTTCTGTAAATTGTATGGAAAATTTGGTGCTTGTGAAGAACACACACACACACACATGCACACGGTGTCTGAGTCAATGAACACGCATGCAAAAAGCGTGAATATACGAAAACGTGGTGCGTTGACCAAAAAAAGTAACGACCACAAAATTCGAGCTGGTTATTCTTTTTTTTCGTTGTTGTTTCTTCCTTTCTGAAATGTTGTGTTTTCTTTCGTTTTTTGTTCCGAATTGTGATTCAGTACACCGAAATAGCTTGTACAATTTCTGGGAATCACGGCAAAGGTTACACGAGTAGAAGCGGCGACAGAGTCTATTAAATCAAACAAGAGTCACTCCATGACGCGATTCTAATGTATATTGCGTGGTTTCATGTGTCGCTCGTGTGTTGTTTTAATGGTGTTTTGTGCGTTTCCCGTGTGTGTTGCTACACGGAAAGATGAAATTGCGATGACTAATTGTTCATTTAGTTCATTTTTTTGGTTGTTGTTGTTGCTGCTGTAGTTTTTTATGTGTCGGTTTTTAAGGTATGATAAAAATTACCACACTTTTCACCCAGCGAATCGATTGTACAGAGGGCCAAATGATCGCGTACAAGCGAAAAATGGATGGAAGAAGAGAATTAAAATGTAACTCATACAGCAACAGCAGCAACGATAGCAACAAAAATCAAGCTCAAGAATAAAGAAAGAACTGAAGAGAGAACAAAAGCCGCAATGGGCTGCGAAGAGAGAAATAAAATTGAAACCAGAAGTTTTATGCCTTCATTCCGTTCTCGGTTCTTTGTTCGTTCGTTTCTTTTTCTGTTGCTCTTTCCTTTAAATACAATTTTCTATGTGCGTTTTTATGCATGTGAGTGCGATGGAGTCGGTGACTAACTAACCGAAGGCCTTGAAAATTATCGCGTCTGTGTCTGTGAATGAATAATACGTTTGGATGGAACGACGCGATGCATGAATACATGTGGAGAGAGTGGCTCGTTCGTTCACACACGTACAGCTCGGCGAATCGAGATAATGTGTAATTTCGCACATACACACATAAACGCGGGCGGGCGAGCACTCACTCACACACAACATCAGCGTATAAACTACATAAACTTTAATCTTCCGCACACCACCTTCTCCATGGATCATGGCGTAAATCCACGCGGATGGTTGACTGTTGAAAGGAATGAACTGAAGAAAAGAATAAAAGAAGAAGCGGCACCAGAAGAGAAAAAAAATGGAAATGAACTGAAAATACAATTTTAGCAGCAAATGAGTCGCGCCACAACTTTTAACGCGCGACTATAGAAGTAAAATGGATGAGAAAAAGAGAAAAGCCAGCAGTAGACCATCACTCGCGAGTGCGCGCATAATTCAACAAATAACGATCTATCGTTGAACTTTCGATGTTTTTCTTTCGTTCAACCAAAGAACGATCAACACATAACAAACCAGCAACGAAACAAAAAGTTAATGGCCACAATATATCTTCTTGTTCTTGGTTTGTTTTCCACATTCGGCATGGATTGCTCATGTGTTGAGAACCAACTTGAGATTGAGTCACATACTCATCAAATAAGAGCGAGCAAGCGAATGTGTAAGCACACACCTCACACTTTCGACAAATTCAACGAAAAAAAAAATCGACCGTCTTAAAGACTCTTTAGCTGCCATACGCTGAAATAATATGTAATAGGGTGTAATAACATCGTGAACCGTAAGAGAGCACGTAACATGACAATTCATTCGCGAAAGAGAGCAACACACAGCAGAAGCAGAGCAAAAAAAAAATCGCGTCATATCCAAAGCGATCATTGTCGAAATTGTTATTACAGTATCCATAATGCTATTTCATCATTATTATTCATTTCTCTATGTATTTCATTCACATTCGCTCATTTGTTTGTTCCGTTTCATTTCTTGTCGTTTTTTCTCTCGCTCTCTTTGCATCGTTTGCGTTTCGCGTTCACTGTTGTTTTCGCTACAGATTTTAGAAAAAAAATTGTTGTGTGTACTTCGCATAAGTGTTTCTACATGATATTTCCTTTCCATAGAACGGTTTCATTACATGCATACGTTGTTGTTTCGTATAATTTCATACGAATACGTTTATATATGTTCACTCTACGTGTGTTTACCAATCGAAGCGAAAGCAGCTTTCAGAACACTCACTCGCTCATGGGGCTCGTTTTCATTTGAAAACTCAACGAAACATGCCATAGTAATAAAATAAAATAAAAACATTATCAGTCAAAATGCATATACACATACGCACAGCACGACAGCAGCAACAGCGAATATATCGAAATCCCATAGTCGTTTGTGGTACATACAATTTAATCGGTTCATGTAATGTTCGTTTATTGTTTTTATTCTTTTGAAACGTATTACACGATTATTGATCTTCAATTGGCAGAACACATTGGGACATGTTGCCGGTGTTGTGTCACACAGCATGAAAAAAATATGCAGCAGATTCACATCAGTACTTGAAATGATTCCATCGATTTTACGGCGGAGTTTGTAAACGTTTAGGTAAATCATTATTATCAAATTATCGTTGATTTTGTTGTAATTTTTTTATGAAATTGATTTTGGATTGAATTTTTGCTGAAACAAGCTGCCAATCGCGGTTCATCAAATTATCATAAACATTTATAATTAATTTTGATATTTACATGAAAATCAGACACAGAATCAAGGGGGCCAATCAGATCAAACGTAACAACATCAGCTGCAAATCATTTATGCATCGTTTTGCATATATTTTTTGCTCAGCAGACGAAATATTTCTCAGAATTCCTTTTATATGATTATGTCGTTGCCTTCGGCTCGCAGCCAACCAAAAATGACAGCAGAAAAAAAAGAAGTTAAACATTCGTCGTTGTCGTCGATAAAAGCATTGACAAAATGCCGATGACCCTGATCAAATGCGATATTGACGACAACGACGACGACGACGACGATGGATGATGAAATGAGCCCAATGAAATTGAAATCTAACCAAAGAAAAAATGAACCGACGAGAAGAGAAAAAAAACAACATTTTGAATCGATTTCTTGATTCGCTTGTTGTGTGCGTGTGTTTTTTGTTTCTCCGAAAAACGTCTGGGGTTTTATTATTATAATATTTGTTTATGGAATGTTCGACTTGGTTTTGATGGAGTTGTGCATCGTGAAATGTCAAAATTACGATCCTATCTATTCGTCCATTTAAATGTGTGAGCCAAATGAAATATGGATAATTCGATAGGTGTACAGCAACAAACACATCGTATACGGCATAGCAAGGAGCGTTTAGTAGGGAAACACAAACAGTATGCTATACATACACAAAAATACATTGAAACTGATTCATATCATCATTGCGGCGTACATTTCTATGTTAAAGGCAAAGATGTGTCGGTTTTAGTTGTTGTCGTTGCTGTTTATTTTTCTACTTTCTTGAATAGAAAATGAAATATAGACAAATGTAGGATTTAAAGGAAAAAGTAATGATAGATCATCAAGAATGCAATAGCATGAAAGCAGTACGGACGATTCAATTGATGCGTATGCATATGGTTTGTGTGTGCGGTGCAGCGTTGAACAACATAAAGCGATTCTCTCTCACTCTTTCTCTAGGTATTTCCTTTTTGCATTTTTGCGTCTCTTTTTCTGCCGTTACTGAAATTTTATGATCTGTTTCTGCTGTTGCTATTACTGCTGCTCTGCAGTCAAATGCACCAACACACACACATACCTACACACGAGTGTGTGATGCGAAAGAGCAAAAATTCACTTTGTGCCGATTGTCGCCATCGTTCTGGTAAGTTTCTCTGTGCACTTCTCTCTCTCTCTCTCTCTCTTTGATGAGAGCACATACTACAATAGCGAGAGAGCAAACGAGACAGAGTGCGTTGCACAGAGCGTCGATCCGAACCAAGTCGAACCTCAAGCAAGACCTGAGTGTGCGGCAAAACGTTTTGTTATTCTATACTTTTGTTCCTTTCCTTCAATTTATGGCATCTAGAATAGTTTCAACCATCCTATCTTGCCTTTTCATGCATAAAACCAACTATATACATACACATAACTCATTTCACATCTTCTCGCTTGTGTGTACAAAGTGTTCATTTCCTTTTCGATCGTATATATTTAACGTTACGTATATTTTCTGGGTATTTTCGACAAACATTTTATGGTTTCGTCGTCTTCGTTGTCGTCGTCGACGACGACTGACTGACGGAAATCCTGAACAGAAAAAAGAATATATATATGACACATGCATGCATCTCAATGAAGTAGATCGAAATCAGTATTCACGAATCTTCTCCAGCAAATGACGAAAAATTACACAAAAACTAATTTCCAAATTTATCCATTACGATGCGAAGCGTTCTATGTTTTGTGCTGTTGTTGCTAGTCGACGTTTGTTTTGTGTTCAAATGCACTAACTGTGTGTATGAGAACGTGACAAAGTGAAACACACACACAGAACGATGACGACAAAACACGACGGGGATGGAAAATTTTTTGATACGCAATTTCAGTGAATGCGATACTTTTGTTTATACAGACGGTAATAATGTAAACATGATAAAAATCGAAAAGTCGTATGACTTTAGGCAATGTCGATTTTTGCCGTGGCCCACAACAACAGAAGAGAAAAAAAGAAACAAAACGGTTTCGTTCCATTTGATTTTTGTATTTCTCTCACACTCATTGATTACAACGGCTGAAAGAACGGCTTGATGTCGAATTGACACAAGAAAACACACACGCTTAACAGGGCAAGCGGCAAATTCAATTTATATGTAAAAAAAGGAATATATACATATAAAAAGGGTTCTACTTACCAGAATTTGGTGTATAGTTGGTTTAATGAACGGAAACAACTTGTCTTGTTGCTGCCGAATGCGATCGAATGACAAACAAATCCGTATAACTGCTGTTGTGCTAATTGATTTCCGATGTGATGTGGTTGTTGTTGTCACAGTGAATTCAATTTTTTTCGGGCTGTGTAGAATAAAAGCCGCCGTTCGATAGTTGCAGGAAAAAAATCAAAATCTGTTTTTTTTACGATCGACGTTTGTTCAACTCAAAAATGTGGTCGCGCGCGACAGTTGAAAGACTTTCACTTTTTATTCCGCAAAAAATTTAAATTGATCAAATATCCGTTAATTCTTTGTTGTTGTTGTTGTTGTTTGAATATTCATATGGACTATTGGCGTGGCACGTTGTTATTTCGAGTCGCAATTTTAGCTGTTTCTCTTTGCGTTTTACATTGATAAACCAAAAACAACAAAATCGAGAGCAGTTACGATCTGCGCAATCTCCAGCATATGATTATTCACGTATCGCACACTTACTTTATTTCGTTGTTGTTTTTAACTCTTTTTTATTTTAATATCGGTCGATGTTGGGTTCTCTTCGTAGATTTTGTGAATGCGTTTTATTTTTTCTGTTCGATGCAAACTCGGTGAATTTTGTTTACAAACGCTATATTTCCTTGTTCCTTACGAAATCCGTAGATCATTCCACTTGAGTAATTCGAGACGAAATTGAACAACAGCTGGCGATTTTGAATCGATAGCCTAGGTTTTTATTCACAATCAATTCGTGTTGGTTGACACACAGACGGATCAGTCGATTTTTTTTGAAAAACGTTTCTTCTGACGTGAAATTTCTTTTATGACGCCGAAATATTTGATACACTCACAACAAAATTTGCAAACATATGGTTATACACATGGATTTGAATCTCTTCTAACCACCGAATAAATTATATTCGTTTGAAACTAACGTAGTCAAAAACTCAAAACTGATGCACACTTTGATATTTTCCTTGCTTTTTCTTTCAGAAAAAAAAAATGAAACTTCTTCAAATGTGTTTGCCTTATTTTACAAACAATTCAAACAAACAGTTAAATAAAACACGGTTAAAACAAACAGAAAAAAAACATTAAAATTATAACAAAAATAAACGAAACAGTGTCTTTAAAATTAATAAATTAAAATAAATTTGACAACGGTCCGAATGCTGCGGCGAAATTTGTTCGGTTTTTTTCTCGAGAGAGAGTGCATGCGGCAACTCGAATGATTCAACTGAAAATATGAACACGATTCGACACTTTTAATTTCCGTTGGTGTAATATTAATCTGTTGACTCGGTGTTATAGAGTGTTCGTGTGTTGCTGAAACGCTTGAACTTTTTTTCTCGTTTTTTTCTACTTCTTCGCTTCTTTGTCGAGACAATACGGAAGAATTGTCCGTTGATTTTTCTCTTTATTGCCGAAGTGAGGTTGAATAATCAAATTTCTTATGTCTCACTTTTGTGCAGTGAGTTCGACTTACGAATGCACTACCAGAAATGATGTGGTATGGTTTGCTAGTGAGAGACTTCAACCGAAATTCCGTCTCTGTGCTGCTCTGTTATGGCTTATGCGATCGTTATTGTGTATATTAATATAATAATTTTTTGTTGTATGCGGTGTTAGTGTGTGTGTGTGTGTGTACGCGCTCTTCTGTGCTTCAAATCATATGCCAACACATACGCAGATAGCGTCGTTCGTTTTATTTGTTTAAACAAAACAACACAATTTATGTAAAGAAATGTGCGGGTTTTCGATGCGAGTTCCTTACAAGCAATAAAGCCACTATGGCGGTCGACAACAACTAGTCAAAATACGTTTTTATTATTATACGTACACACGGTATTGCGCGCCGTCACAAATACCATCGTACACACACATCCAGTGGCTCACACAAAGACAGAGACATACAAGCGAGCAACAGAATGTTGTGTCGTTGAATATGTAGTATAAGCAAAGACATATACATAGTGAGTTCTGGCATGCACGAACGAACAAATTCGCCGTATAGCCACACCAATACAAAATTAACTAGAAGCCAACAAGACGCGCGTTGTTTCTTCTCTTCCTTTTCGTCATCATCTTCGTCGTTGTCGTATTCCTTTTGGAAACACGTACACACACACATCGAGTGAGACGAAGAAAAAAGCGACAACAAATACCAGCGCAACAGTGCCGTATATGAATTATGGTACAGCTGGTACTGATTTCAATGTAGTTTGGTTTGAATCATGTTTTTTTCGCATAGACAGCACCAGCATTATTTGACTTGAACGCGAGCGTGATGTGCTTTATTTTTCTTTCGTTCGTTTCTTTCTTTCATTCGTTTTGAAGTCATGGAGGTCTATTGTATGTGAACGACCAAGCTAACAAATACTCGCATGGAAATCGGCGTTTGGAACATACATACGCATCAAACCTCACTGAAACGTATATATGCGGTATATGAAAAGAAGAATAAATACGAACGTTTCGCGCTTTGAGTCTCTGTGCTCACATATGATATCCGTACCAATACAACCACACAGCACATGCCATTGCATACAACATACCAACCAGCATAAAATCGTGTATTACACGACATTAAAACCAACAATACCGAGCGGCTTCTTCGGTGTTGCAAGTTGTGTATCGACAACAAGAGAGCATTTTTCTCATTGTATCGATCGTTGTTGGCGGCGAAGAAGCAAATGACAAAAGAGATAGACATGTGCTCTTCGTCAAAGCTAGCAAACTTCAAAATGCGCCAGAGGCGCAAAGAGTGAGCGGTGACAGTTGTCGGCTCTTTGTATGTGCACATTGCACATATACACGACGAACCAGCTCGCTTGTTCCACAAGACAGCTGTCTCTTTGCGCGCTGACTAAATTCAACATGTGCTGAATAGAGTATACACGATAAATGATGTGTATAATGAAACACTGTATCCTCCACGGTTTGGGTTATGGTTTGTTTTTAGTATTGCTCGATGTAAATTCCTGATTCGTCGGTTTGATTTTTATTTTTGTTGAAGTGTTTTTTTTTTTCGTTTCGTTGTTTTGACATTTCAATTAACTGCATCATATGTTTTTCGTCGAACAATCAATGTATAAACACAATTTGAATACATTTTTTGGTTGACCATTGCAAATGAATGGTGGCTGAAACTCAGAATTTTTTTTTGCAAATCGGACAAGGTCCATTTTTGCAAATTATTATTTGTAATTCGTTGAGAAATATGGTGAAAATGATGTAAAATATGAATAAATTAAAATTTTCTGATTTTTTCCGCAAATTCGCTTACAAAAATATTTTGCAAGCTTCAATTTAATCGCTTCAGCATTGAAAGCAAATGCTGTCACTGGATTGTGAAATCAAAAACTAACTACACCACTTACCTGGAACAGTTCCAAAAACCATTTTCGAAAGTTGTCCGGTGTTTCGGCCAGAATCAGTTTAAACATCTCCTCTGCCATTTCGAGTACTTTTTGCACAAGTTGCTCTTCCTTCGTCACACTCAATGGTCCAAGTCGTCACTGTTTCACAAATTCATCCACAACACTACACAAATGCAACACAACGAACAATGCTTATCCTTAAAATCCATCAATGGTCTATTCGATTTTCTTTATCAAATTTTGTTTGTCCACGAATGAAATCCGAACCTTTTGTGTATTTATGTTTTAGTCACTTTGAAACATTGAGTGTTCGTACAGAAATGTCAAATTCACATCATTGAATGCCAAATATGCGTGAAGTTGGCTGCATTTCATGCCGTAAGTGTCTGTGTGTTACTGCGCTGAATAATATTTGGCGCGTAAAGTGACAGCTCTCTGGTGCATACAACAAATTCCGATACAGACCATGACCGTACGCAATATTCGAATTGGAACTGGTTAATGATGGGAACAGAAAAAAAAGAGAGAAAAAATAACAAAGAAGAGATGCAAATCGCTATGGTTTTTTGATTTCATTTCGTTTTCCTTTGAAAAGTGGTTTTATTTTATGTTAAAAATTTACATAATTTGATAAATGTTGAAATTTTGAAGGATGAAATGAATTGTTCTCTGTTTTTCGTGCATTTTATTTTGAATGTATGGTCTAGCGTTTGATTCCCCATGCATTCATGTTGGGCACTGGTACACGACGCTGTCCATTTTCTCGTTCGACCGTTTCCATCACGCTCATTGCCGGTAACCATGATGTGACACGTGTTGCACTCGCAACTACATTGCGATTGGGTTCTGCATCATATGCCTGCTCAAAGAAACAAAAAATATTAGAAATCTATTTCTTATTCGATTCGCGAAGAATTGTCCATTACCTTGCTTTCGACACCAAACATTTCGCACATCTCATGGACGAGTTGACGTTTTTCGCGATTCATCGTTGGAAATGAGTAGCTTCGAGACTTTTGTTTGCTTTCTTTTGCTAGTTTCACCAGTTTGGTGAGCTCATCATGAATCATTGTAACCAATTTTGGATCTTTTTTCGCCCAAACACGAACGAATTCCGAGTATTTGGGTTGCAGTTTCGATGGCAGATCGGGATTCCTAATTTGTAAACCGATTGCTAAACGTCGATTTCGTTCAGCCATACGACAATCTTCGTTGCATTCCAACGTTTTGTTATTGGTCATTTTGATCGGTCCCAAAACATCGCTCAGTTCAATGGTTCCACCATTTTGCATTTGTACCATGCTAGATGCCAGCTGTGCGGTAGCAATTTTACGGAAATCCGATGAGAATTCATGACATGTGCGGGGTTGCTTGCGAAGACCACATTGGCAGGAGACTTCGATGTTCTCACGGCAGGCAGTGTCTGGGCACGGTGTGTTCAAGTGACATGGTGCATTGCAGGCGTGTGGACACATCACACGTTGCTTGGTGCAGTTTTGTTTGCAAACATCAGTGTCTGTTTCGCATGAGCCAGCATGACAGATTTTAATGCATTTGTGGCGACCACATTTCAATGGTTTGTTGCATGGGAGACCGCAGCTGAAATCCTTTTGGCTACATGGGATTATGTTTCGTTGTTCATGACGACCGTGGCAAAATTTCTTTGTAAAGGCCATGCACGGTGGGCAACTTTGTGCTGAATGACCTAATGGGTGGAAAAGAAATGGATCAATTTCGCATTTTCATTGGCCAATTCCAGATTTGAAAGATCTCAAACGATGGAAAAATGTACGGAAAAATGTTTCTTACAGTTATGTGTGATTTCATGATCACATGCGTGTTGTCGCGAGCAGGGTTTATCGCAAGCCGGTCGTTTAGTACCACATGGAACCGGTGGGTAAATAACATTTGCACCACATTCACAGTATAATTCATCGAATGAGCTTCGATAGCAGGGCAAACAGCGACCCTTATGACAAGTTGATTCACACTTATGTTTGCCGCAGGATAACGTGTACGTGCATTTCATTGGGCATTCATGATCGATATCTGGAACAAAACGAATAATTCAGTTTGAAAAACAAAACGAACAAATAGATGAACAAAGAAAAAAAGTTGATTATCTAGTGGAAATAATCATGACTTCACTAAGCCTCAAACATACCAATGCAGCATTCGGTATTGCATTTATGTTTGCCGCAATTTCGTTTCTTGGTGCATTTTTTCTTGCACCGAGCATCATCGGCTCTGGTGGACAGCTGTGCACATTTGATCATTTGATCCATATGGCCGCATCGACATTTCACTGCCGTTTGTTTATTGCATGGTGGACATGGACCAAAATGGCATTTGCTAATGCATGTGTGCGGATTATTGGGCTGACCGCAAGTCAATCGTTTTTTGCAAGTGGATGTGCACAATGGGATTGGATCCATACAACTGGTTCGTTGCTCCTTATCAATTTGGGATTTTCCGCATGGGCACGTTTTAACAACATCTGGCAGTAGCTCGCAATCATTACACTCGCCGGCATGACACAACTCTTTGCACTTGTGATTGTTGCATTTTAGCTGCTTGTCACATACTTGGCCACACGAATAGTTCAGAGATTCTTTATTCTCTTTTGTGCATGGAACCGTACGCTTTTCACCCTTACAATAGCAAGTCTGCTCAATCTCTTCCGCACAATCGTCGCAGTTGCCTGCGTGACATGACTTTTCACATTTGTGTACCGAACAATTCAGATCTTTTCCGCATTGTTGATCACACTTGAATTCCACCTTTTGATTGCATTGGTACATTTTTGATGTTTTACCACAGCAACATTTACGCGTTACCATCACCTTTTTGTACGTGAAAAATACGAAGAAAAAAAAAACAAAAAATATAAATTGAAATAGGATATAATTGACAGGGATTTTAGAATAAGAAGTTTATCACGAGAAATAATGTAGGAAATGGAGCACTTCATCCAGCACAAACTCACCTGACACAGTGGACATGGACCAGGGTGACATAGCTGTGTGCATGGGTGCGAACAGTTTTCGGCTCGACCGCAAACATCGCCACAGCTATGGGCCATATCATTCCGATTGTACTGTGGATTTTTCACTTTGCCACAGAAGCAGAAATATTCGCGAGGTAAAGACTTGGTGATGTTCTGGCACGCGCAGCATCGCCATCCTTCTTCAGATTTGGAAGACTCTGCCCATTTCATGATGCAGTTCAAGTGCATTATATGATAGCAATTCAAACAAGACCATACTGAACTGAATGGCTTGATCATATCATAGCATACCAAACATTCGAGTCGACCAGCATCGATTTCTCGACTCAATTTTTCACGCTGCGAACAATTCACCGAATCAATTTTAACACCATTCCGATTCGGTTTCCCATCGTGTCGTTTGCGATCTTTCGGTTCAAACTTTTCGTTCTTTTTGTTTGTATTGGATTTGGAGCCATTGTCTACCTCACCGTTCGTCGTACTATTACCATTGCTCGGTTTCTCGTTCAAATGATTGTTGCTGCCTTTATTGTTGTAGCGATTCCGTTTTTTGTGATTCGTGGGTGAATCTTCTTTATGGCGAATCGAATCCTCTTCGTAATTCTCATTTTTTCCCCTGTAGTTCCGATTGCTGTCGTATTTCGTGGCTCGGCCACTATTTTGACGTGAATTTTCGTTTTTACGTCGACGATAATCATCGTATCGTTCCTGACGTTTACTGGTATATAGGTTGCCTATTGAAAATTAAGCATGTTTAGTATGACTTATCGAAATATCTCACATCAACTCACCGTTTGAATGTCGATCTCTTGAATCGTTGCGATAATCCTGACTGCGGACCTTTTTAATGGCTCCACCGCTACTGTTCAACGGTTTCGACGTACCTTTATTGCCATCGGAAATGTGTGTATTACTTAAAGCTTCTATCACGGAATCAGTTTTTGATGCGTTTTCATCAGTTGTTGTAGTAACCTTAGCTGCTATCCTGTCATTTTTATCCATATCACATGAGACAGTGTTCGATTGCTTGCTTTCGCTTGTGGGAGATTTATCAAAAATGGGTTGTGTGCGTGGCACAAATTCGCTGGCCGTCGCAAGTAACGTTGAACTGGGCATCGTACTGTGGTGTGACGTTTGTGGTACGAATTCGGATGCGGTCGCTGTTAAATTTGAACTTTGTAACCAATCTAAAGGCGGCCGAAATCCACCGCCGGTAGGTGATTCGGTGTGAGGTTGAAAATGGAATGGGGTATTCAAATTGTTTTGCTGATGAAACGATGTGTTGCTATTGTATGAGCTGGGACTTTGGAATCCATGGCTAGATTGTTGTTGTTGTTGTTGGCCACGCAACGGTGACCAATTGTTGATGTTGTGTTGCATGAGAAACTGATCAAAATTCACGTATTGATCGAAATAACCACCTTTGTTGCGATCGTTATTGTTAAAATTTGCCATATTGAATGTTGTATCAAGTGTGGCAGTTGGTTCTATGATATCTATGATATTGCCCGTTGTGTCACGACAATCACGGATGATGATCAACAGAATTTGTAAAATAAATTAAAATTCGGGCAATCGAAGGGACCGTTTCAAAATTTAATCACAATTTTGATATCGAACGGAAACGAAAAATAAATCAACTAAAAAAACGGTGCTGAAAAATGTGTGGCCCGAAGGCCGATGTGTGTGTGTGTGTGTCTGGCAATTGGCTTAAAAAACTTTTCACTGGCAACGTTGTTCAGAAATGACCTGCAAACAACAAATCAATAAATTGTTAGTATCTCATCATATAAATGCAATTAACGATAAATAGAGTTTCATCCGTTCGATTAGACTATTTTATTGGTTGAGTATTCGATAACAGTTTTTGCTTGTGCAATAAATTACAAAAAAGAAAGAATTTCACTATTTTACTCAATGCATTGAGGTTAGGTGAAAACTTTCTAAAATTGAACAAACAATATTTTTTCACATTTCTACGTGATTGAACGGAAAAACTTTGATTTTTTCTCAAACTTTGATTGGAAATATCCATTTTGGCATTGTTTTGACTAACCTTTTTGAACAGAAAATAAATTAAATTCGATGCGAAAAAATTGGAAAAGAAAAAAGACACACAGCTGAAATGAAGTTACCAAATGTCACCAGAAATAAAAAAAAAGAAGTCGATGTATACAAGTGAGTTGTTATTTTAGTACAGATACATGACAACCCGTCTGTTGTACTATTTATGAAATCGAATCGACTGAATTTCATAATTATTTGTTAGTGTTTCCAATGTTCAACTCGATGACTCATTTTTATTTATTTATCAAACGATAATGTTAATTATGATTTTAGAAAAATGTTACGGATTGTTGTTCAAATATAGTTATTGCTGAAAAATTGATAAACAATTTGAAACATTCTGTACTAAAATCGTTTTTATTTACAAATTCAACGGTTTTTCAGCATTCAAAATTAAATGTTTTTTTTTCTGAGACTCAGAAATCCTGGCTATTAAGATTGTTGCTTCACAAATCTTGGATATTTTCCAGTGAGCTGATGCCAATTAGTTTTTTCATACGATAAATCTCGTATAACCTTGCTGATTTGGCCGAGCGGTATACGAAGCTGCTCTTTTGTATCACGCTCACGTAGTGTGACTGTGTTTGGTATCTTCAGCGAATCAAAATCAATTGTTATGCTAAACGGAATTCCAATTTCATCACTTCGTACATAACGACGCCCAATTGAACCGCTAATATCATCAATTTTATGTGAAACATCTTCATTGACCAATTCGGAAGCTGAAAAACAATTAGAATAAATTATTCGAGGGCTTGTAATTTTTTTTATCGTCCAATTTGCTTGTTCTTCAATTTTTTCTTGATTTTCTTCACCTTTTCTAATTTTTTTTTGAATATTTTTTTCTTTCATTTTTTCCTCAAAAGGAATTCAAAACAAAAACTCACAGATTCGCTTAATAAACGGTTGAAATTCGTTTCGATTGCTCAACGGTAAAATGGAACACTTATGCGCTGCAATCGATGTGGGCAATGCAAAATATGAATTGGATTCACCATCGCGTTTACGAAAACTATGCTCGAGTACTGCATACAATATTCGACCGATTCCAAATGATGGTTCAATCACATTTGGTGTTATCTCTTCAACATGAACCAGTTTTGACACATTCTTCACTTCAATCGAAGATTTCTCCAATTTGATCGTTTTATTTTCTTCCAAATTTACTTCAAAAGACCTGAAAAAAACGAGGGAAATGTTTTAAAAATCTGTTGAAGAGTGCACTGGAATTAAGTTCATACCCTTTATCATTGATAGCCTCTAAAAGTGTCTTTTTCTGTTTTTGATTTAGTCCTTCCAAGTACTTGCCAAGCTGTTTCGACTTTTTGCTACTCAATTTCTTAATATATTCCCTTGTTGGTACAATATCAGCTATGACAACTTCTCGTGGTGCTGTAAGTCGTCTTTCGGCCGTTAAATTAACTCCAGATGCTTTGGAGTGTTGCTGTAAATCGTACGCAGATCGATCGGCACAGCCGACGCATTCGATCCATCCATGGCTCGTCAAGCACTCAGCATCCCAACAATTAACGGCATAATGAGCCATTTCATTAGCCATGTGCTGTCGGAACCGTAGGTAATTTGGTGATATTCCAACTCGGAGCAAAAACTGCTGAATCCTTGCCAAAAAATAGCCCAACGTCTCGTTTGCGACCAAACCCTTGATATATAGAAAAAAAGACCAAATAAATAGAAACAAGTTTCAAAATAAACCAAGTAGAAAAATAAATTTTTGATTTTGGTTCCAAACTACTTACCTTCTCTACTGCATCTCCAATTGAAATTTCGCTGGCACTCTCATTATTTTCTTGATTTTTAGCCGAATACAGAAGTAATTTTGTATCCTTGATATCACTAAATTTCGGATGGGTTTTTTCAGTAGGATCAAAGAAGTGCTCAATTTCTGCCATTGTAAATTCTCTAACTCGAAGTAGCCCTGATCGTGGTGCAATCTCGTTACGAAATGCATTGCCTATTTGTGCAGCAGCAAATGGCAACCTTCCCTGATTATACTCGAGCAAACGCTTGAAATTGACGAAAATTCCTTGGGCAGTCTCTGGACGGAGGTAGCTAGAGAACAATGAATTTGATATGAATGGCGTTTAAGGATTGATTCTTCTAAGAAAAGTAATATTCTAAGTATACCCTTTTATCAAGCTTGACGGTCCGACTTGAGTATCAAACATCAGATTGAACTCCACTGGATCAGTTAAGTCATTGCCAGTAAGTGGACTCTTCACACTAAACTTTTGGATCAGCTCCTTCAAATCACTCTTTGTTGCACTTTCCAGCTGAAAATTCATTAAAAATGAGTTAAAAGATGAATTTGATTTTCTGCATATGTTATTTTGCCTACCTTCGTAACAGTTTCATCATAAAGTCCTTTAAACTGTGGATTCTTCACTGTAAGCTGTTGCAAGTGTGATTTAATCAAATGGTCAACTCGGAAGCACTCGTTTGTAACAGTGTCTTTAACGAGATAATCCGTAAATCGGTCAATGTGACCAGAGGCTTTGAAAACCCGTTCAATCGTCATTGCTGGACAGTCGACTTCAAGCATTTGATCCTCTAAGACGAAAAATCGTCTCCACAAGTGAAGTAAATTGGTCTTCAATGCACATCCAATTGGTCCCAAATCATAAAAACCACTCGCACCACCGTAGATTTCATAGCTCTGATCATAAACAAATCGTCTTCTCACGAGAATCTCGAATTTTGTGCGATCAATTGAGAAGACCTAAATGGGAAGAATGAAATTCGAAGGCTTATTCTTCAATTTTGAAACATTTTTTGAAAAATCCAAACAAAATTGGAAGGAAAACTCACATCATGAGTTGATTGCCGCTCTGTCTCCAGCAACTTTTCCTTCCGCCGCAGTAGTTCATCGATTGCTGACTTTAATTCAGTTTCGGCTGTTCCATTTTCTTTCAGTCTCCTTACAAGATCTCCCTTAAATTGATAAATAGAGTCAGTTTTTACGCATTTTTATATTTTCTTATGGAATCTCACTTGCTCTTTGACCAATTGCTTCAGCGAGGCGATGTCTGTTTTTGAGGTTGGTGTGCTGTCATGTGAACTTTGTAGGCTCTCATTAGTAATGGCACGGAAAAATTGAGTGCTAACTGACCAGCATCGTAGTTGTTTCAACACATTCACATTTTTACATAATAATTGAAAACGAAACATAATTCCAATCGGCAATCACAATTGCATGTTTCAAAAAACCAAGTTGAAACTTACATATGTTTTGGATGTGATTGTCAATGTTGTAGATGTCGCTGTCGTCAACTTGAGGATACTTGGTGTTTTTTAGTACAAACGCATCAACTGTCATATACTGAGTTTGACAGCTCAATTGAAGTGTTGTTAAAGAAAAGAAATATAAATAAATACAACAAGCGCTTGATAAACGACTTTCGGCCCATGACATTGTGCTTTGGCCATAATTTTGTATTCTCCCTGCACCGAATCCCATCGAATTTGAAATTGACAACAATAAAACAGGAATCATGACAGAGCCGGTAAGAGAATTGGGACAGGGAACGTGTTGTTTGTGTTTGTCCGAAGATGAGTCTACGTTCCACTCGAATTCTATCATGAAATCGCTGCCGCTTCACGAAATGGTCAACTTTTGTATCGGCATCGAGGTAAATTACATTAGATTTATATCAATAATTGAATAAAATGAGTAATTGAATCGAATCATTACTTCCAGATCAATCCGGCCAATGAGCAAGAGCAAACATTTTCAACGTCAATATGCAACGAATGCGTGCTCAACATCAACAATTTCTACACATTCAAGAAGAAAGTGCTTGAGGCCCAGCAACTGATAAATACTCCAAGTGTGAAGGATCAACTGAACAACGAACATCCAGCGGAATATGTGGACGATGCATATCCAATGCACGTCTTCGACATCTCCGATGATATTCCACTGTCGGTAGAATCGAATCATGTAAATACGGTGGAAAATTCCGAACAAATCGAAGTTTATGAAGAAAAATCACCCAAAGCAAACACAATACAAATGACGCGATTGGTGAAAGTGGAAAACATCAAAAAGCGACCAAACGAACCAAGTAGTCAGAAAACATCGTATAAAAAGCCAAAAGTCCAACCCATGCCCACTGAAAAGATTACGATTCAAATGAATGAATGTTTGATTTGTCCGGCGATTCTGGCTGATATACTACAGCTAAAGGATCACATTGACGCACATGCAAACATAAAATGCAAAGCCTGCGGACGGCAATTTGCTCGGTACTCGAATTTAAAGCGACATTTCAACTCCACGCACAGCAAACCAAAACCCTTCCAATGCGATTTATGCGGCTTAGGATTTAATTTTTCCGTCAATTTGCAATCCCACGCAGCACTGCATTACACAGGGAAAGTTCGCAAAGAATGATAAAGATCGGCATGACGTTACTTATTTCAATACAATTTTCTAGCTTAAGAATAGGTTATAAAATGATTTGTTTTGAATAAATGACTGTGTAAGATTTAAATGGCATTTTGAAAACGAAAATTGTGTCGAATTTTGTTAACAGAATTTATTTCAATTTAAGGCGAATTTGATAAGGAAAGACATGAATACGGTCTATTCATGAATATTCATACGTCCGAACAATAAAACGATAATTATGTAGAATGGGTTTTAGCAGAAAAAAATTGATGAAATTAAACTGGTAATGTACTTGAGAGAGGACAAAGAGAAGGAAATGAGAAACAGATTACAATAAAACTTTATTCCGAATGGATCATGATCATGGTCGTGAAAATGCATTTTCATTCCATTTTAGAAATGGATTGAAAATCCTCTTAATGGATCTACAAATTGAAAATTAAATACATTTTCAGCTTCCAAAACCCTGTCAATCTTTAGGAAAAATTGTATCAATTTAGCAAGAAAGTGATTCTTTGAGTATTGCACACAGGCGATATCGAGTGAAAATCCATTAAAAATTTATAAGCCATCATTCGACTAATGTCCTCTTTCACCCATTCATTTTCAAGTTGTTCCCATTTTTCCTGCATCATTTTTTTTGTTCTCACATTCGCTTATTATCATTCTCATTCGCTGCCGGGAACATTGGGCTACTTTGTTGACAATCGAAAGCATTATTGATTGATGCAACAAACGTTTTTCTACCCATTCGGTCATAAGGAATTACGTAAGTGATACTAAAATCGATGGAAAAGCAATATTATATCTTGAGATGTACAGAAAATTTATTTTATTACAAAGGAAAAAAGAATCTCACGTTTTGTGTGTTACATTTTATATACATTGGCCTTAAATCCATCCAGCTTATCATTTTTTTTACGACTTTGGTATTAAAGTTGATGTTCATGGTGTGCGAACCATTAGCGTCATCAACAGAATATATTCAATTTATTGAGGTGAAATTTATGATGAGTCACAAAGTTCGATGAGAGCAAAATCAAATTAAACCTAAGAGCGTCGTACTACTTCATGTGTACTTAATTGCTAGTTCAACATTTTTTTTTCTCTTAAACTTTTATTTGAACACCATTTGGATATTAAATTCTCGAGCCACAATGATAATGTAAATTCATCATCATCATCAAAATTTTACCTATTCGATTCTGATATGGTTGCAGCCCACTTCATTGGCTCTGATTTTCGCACAATTTCCCTTTATAGCAATAATTTACATTTTTTTCCCCCTAAAAACATGTTCTAGCCCTAATCATAAGTTCTCGTTCTGTAATGCTGTCTCTCATCCGAAACGCGAATTTGAGGCATTTCGTCTAGATATTAAATAATAAGAAATTGTCAGAAAAAAATAGTTAACAAAAGTCAAATAAACTCAAAAAAACGTTGTATTATTGTCATCGGCCGAGCTAATTCTGTTCATCAGACATTTCGGAACAATCCGGATCAAACTTATGCAAATGCTTGCGCCAAATTTTGATCAATCCATCAAACGCTCGTCGACTGTACTTTTGGTTCATGTCTGGTGTTTTTGGATGATTTTCCGCTCGTTGATCACTGAAATATGCAAAGTGAATCGATTTTATTCTGATGTGACCATTGCTCATATTGATTGGTCATTGACCAATCAAATAAACACAAAATGTGTCAAAATAACCTACATTGCCACTTGTTTTGTATACAATTCATATCCGATGGTATTTTTGCCATAATCAATTTGCTTTTGACGTCTGGCCAAAACACCTTCATCCGTTTCCCGCTCCTTTTGCATTTTTTTCACACTCTGCCATCGTTGTTGGCACATAAGTTTCAGTTGATTGTGATCGGTTGAGCAATTTGAATCCGTGCAGCATGTACTGGATGATGTGCCGCATGAATCAACTGATGTTCGTCGATGGACTGCCAGTTTCACCTTTCGTTTTCGTAACTCATCTTCGAGATCTTTGACGTTGTGCCATTTTTGGCAAGTTTCATTGTCACTTGACATATCGGAAATTTGGCCCGAATCCACCGAATGTGAAATACTGTGGCGTTTCACATTTGATCGTATGTAATTTGTCATTGTGTCGTCGCTCAAAACTGTCGACATGGAATTTGATCGGCTCTGAACAAACATCAAAAACAATCAAATAGACAACAGAAAAAACACATGACACATGATTAGATGATTCTAACCAAACTTACCATCAACTGCTTTTCAGATTCATCAATCTGCTCAAACCACGACTTTGGTACGATAGCCGGTTTGATCTGTAATGATTTCTTTACCATATCCGCATAAGAAAGTGTCATCGCTTTGGAACCATCCATCTGCCGTGGGAAAATGCACAAAAATAAAAGTGAAAATATGGAGAAAAAAAAACCAACCGAAAAAACTGCAATGTGTCACATGAAAACAAGGAGAAAAACGTCTCCGTTTAACAAAACGATACCTTATTATTCTGTGTGAGATTTTTTTTCTGTTTCGCTGATCAAAATATGTACTTTTTTATTACTTTAATCGTCTTGATTCGATAAAAATCACTAGCATTTATTCAAAAAACTGGATTTGGTACAATTTTTTTTTTACAATAAACCCATACTTTGGATAGAAAGAATAAATTTTTCGAACACACGGTAATGCGGTCTTTTCCAGTGCGTGACATTGAGTGTGAAAATATGACAAACGTTTGATTCATAACGGAGCCCGCCACAATGCACTGATTCGAACAGTCAATCAATAGGGGCGCGTTCACAAATCAGACAAATGCGTCGAATATTGTGCGTGTGTGTATTTGATGCACCAATACGAATGACAAATTCAAATGAAATTATCACTGATGACAAAAACGAATGTTGACTTTGCTTCTTTGTTTTTTTTTTTTGATATCATATTTTTATTTAAGAATAAATTGCATTTTTTTCTGATGAACGAAATCCGCTTGTTTTCCGAAGTTATGGGTTGCAATGCATAAATATTTACTCAATGTAATAATTGCTCTGGTTTTGTTACCCGATGTTGCGAAATTCCAGCCATAATACATTTACAAAACTTTTTTTGTTTATGTACAAATGATACACTTGAGCCAAAGGCATTGTGTTACCAGCCTGAATATAACCACCTCTTCATAATGATGAGCATGCATCCGAACATAGAGACAATGGGTTTTATTGAAATTTTAATCGAAAAATGGAAAGTGTGACTTCTTCAAAGTTTGCCGATAATTATCTGCAATCACGTCAATTATCTGTCATGCAATCACGGATGTAAAATTGATCCGATTGAAACTTTTACCCAACCAACGAATTTGTATGGCAACCAACTCTGTTCACACATCAAGTGATTGAGCAATTTTCTGGAAAACTTTCAGTCAATTTGTAGTTTTGCGACGCCACTATATCGGCCACAAACCTGATCAGTTTAAAACTTTCTCCGCCATTAGCTAAGTTGTTAAGAGTATACATGCCCAGCACTCGAAGCTCATTTGATGTATGCCAATGCTGTTTCCATGCAAGAGCGAGAGGGAGTTTGATCAATCTGAAATTGAAGCCGTTCTGTAATAAATGGGCAATTTAAATGCAAATTATACCATCGAATGCACTCAGCAAAACTTATTTTTAATAGGTAATTTCCGCTTCTTCTTCTTCTTTTTATTCACCAAACAAAATTCAATTTTACGTTCTAAATGTGCTCATTTATCATGAGAAGCCGCATAAATTTTGCTGGTTCTCCAAAAAAGTTTTCCGTACACAAGGATACGGCAATTAGTTGCTTTTGAAATGTTTATTTTGGTGCTTAAATACACTTTCTGTTCAGATCAAAACGGTAATTGGCTCCTAAGCTCCCATGAGCTGAACATTCATTGTGGAAAAATATCTTTTATATAGCTTCTATCGGATGAACTTCTTAAATTTTAAGCGTCTCTTGTCATTTGTTCATTTATTGCCTATCAAAATCGAAATTTTCTCTTTAACGGGTGAGACTTGAATTTTTCCATCTTCATCATATTTCCACTTAATTATGTCATATCAGTACTGAGATTAGTTCGTTTTCTGGATATTTAACCTATTTATAACGTATATGTATAGCAAGAGCAGACACTTTTTTACGAACTAGGCTTGACCAAGCATCAGATTCATCATATAAAAAAACGAATTCGTTCATTCACTCTGAATTATATCTTAATTTGTACGTTAGTCTTTGTGTAATTCAATGGCAGTTACGGCAATTTGGATGGCATTTTTTGGTCGGGAAACTACAGCCACATCCTCCACTCGTATCACCACGTCCCTTTGGACCCCAACGGCTCATTTTCATTGCCCAGCACAGCTCCGTTTTACACATTGAACATATCAAATAGTCACAGCCTTCGCGTTTCATAATCACGATCTGAAAGACGAATGAAAATTCAAAGCAGCGTCATAATTAACGAATCAAAATCGAATCGAAAATGAATGTTTTTGAGAAGAAAAATGCGATAACAATCCATTGCGAAAGAAGGCTCATAAAAATGTATAAGTTACCTTGCACTTGGTGCATCTCATGCCCAGGTTTTTCTGCACGATTTCATCGAGGCACAGTTCGGATCGTTGATTATCGGTCATGCCGGCATATCGAAGTTCTTCTTGATATTCCTTGCAATTTTGACCCGTGTGGATGGCCTGTGTCATAGGAAAGGTTGTGTTGATTAAATATTAACTTCTAAATGATAAGTAGAGCCTCCAAAAATTGTTAAAGTGGTTGCCAGAAGAAGCCTTTTCTATCATTTGATTTGCTTCAAATTTGGCGTGTTTTTGTTGTTTGGCAAAAAAATGGGATTCTCAAAGTTGCATGGTGATTGATAGGACCTCAGTGTATTTTTGAGACGTTTAAAATAGCAATTTTAATCATTTTTGGAGGCTTCAATGATAAGTGTCTCATCAATATTTTTACTTTTGCAAATAATCATTTAAAAATGTCAACAAGAACCAGAAAAAAAAACATCTATTTACCCGACAAACCAAGCAATTTTCCGATACGCATCGCGGACAAACGAATGTGTTGACCTCGTCGTCAACGATGCACCATCCCTCGCAGTTGGCCTTTTTGCAATGGTATGAATTCGGTGCTTGGCTCTCGGCAATGCGTAACCCTTTCACATTGTACTTATCAAACTCGGCTTGAGTCAACAGCGATCGAATTTCTCGATCTTGAATGGTACAATCGCACGCATTTGCGGGACACTTGATTTCGGCCTCTTCCGAATGGATAATTGTGTGTCGAACACAGTCAATGCAAAATTGATGCAAACATTCGCGAATGATGACACCATCGTGGTTTTCGATGTCGGTCATACAAATTTCACATTCAAACGGATCGGTGTTGTAAATGAGACCTTGTTGCTCCAGATCCAAGAGCTCTTTGTACAGTTTTTCGTTGATTTCGGGCTCGGCCAAAATGTACTTGTTTATGTGACGTTCATATTCGGCTTGTGTGAGCAACGAGCGTATTTCGCGATCTTCTAAAAAGCATTCACAATCAACGGCCGGACACTGAATCTCAATGTGAGCGGAAGCAATGATAAATTTTCTTACGCAATCGATGCACAATTGATGCAAACATTCACGCACGAGAATACCGTCGTAAACGTCAATGAAACTGTCGCACATCAAGCAAAAAATGAATTCAATATTTCGAATCACACCGTCTTGTTCTTCCAGCTCTTGAAGTTGCTGGTACAAATCATTTTTAGCACCTTCGTTTGGTGCGGCAGCAGTCAAATCCACCGCTTCTGGTATTAGATCCACCACATCAGTGGTGCTGGTGGCGGAGGCAATCGGCAATGGGCTAGCTCCTCCTGCTGCTATTGAGCTTCTCGTTTGATAACGATGAGCAATCGATCGACGAACAACACTTGACATCTTTGTCTCAACGAATTTCACAACAATGGAAATAAATCTCGACGAAACAAATAATATTTTAAACTTTACAAGCGGTTTCTTTTAGTCACTTATACAAAACAAAAACAAAAATTATTGTGAGTGAATAGTTGTTTTTTTTTCTCGTCAAGTCGAACACAATGTTTGACGTTTGCTAATCTCTCGTTCGTATTGCGAATCTACGTCTCTAATAGACACTCTGTTTACTCGAGATTCATGCGGCGAAACTTATTCTACTGCGCACACAATCATACATCACACTCGTTCGACGCACACACTAGCATCTATCGGTTTCAGATACGGTTGTTTGTGCTCAATGTGTGTGTGTGTGCACTTTTGCCAATTCCGAATACATTCTCTTCGTTTTGTTCTTTCGTTCTTTGCTTTCGTTCGGTTTTTCGCCTACCTACACAAAACTGAAGGGAATTTCGTTACACATTCAATACATTCAAAATTGAAATGTCATCGTAAAGCCAGAAACTCACAACACTTTGCTGTTTTTGAAGAATATATTCTCAGGGAGATTTTTCGGAGGTAAAATATACTGCAATAAAAATTCGTTCCACATGAATATGACCGAAACACATGAAAAACAGTTTTTTTTTTCTTCTCCGTGTTGCCACTTCAGTTTACTTCGAAGCAAATACCGATGCCATTCAAAAACAACAACAACGGTTTACCGTTCAACAACGTGCATGACTTTCTTCTGAGAATATGAAAATTAAGTGCGTTCCCCATGGAACAACACAAATGAACTCATCCAGATTTTTGTATGCCTAATATTCGATCGAAGAATGTGCCGGAGCCATGTTAACTGTAAATTTATTGCACTGGCCAATATTGAACATTGGTTCGGTATTCTGGTTCGGTACTGTCCAATTAATTTTATCTCATGACATGCTTTATATTGTAAGAGCAACAGCAGCTATGAACTATTCCTCTTTTTATACTGTACTAATGAAAATGTGGTAAAATATTTCCGTTTTAATGAAGAGACTCTTCACATAAGTATCATGTGCTTACCAATGAAATGAACGTTCTCTTGCGAAAATAAACATCCTGTAAAATATGAGCCATGTTTAAAAATTCCTCAAAGTTCTTGTTTTATAAGGTGTGTATACCGTATCGTTGTTTACATACCTCATCTTTTTGAAGAATAAGTATGTTTTTTTCAGCATTTTATTTATCGGTCATAAAACTGAACACTGAAGTGGGTCTGTAGCGAATTGTTACCTCAGAAAGTTGACAATTGAAAGACGGTTGTAAGACGTTTAAATTTGATGCTCACTTTTAAATAAATCATTCTTACAACAGAATTGGCCTCTCACGGTCGGAGAATGATGTTACTTGACCTTGGCAAGAACAATTAAATTAGGCTTCTGCGTGGGCTTCTCAAAGCGTAAATCGGATTATTCGGCAGCAGATGAATTAATAATTGCAAAGACCCATCAAATGTACTTACCCTTAAAATAGCTTAAATATCTGATGAATTCAAGTCCAAGTGTTCAATTTCATTTATTCAAACGGCAAATGTCTCATCTATTTTTGGCCAAAAATGCACGGGCCTTTAAAGACAATTGTCAAATCTATTGCTCGTACTTACCTTCAAATTGTAAATGAATCTCATTTTTCATCTTCAAATAGACGATTACCTGGGCAATCTTCTTAAAATAAATTCGACGTCGAAATAAAAACCGATCAAGTCATAATGTATCCGAAGAAAAATGATTCCGATTGACTTTATTTTGGTGTGATTTTGGTTTCATTTTTTAATTAACTTAATGCCTAACATTTTCTTTACACAATGCTGAATTCTTATAATGAAAGTAGTACAATTATTTACAATCTTACAATTTTCTAAATAACGGTGAATGTGAATTTTGAGTCATGATTTCATTTTATTTGTGAATTACTGTTTTTTTTTGCTAAATAAATGGCAAGCATTAAAATTGTATACAACATTCACTTTGATTTTTTTCTCTCGATTATTTGCACACTCTTGTCATATTAAAACAGTCGAATATAGCCACCGAAAATTACTTGAGTAAATGTGTGTCATTAGTCTTATCAAATTGTCTACAATGTGGCTGTAGTTGTAATAAGTCATACTTCTGCTTTATCCACCGCGTTGATTAATTAAACTGATTGCTGGTGCTGTTGCAATAAAGAGAGAATTGCCTTGTCTGAGATTTCGGTTTGTTCATCGCGCTTCTCTCAATATCGTCCATCAAAACACAATTTATTTTATGACGATGCGAGTGAGAGACATTTTCATTTTCATCTGTTATAATTCGTGAACATTTAATAATAAAACTTCTTATAGAATAAAAGTGTGACAATTGGCGCACGTTATATAAGAACGTTAAATATTGTCTACTAATGAAAATTTTATTATTTATGACAGAGTGTGTAGAACTTTGTTTTCCTTTTTATATGCACATCTTTCGCTTTTTTACTTGTTGTCTACTTAAATATTAAGTTTTTCATAAAATTTCCTCCGTGTAAATGTGTGTTTTCCTCCGTTTTCATCTCAATTTCTTTGCTCGGGTGTTTGTTTGACACGAACTTTCTTTACTCACGAAACTTTCTTCTTCGTGGCGGATTATTGCTTCGTGATACACACGCATTTTCTGCGTTTTGCGCTTTATTATGATGCTACATTTGCACCATCTTCAATTATGGATTTTATGTATTCGAGTGAAAAAAAATTTTAATGGCAAGTTCTCGTTGTAATTTTTACGATGGACGAGGGTGGCGGTGGTGGTGGTGGTATAAACAGATTTTCAATCGTACACACTTGATCCTCAATTTCGACAAGTGGCTCTTTGGGATATTTAAAACTGCTCTCCGTGCCGGCAACCGATTGCATATCCAGGCTTGTTTCCATTTCAATCGAAATATCTGATTTTTTAAGAAAACAGAGAGGAAGAAGGGGAAGAGAGAGAGAGAGAGAAAATAAAAGAGCGAAAAAAATATTAGTGGAAATTAATTTAAAAATTCATTTCGACTCTCAGCCACACCACTTCAGCTTGAAATTATGAATTAATATGATATAAATATACATAAAAGTGCATACCGCGTTTTTTATCAGTAGCGCACACGGAATTCTGCCGATTGTGTCGTTTACGTCCAGCAAAGCAAACAACCGTAATAAATATACCCAGGGAAATTAATATAAAAAACACGCCACCGAGAAATGCTAGCACATTTAAATTACCTGTAACAAACGAAAAAAAAAACGTTATATGTATAAAATTAAAAATGAAAATCGAGCAAACAGCCGTAAGACTTTTATACGTATACAGCGAGAGAAAGAAAGAGAAAGAGGGAGGGAAAAAAATGATTTTTTTTATTTTGAAAATTTATGGTTAATTGCAGTCATATCGTTAAACGCTGTAATTTTTTTACTGCTACTGCTGCTGGTGCTGCTGGTGCTGCTGTTCCTCGAAGGTGTTTATGCTTTGTTGGAGAGAGCGCTGACGCTCGCACACAATTAAATGGTAATGAGTTTAGAATAGGGCAAGTAAACAAGAGTAGTCGTAGAAAGGACAATTGCCACATTATTCATAATAATGATGGTGTTTCATGTTAAAGTGTAAGGTGAATAGTTACCGCGCGTGAGAAAGTTGTGCGATGTGCTGGCCGCATCGAATGTTTCATCGTGTAATGATTCGGCTGCCGTGCACACGTCCAGCGAACCAATGGTCAAATCGGATATTTGAATGCCTCTTAGAGACTCGGGCAGAAAGCAAATCGGATGCAAACTCCATCGAAGCTACAAGAGCAAAAGAAAAACAAACAAACATAAACGAAAATGCATTTATTGACCAAACAAAAACAATATTTTCGGCTTAAAAACCAGCTTCAAATCCGGTGGTATATGGAGAATAAAAACAACAACAACAGTTCGAATTCGGGCTTACATTTTTAGCCATTTGGATGAGCGCACCCATATGGCATCGGTCACAAATAAGTGGATTATTTTCCAATCGCACTTCTTTGATTTTTTGCAGCATTACTGCCTGGCTATCTTCAATGCCATTTAACTGGTTCCGCGAAATATCCAGCAGCTGAAAAAAAACATTGAAATGGAAAAAAAACGTCGAATTGAAAATTCGAGTGAACTTTTTTTTTCGGGAGAAACTTTTTTTTCAAGCCTCCGCTCGCAAATAAATTCATAAATTGTGACAGTTTTATGGTTTGGGCTTTACTTACTTCGAGACCATCGACCGGTTGTAGAATTTGCATCGAAACATTCACCAAGTGATTGCCAGACAAGTTCAATGCTTTCAATTGTCCTAATGGCACCAATAATTCATACGGAATCACCCCCATATCGGCTATTGATAATGTCTTGAGATTATGCAATAGCTGTAATTGGACAGAAAACCGAGGGAAAAAAACGTGGAAACGAAAAACAAAGCATACAAATATTAATTCAGTCATTTTGGCACAAGTTGCAAATCCAAATGCGAATCCAATTCAATTCGATTCGATTTGGACATACTAAGCTATTAAATATCCATAAATGTGAATGGAAAGGGAAACAAAATATGGAGGAATTACTTGAAACGCTTCTCGTATGTCGTACAGATCCATTTGAATGTTCCCACTGATGTTGAGCGTGTGCAATTTTCTCAGCGGCTCCACACTGGCTGACTCTAATTTTACTAACTTATTATAGGACAAATCCAGATATGTTAAATTCGATAGGTTTACGAATGCACCATTTGTTACTTTGGCCAGTCGATTCCGTGATAAATCTGAAAAATGCCAACCACCGATGGCAGTAGGGCGAAGAGAGAAAGGAAGGGAGAGAGAGAAATGGAAAACGCACCAATGAAATATTGAAATTCACTTCCAATAGATGGATGCACGACGATAAGCAACAAATAAAAAACGAACGAGTAAACGAGAGGAACAAAGCCATTTAGAAAGGATTCGTGACAAGTGAACATTCTAATCTGTGAACAATGGGTGTACAGCCATCGTGTATACGTAAACAAATGCGAGTTTTTTCCGTCACCCAAAACGCACAGGATCGAGAAAAAAAAATCCGTTTACACAGCACCGTCCATCTGGTCGCATGGAAAAAGAGCATGTTTTCCCATTTCACACCAATAGCTATCAAATATGACCCACTATTATTTAACAAATTGTTCAGCTATCGACAAAGCATTTGCTTTTATTTTTGCCATTGATGGACATGGAAAAAATGCCATTCTTCATGATTTGTTTCGGTCGTTTCTCGGTGTTGAATGGGGAAAAATGAAGAAAAATTATTCGAATATTACCCAAATATGCCAAATATTTTTGCGTTTCGAATAAATTGTCAATGATCACAGACAATTGATTTCCGTCCAGCTTAATACTTTTGATGAGATTCAAGTCCCGGAATTCACCTTTTTCCAAGTATTTGAGCTATGCAAATGAAGAAACCGATCATATTAGTGAGAGAGAAAAATACGATTACATTAAAGAGAAAAGGAAAATCATGGCATTTTCTGCATTGTGACCATTCCAGCAATTACCTGATTGTCGCCTAGATCCAGAAACTCTAACCGCTGCAAGAGATTGTAAACTTGTGGGTTGATTTTCTTGATATTACAATTACGGCATTGCAGCTCTTTCAGTTCCTGTAATTCAGTTTATACATGTAGTCGAAAAAATTGAAAAGCAATATCGAATCGATGAATACATGGTAAATTGGCAATGCCAAAAAGGAAATTAGCACAAGAAATTTCTGTGCAATGTGAATGGAATGTGTGTGTGTGTATGTTTGAGAATGTTCGCTTTTACCAGTATATCCTTAAAAACATCCGGCGGCAAATCGTTCAATGGATTACCACTTAAACTCAAATATTTGAGTTTGCCAAGCATGTAAAATACGCGTGGCACCAATTCAACTATTAAGTTCTCAGCCAGATTCAGGCGTCTCAAATCCTACATTGTGTATTGACAACACGAACATTTAGCAAACAACCAGCCAAGAGGAAGAGAGAGAAAAAGAGGAAGAAAAACAACGACATGAAAAAGTTAGATCGAGTAGTTTGATCGTCGTTGCACAATCGGATCGAAATAGAAGTGCAAATGCAAGTACTCGTAACTTTTGCATCAATTCCATTTTTAGCTACCGTACCTTGAGATGTTGAAATGTCCAGCTGGCTATCTCTTGGATTTTATTGAATGATAAATCGAGCTCGTGCAATCCATCTTGACCACGAAAATTATTTGCTAAAATCGTACTAATGTTGTTTCTTGATAAATCTGCAAAAATGGAAATGGATTTGAGATCCATTTTTATCTGTCTTGTCAGAATTTTAACATTGATTGATGATCATACCTAATAGACGCAAGCTTTGCACACCCCAAAACGAATGCACACCAATCGATTGGATGTTCGCTTCATTAATTTGTAGGACTTCTAATTTGGTGAACGGTATAAAAATTGGACTTATTGTTAACGGATTTTTCGAACTGCTTATCACTAAAACTTGTATGCTTGGATCCAACGATTGTACTGGTATCGTTTTCAAACCCTCTGCGAATGAGAAAAAAAGGAAAAATTGTGCAGAATGTCAAAGAATCAAAAGAAAAAGTTGGTATTAATACAAAATTGGGTTAGAAAACTTACTGCAAATGATTTGTAGCCGGCCTTTCATGTCGGTGTTGCATGCACAGTCATCCGGGCACATTGTCAATCCGTAAGCTAATTGCAAAAGCGACAGCAGCATACAGCATTTTACCAACATTCTGGAAATACACAACGCGCAACACTTTCGGTTAGTTGTGACACATAAACGAGAGAATGAGAGATGATGTACTACGTGTGAGTGAACGAATTGAGAGAATGAAAGTTGACAGTTTGCCCTAAAAGTGAGCATCAAAGAGGGATAGGGAGGTGTAACATGAAAAATTAAAATCCATTCACAACCCCAAATACCAACGAATGCAAAAAGTTACTGAATATATTTTGGATTTTAGTGTTGACGATGCAAGGAGTCATTTCATGTGGCAACGCTTTTGCTATAGTTTTGGTTAACTAACAAAATTCGATTGTTACTTTGCAGCAAAATTACATTTTACGTTGTATGATATAACTTGTGTTTACACACACTTTACAAATTTTTCATGAGTTTCCAAGCTTTACCTTATTTATTTAGCCCGATTATGGATATGCTTGATAAAGGGTAAATTTGTCACAAATCCGATTTAAGTTGAAACATGAAATTGACCACAAAGTCACATTTTATTACATGAAACTCTTGTGTTTACTGTACGTGAATTATTTATGATTATGTTGTTGCTAAGCGTTTGTGATATACAAGAAATATTTGCTGAAGCTAAGAAAACTAATAACGAATACCTCTCGGTAATACCGAGCATGCATTCGGAACCTACGCAATGTACGTATATATTTTCAGTATACGTGTGCTAGCACTACACTGTATTATACGTTTGGCATCGAAGATTCCAGCTGAGTTATACTATACTATAATTGTCTATTATAATGATTCTTTTTCACAAGAAAAACAATTCGTCGCGTTACTTCTATTCACAAACGATGTATTTTTGGAATTCTAGCTGAATGTCATAATTGACGGCACATTAACAAACTTTTCGATTTACTGCTCATTATTTCAGTCGGACTATCATTTCCATATTTATACTTGGCGTGATATGAACTCGCAACAGGAATGAACTCTCCCCAAGCGGCAGTTCTGCATGCAGAAAGTGTTGATACGTGATTGAAAGGACTCAATCCGTCTCGGTTTGTTAGATGGAAAAATGAGGCAAAGCACGATAGAATCGATAAAAGTAACATTAGTTCTTTATGAATTCTTCTTCAAATATACAAAACTTTAATATTCAACACAGTGGGATATTGTAATACGTGTAATTAAAGTCCCATCGTTGTAAACCAAATAGAAATTGGAATGATTTGATTTTTTCTTTCTTTCAGCTTGATAAAATAAAACTGAATGTTCAGTAACCAGACTCTAGTTGTACTCACTTCAGGTGGCAAAATATTTGTTTCCGGTAATAGAAATGTATGGTTCGGGTCATCGCACGTGTATTAAAAGTCCGGTAATCTGGTGTCCAGATTATGTTTAATCTAAAATGTAAAAGAGCAAATAATGAGTTGAATTAAAGATTTTGTTCAAATATTCAATACAATATTTTCATATATGTGGCATTGCCCGCACTAAACCGTGTACAAAACCAAAATGGCATTTTGAGATGGCAATTGGCAATGCAACCGCAAAATAAATCAATATCATTCGGTTAAATTTGTTAAATGCATTCGAAACATTTTCCAATAAATGTTTCGTTCGCAGGAAAATACAATATTGAATTGATCAGTTTAATGCATTACTCAACGCCAATAAGCCAAACGGAAAAAAGCGCACGCACACACACACACACAACACACATACAGTGGTGTGGTGCGTTAAAATTCAGATTATTTACAACACAAATAGAGTGTAAAGATAATTGCAACTACATTGGTGAACCGAGTAAACATTGGGTGAAATGTACGTTGTGCAAAGCGAAATCCAAATGCACGGCACAGCCAGACTACGATTCATCCACTATATCGTCTAACTGACCAATTATGCAAAGATATGGTGATTGTATTTGCGCACCGCATACAAAGCAAATACCGATTGACCAAATAGAAAATGTTGAATGCACTTCGTATGGAACAATCCGCACCAACAAAAACGAGTTGAGTGTGAAAGAGAGCGAAGTCGAATGAGGAATGTAGCAGCCGGGAGGCGATAGAGAAGCAACGGAACGTTGTGTACAAAGTCTTTAATCATATTTATTCGCATATCCACAAGCATTTGTTCGGCGGAATCTCGGTGTGAGCAAAGCATCTGTGTGGTTTTTGGCATTTTCCATGTGCATGAAATAAATATGTATAGCATCCAATATCCAGTATGTGTGTGGTCAATACTTCGTAAACCAATTTGCGTCGTGCAAATATGAAAACGATTTTTTTTTTCGCCCCAGCGTTGCTAAACATACGAACGTCACATGCTTGCGCTTTGGAAATGATGATCCAATATGAGAGGTCTTTTTTCTCCCCATAAAGGGATATGGCGAGAGAGAGAGAGGGGGGAGGGAGATGGGCAGAAGGAAGAACAGAAAAATAGAGATAGTGTAACGTTTAATCAAATCTAGTTTTGGTGTCAGAAATCCATGTCTCTGCTTTTTAATTAAATGCTAAAGACCAAATTAGTCTCTTGTGCTGGCATTTTGCTTTGCGTTGAGGGAAAAATCGTGGCTCATATTTGACCGTTCATCCAATATTAAACCCCATCTAACGATGCATTGTTCTAATCTGGCGGCAAAAATACGAGCCATAAATACAAATGTGCAATCAATTAAAATCCAATAACGCTTCAATTCTAACGGGAATAAATTACTGAAAGGAACATCCAATCAAATTACACTGTATGATTTTCGACTAGGGAGACATGATAGCCAAATAATAATCATGTGTCTGTTGACAGAGTTTTGGTTTTGTTTGAATGTGAATAAAATTGTGTCATCGAGAGAAATTCTATAGAATTCTACCGTTTGCCAGTAGCAACAATCATTGATTCTACATATTTAGTTTGGAATATTCAAAAGCTTTGGGTAATATTCGTCGAAATTTAATCTGAATTTGGCCAGCGCATCAGTTCAAAACATTTGTAAATTTTAGTGGAAATGATTTGAATCATTTCAAGCCAAAGGAAAATTGACATTAAAATACAATTTTCCTACTGTTTTATCTGCATGTCATTTCCACGTTCATTCCCAATATGACACTCAAACGAACATTTAGTATGTTTTCCGCATGATGTTTCACAATGTTTCATCCAAATATATACTTCTATGAATTTTGGCATTTATTTTTTTCCGTCCAGATTTTCTATTTGTTTTTTTTTTTACTGTTGTCGTTGTTGTTGAGTGGTTGCTCGTTGAACAAAATCTAACTGCAATCATCTTAAACGCTCATGATGCATGACTTAATGTGTACTTTTCACTTCCGTTTTGATCTATGCCTATTTCCATTCGTTTCTATTCTTTTTTCCATTTTTTTCCACTTAGTTTAACGATTTTTTCATTTAGTATTTGTTTTTTTTCCTAGTTTCTTCTCTTCCTTTCGCTCACTTTTTGCTCCTGTTTTTGCTATTATTCTACGACATTATTTTCGTTTTATTTCATATTCGTCGTTGCTGGTATGTGTATGTGTGTTGATCCGTGGGCCCAGGCTTTAAATAACGACAGATCCGTTGGATAAATATTAAGTATGAAGAAATCTTAGCTGGTGTTTTATGTGATATTTTATCAACCCCAACTGTGTCATTAGATGCCAATGGTTTTGGTTTGGTTTGGTGTGTGTGCTTCTTGCAAGAGAACTTTTTTACATCTCGGCGCGGCTCTATCAAGGCGTAACGAGATCAACGAACAAGATAAAAGTAAGGCACTGTGTGTGTATATGTGCAAATGTGCTTCGTACGCTTCTGCTTCCATTCACTCGCAAATGTGCGCGCTTTTATTTGCTGCGTATTGTTTTAAATTGCTTCGAGCTGATGCTCACTTTAGAAAAAGGTTCACAATCCCAATGCGCCCAAAGACAACGTCAATCTACGTTGTTCAAGTAAGTATTTTGTTAATGCTTCAGCTCCTGCAATCCAGTTTTCCATATGCATGCGGTGACTTGATACGTATTTGATTTTGAGCTCCGGATTTTTTTTTTGTTTGGTTCGGTTTATATTTTGTCATTGTTGCGCATTTTTGCTGTTTTGAACAAATAAAAAAAAAGATGCGATTTTTTTTTCAATGGTTTCGATTGATCCATGCGTGTTGCTACCAATCCTTTTATTATCTATGGGGCTTATCTCGAGATAACATTTTTATTTGATTCGCTAAAGCGAATAAATTTGACGCTCTCTTTTCTCTGCATCTCCCTCTCTCTCTAGCACTCGTTCGCTTGCATGCTCGCTCGCTCGATGCCAGCTGTTTTCGTCTGTTTGCATCTTTTCGAATTTGTAATGGAAGCGAGCGCGTTTGGGCAAATCATATCTGGAAACGAACCCATTTTCGGTGTGAAATGCAATAAATCAGATTTAAGCCATGTATATGTCTGTGCCATTAGTACAATTTTTTTTCTCGCTCTTTCTCTGGCTCGCTTGCTCATCCTTTTGTGGCCACACACAAATAGTCATTAATCTAATGTCTCATCATATTTAGCTAGTACTTTAGCCTTGCTTGACTGGCTTTTAACTGGATAATGTCTGAATGTGTCTGCACATGAAATGCCTTTGCCAAGCCCACTGAGATAATTTGGTCATCGTCTTGTGTCAGATGGCCGTTGACTGGAGGAACGTGCATGCAACCCACTGACGCTCCAAAAGAAGAGAAAACCACAAAAAACAACATAAAACTCTCGAATCAATCTACTTTTGTGTTTTTTTTTCTCTGACGAGAAACGAAATTTTCATTTCATTCATCCCTTTGAAACCATACGATTGCATCAATAGTAATATACGAATGGCCGTGCATGAATCGGTATATTGCTTAATTCGTTTGAGCTGAAAATGTAGTTCGAAATTGCTCGTTACAAATTATCATTTGCCATTTACACTTTGAGTGATGGCACTTTATTCGATGCGCTGTTTTAATGGTCACTCCTCAAAGCACTTAAGCTACTACGCTTTTTTTTATTCGGATCATTCGTTATAATGATGATCATTTGGACACATATGAAAACTCTCGTATATTAAATCTGATGAAGCAGCCAGCCAAAGACGGAGACAGTAAAAGAACAAGAGAAAGACTGTGTGTGTGTGTATGTGAAAAAAATGTTGGATTGACAAAAGCCAAATTGAACGGAAGGAATCGTAAAAATGAAAAGTGAGGTTTTGCCAAAAATGATGAGATAAAAAAAATTATGTGCAAACAATATGTGTGAGTGTGCATTGTGTGACAGCGACAAGCTGTATGTATATATACTAACTCTGGCCAAACCATCGAGATGGAGTTTCTGTGTCTTAAGCGGTTGCGTGTGTCACTTCTACTCGGTAAAATGTATTTAATGAAATAAAAAGTTTCCTTTTTATCGCTTGCGTTAACGAGCACTTTCGACTGACACTGTTTAATGGTCGCCCATAATTCTTTATCCCGAAAATGTCTCTTTTTTATGCGCCCGCCAGTCGTCGTAGCCATGTGCATTTCGATGTGTGCCTATGAAGAAGAACTTTCAAATCCGACTATTAAATTTTTTTTGGTTCGGCTGCTGTTTTTGCTGTCAATTAATAAATATGAATTTAATTTTGATTAAAAATGACGCCAGCAGCCACGGAACAACAACGACTGCTTCATTTTTGTGTCAAGCATTTTATTAATTCAACTGGATGGGGTGCTTAATATGTGTGTGTGTGTGTGTGCCTTGTGCAAACCGCACAACACACATTTTATGAGACTTTAAGCTCACTCCACTCCTCCATAAATGCTCGAAAATAGGGCTGTGATTCAAACTCTTGCACAGAAAAATGATATTACCATTGTAATACTGTCTTTAAAGTTTTATGATTTATTTTCAGATAAATGCAATAAAACCAATATTACACAGCAATAGTAATAATAACCATTTTCCTAGATAGCATCTTTGTTGGTCATTGCCTGGCTAAAATTGTAGCATTCGACATAAGGAATAAATTGTATGAAATTCCGTATATAAATTCTTTATTGAAAAGCATTCAATGCGCATATCTTTTCGGATCGTTTCAAATATATATATTTTATCCATTTTCCGAACAGAATATTTCAAGCATTATAAATCCTATGATAAGATTTCGAAAATACGGTAGTAAATACGAAAATGGAACAGTATTATTTTGTAATGAGTCCAAACCATTAGTTGAGGCCAAAGTTGAAATAATATTTTGATGGATGAAGAAAATTTAAGTTGCCAACACACACAATGGTTTAACTGAAAATTACGATCTGTGACTTGTCATTTGCGTACAATTCTATTCAAAAACCGAAGAAAATGTTCGCTGCAACAATGCAGAATATTGTTCTAGTTGTAATTCTTAATTTTTCTCGTCCAAAAACACCACACCATATACTTTTACACACTTGAAGTGTTGCAGTTCACACCACACAGCCACGTACGGACGTGCGCTTTTCATAATGGAAGTGTAATTAGTAAATGGTGTTTTCACATGCTTCGACATTTCAGCACAAATGTTGCATCGAAACCAAGAAAGAGAGAGAGAGAGAGAGAGAGAGAGAGAGAGAGAGAGAGAGAGAGACGGAGAGAGAGAGACTCGAACCGCAAAAAGTGTTTTCCAAATTTTAAATGGAAATAAATTCATATTTATTTCATGGCAAACGAACGAGATCCATAAGTAAAATACCACATTGTTGACACTGCAAACATGGAAATGGTGTCAGTGCATTGCGTGCACAGATCACTTTGCACGTATTGTATTTTGTAAAATGGACAAATACAATTCGAAAAGTGCTTTCTCTCTGCCAGAGAGCGATAGAGACATGGAAATTCGCTCAAACTTCGAACCCATGCGACATTGACAACAACACAACCGAAAAAACAACAACAACTCTCATTTGTTTAAACCATCGTTTAAAATGTGTGTGTGGCTGCAACCAAAATGTGGAATGGTTATGCAAAAGCGCGCGGCTCAACTGGCATACCCTGAAAATAATATCATTTTCCGTGAAATATGGTTTCACTTTATATGCCGATACACTACTGCCACACGCGAGAAGCATAGCCAAAGAGCGAGTATTTACGCGCTCGACGTGTTCCATGTTTGCCGACTAATAATTGGGTCAGAATAATGGAATCAGTGTCGATGTGCGAGGCGAAGCAAGGAAATCCCGTTAATACTAACACGCCGCTGGTGCATCATGCGGCTTCAAGCCGTTTCAAAGTTTTACACCAAAGTGCAGTGCTTTTCCCACCCGAAAAGAGCTTATATTTAAGAGTTCACATTCGCCGAGTGCCGACCATTGAATGTGTGTTTGCACGCGGAAAATTGAAAATTGTCGCAGCGAAACGCATTCACAGCATTGCACACATGCCTTTACAACAAACCAATATATCCTTTTTTTCGTCGTCGTCTTTCGTTCGTTTGGTTGGTGTCGACGCCGAAAAAAAGTCCACCATCGCAATAACAACGAAACATGTCAGATTAAATGTGTGTGAGCTTGTGATGCACAACAGCGGAAAGGAAGCAAACGCTATTCACTTGCATGTTCCAAAACGAAGCAAGTCCTTTTTGAATTCCCCACTGTCGCCTGGTTGTTCTCTTTTTTCCCTTATTCTATCAGCGTAAAAATGTCAGCCACTTGTGCAGCTTCTTTCAAGGGAATTCACCCATGCATCTTCATTTCGGTTTGTTCTTCGCGAAACTCAGCGTGTATGTGTGCCATCGCAACGAAAATATTTTGCTCCATTCATCTCCGCTGTTCTTCTTTCGTTCTTTTCATATTCGGTGATTTTTCTCTCTCGCTTTTTTCCACTCGTTCTTTTCGCTGCAAGCGTTTTTCAACGGAATACGTCGTTTGCTTTTCGCTTACACACACAGCGAGTGGAATGTGCTCGCGATATGCATAAAATGTGTCTACTATTTTAACGGATACTGCATAATTTATTGAAGTTTCTCTTTCCTTCCGCATTGTTCTGTTTACATTTGCACAAAGCGTGATAAGCTGCATCGAGGGAAAAAAAAGAGTGGCCAAAAGAAAATTTTACTCTCTTTTTCTATCGTGACGGTTTTTTCTCTCTCTCTCTATCTCTCTGTGTGTACCAGAAGTTAATTTCTCTTCTTGCTTTGGCTTCTGTTGCTGTTGATGCAGCTTTTTTTCTTCGTTTCCTTGAGCAATTCATTTGCAATCACTCGTAATGTGTACATATTTGTGCCAATTCCACAGCACTAACGCTAGCACCAGCGTCATCATCACATCGTTGTTCTGAAAGTTGTGGAAAAGAATGGAAAAAATCCCGAGAGAGAGAGAGAGAAGGCAAGGCGGGAGTAAAGCGTATAAATGTAAATAAAATCATTTTGGGCGAACAGAAACGCATCACATGGATTACGCTGTGCTTTTTTCTACTTTGCCTTTTCTCTTTGTTTTATTCGCCAAATGTTTCTTTCAATTTTGGTTTCTTTCTTTGTTGTTGTTGTTTTTTTTTCGTTATCTTCAGCTCTCAAATAATGTATTTTCAAGAGTGTCGTTTACATTTCGTGTTTTTTTCACCCACTTCTTGCATTTTTATTCAGTGTTCAATCTCGCATTTCCCCATAAATTGTGCCATTGATCGAGAACGCGGGAAAACTTCGCTTCTGGTTACAGATCGGATCTTGGGCGGAGAATTAAGAGAACACAAGAAAAATGTAAATTTTTTTGGAATTAGACCAATTCCGCGAATAATACGAACAAAGTACAACGCGTTTATGTTGTTTCACACAAGAAATCTCAATATTTATTTTTGTCTTTTGTAGTTCTTCTTTTTCTCTCTCTCTCTCTTAGTGTTTTTGTTTTGCTCGGGAGTAACAAGAACAACAGAAAAAAATGAGCATCAAGAAACCTCACAAAACACCAAAATGTGGACTATATTCGAAATTGCTTTTATTTTTCCTCGGTCGCTTTTTTTTCCACAGCCCAAAGGCTTCCAAGACAAAAGCAAAGAAACAAAGTATTCAATACTAAAAAATAAAGCAGATAAAAAGCTTTTTCTCTCCAGCAGAAGCGGCAGCTATCGTTTTTCAACGTTTATTCGCTTATTTTCACTAAGCCACGCTATGTGTATGTGTGTGCACTGTGCAAACAGACAATAGCAGTAGCAAAATTAAATCGAGCCTTTTTTTATGTATGCCAAAATTGAGTTACTTTTTTCCGTACGTTATTCGATGTGAAGAATGTTAGTTTAACGCGTGCACATGTTCACCGATAGAAAAGAAAAAAAACACTGTTCATTTGATATTGATAATCCAATTTTGTTCCGTCGTTCATTACATTACATTCACATCCATCGTCATTTCGTATCAATAGAGCATGCAATAGCAACGGCACACATCCGGAATGTGGATCGGCAAACACAATTTAAATGCTTTTTTTTCGTTGCTAAACCGAACGTCAAACGAGGAAGAGAGAGAGAGAGAGAAGAGGGAGGAAAAATGGAGAGAAAAGCAGAAGTGAAGGAGCCTCAGAGAAGGACAGGAAGGAAAATGAAGCAGCAACTCGATATTTCTTCCTTTTCTATCCTGGAATTCAAGATTGTGTTTTACTTTTTCACGTTGTGGGACACATTTTTCTCCATGTTCTTCACTAAAGCAGAAGTAAGATTAATAGAATACTTAAAATTCTTTCGAATAAACCCACAATTTTTCCTTCAACTTGATCCATATAATTGGTGCTTCATTCAAACCCGTAAAATTATTTTGACGTTCGCTATTACCAGAAGCTTAACGAGCTAAATTTGAGTTAGAATTAGATCCAACCGCGGAAAAAAATTGAAAAAAAATTTGAATACGACATTCTAATGGAATGAAAAATTTGCACGGTTAAATGATGACGTCTATTTTAGATCTATCCAATCTATTTGATGTATCAAATTCAAAAAGAAAATTGAAATTTTGCAATAAGTTCTGTGCCGGTATTCTAACACCCTTCCGCACATTTTGTTCGGAATTATTTCGAGCGATCAATTGTATTTTGGAAGGTGGCATCCAAACGTTATATATGGATTTGTCTGTTTTTCATTGATTGAACGTTTGGATCCCACCTTCCAAAATACAATTGGTCGCTCGAAATAATTTCGAACAAAGTGTGCGGAATGGTGTTAGAATACAGGCACTGGATGCAGTTGTAAAACATCGATTAATATGCTTCGTAAAAGTTATGTCATGCTGTTTATGATCTCGAACCGTATGCCGTCTGCAGTGAAACAGCATCATTATGCGTTTGTAAAATTGAGCCAGTTTTAGTTGGTAGCTCGCTTTTGCTGCCAATTATTTTGGGCGAGTCTGTGTATTTTACAGCCGACAAATCAAAACGCTAAGTCATCTGGCATTCGTTTGCCATGTCTTCGATTCCGAGAATGCGAGAGCATGCTAAATTGGCACAAAGATGTTTTCCACTTCACATAAAATGAATTGGAAAACAATTTTGGTGTACGGTTCGTTTGATGGCAGGCGGACGGACGGGTGGTGCTCGGCTGCTGAAGAGTTCATTTGTCCAATATTTCAAAAAAAAAAGTCAGCAACAGTATGTTCGGTTCATCCATTCAAAGCTTCAATCCCGAACGATTTGCTTTATCACTAATGGCATCAATTGAAGTGAAATAAAATCGAACGAAAGAAGCAAAGAGAGCAAAAACGAACGAAAACCTAAGACAAAATGAAGTTGCGCGCACAGCAATCAAGTGAACGAAGCCATTCTATAGCGACTTCTTGTTGTTGTTGTTGTTGTTGTTCTTGCTACTGTACAGAGCATGTATCGTCGTAGTGAGGTGCACGATCTTTTCGAATTGAATGTGTTTTTGTACTCATCAGTTTTTGATGACTCAATTTTATGCTTCGTTTGTATTGCTTCTTCATCGTTGCATTTTAAATTGTTCGTTGACAATCGAACCATTCATTTTCTTTTCGGTAGCTCAGTGTATCGGGTATGTTTCTTGTTTTGTCTCTTCGTCGTTTTCGTTGATGTCTTCCCTCTTTGTGTGTACAGCAGACAATTCAGTGAATATTCGCTGGCGCAATTTATTTTCCATGAACTGTCTTTTTTTGCCGCTGTTGTCATCAACTTAATTTTTTGGCATGTAGCACGTTCTCTTTGCGTTTTATAAAGTCGTAATGATAGTCGTTCAGCATGCAATTCCAGAGTACTAGTGGTACTATAACAGTCAATAAGCTATTGCTCTGTCTATTCTGTCCTTATGCTCGTTTCGATTGTCGGAGCGACGCACGTCAAAAGGAAACAACATGCTCTTTTAACGCTTCGTCTGTGTCGCACGGAATGGGAAATATTTCTCTCAATAGTTCCTGTTCAATGTACATTCGGGTGTTGCTTGTCAAAAGAGCAAACATAATAATATTTTTGATTTGTTTGTACCGCTTCCTTGCTAATGCTTCGTGATTGTAAGGAAAAAACAAAGCAAAAAATTTGCCGGAATAAAAATCGACTTCTCTTTGATGCACATCGTTGAAAGTAGAAGGAAAAGCAAAATGTAACGTTGATGACTCAAAGTTTCCCTTTATTTCGGATTTTTTATAAAAGCGAAAATAATTTGAAGTGGTTGCTGTTGATGATGCGTGCACTATTCACTTTTCGCATCAAGCCATCGTAACTTCGAAATACTACCTCCCGAATGCGACTAGAGACGATAGAACTAAATGAAAAACAAGCGTTGAGCATTTTCTCCCATTTCTCAAATGCTTAAGGATGAAATTTTTCATTAAAATTATTAAAGCTATTTTGGAATTCAAATTTTGCCTTGACTTTTTTCTGTTTACCCCACTTATTCCAAAGCACTCTCGACTCGGTTCAATGATATAATATTCATCTTTTGAGCCCGGGAGTTTTGCTATATTATTCGAAAATTTTAAGTGATTCAAGAAAATCATCATTTTCGTAATAGGAAAAGTGTTCTGGGAAAATATTATTTCTCTTCGAATTAAACGCATGTATAATAAATATGCTTGCCATGTCTATCTTCACATATGTATGCTTTTGTGTTGCTGAGCTGGAGTTGTAAGTTAACATTTTCAGAAAAAGCCAAACAAAAAGCCATTAATACTTTTAGTTCGTTATCAAATTGGGCGATGTAATCGTCTTGAGTGTGCTGTGCTGTGCTGTGCTTTGGCTTGTAAGCCAAAAAACTTCAATTTTAAATGGACACATGCTTATGCTGCACATTATGGCTCTGACTGCATAATGAACAATACATCCAACACTGCTGTTGCTGTTGCTTTAATTTGAATTCGAAAATGAACATGGTCGACTATTCCAGTATAATTGTGTGTATGTTGTTTTGTTTTTAAATGGACTAAATCAACGAACAAAATGTATTTCCTCGGTTTATTTTGCACACGTTCATTTCAACGAGAACATTGTGGTTGAGCTAACCCGTTTTTGTTACGCCGGGCAAGGCATTGACTCTAGAGACTCTCTTCCTATCGCCCTTTTCATTGTTCTCTCTTTCTCTCTCTCTCTCTATCGCTTTCGACTAGAGAGCTCGCTTCGCTTCGCTTTCTCTCATTCTCTCAAAGAATGCGAGGGTATTTTTGTGCAGCAAAACAATTCCGAAACTGTTCGTTAAAGAGAAATTAGATATTAAAAATACATCTTATTTTTCTTTCGGTTCATTTTGCCGGGGAGTAAATATGGAGCGAAAAGTTTCACCGAACACAGTTTAAGCAAATTATCCTGAATAATAGGAGTTGTTGTGATCTTGTTGTGAAAATCTAATTTGGTTGCTTTTCCCATACTAACGAGAGATAAAAAAACAGCAGCGAATATGATGCAGCGAAGCAGATCTATCAAAATTTGGGGTAACTTCTCTCAACAACTACGCATTCTGCCAACTTGGTTGCTCACAACTTGGTGGCAATAAATCAAATGGTGCACATAATGCATATCAAAAGATCAGGAAGCCCAAACTTGGAAATAAAATCCAGCCCACTCATCCAATTCTCGGCGCTATATGTGATTTCCTACGGGGAACAAAAACTGTATTTCCGCTTTAACACTCAGCCGAGATTATAATTTTGGCAACGAACCAAATTGTTGCGAGATTCAGGCATTTATCTGTTCATCATTGTTAATTATTTTATATTTTCGTTGTTGTTTTTGTCGCCGTTTCCGCTCTCGTCCAAACTATAGTTTGGCCGAACTTTCTTTTCGGGTCGAATGCATTCAGAATTTTAATGTGGCTTTTTTCCGTGTGAGTGTGTGATGCGCATTTTTATGAAAACACTCAACGTTTACATGAATCGCTTTTATCAACAGGTATGCGAACGTGTGCCAATTCCCTGTAAATGCTGCACATAAAAATTGCACGAATATGACAGGAGAATATTCGGAGTGTACAAACAACTGTTTGTTTGGCATCACATCGGAGAATCGGCTGCGACGGAGAAAGGGAGAGTTAACAAATCATCGAGAGCAATCGAAATCACACACTTCTAATAAATTATTTCGAATATATACCAGCAGAGCGTATTTATGGAATTTTCTGCAACGTTTGTTTTTATTTCAATGATATAAATCTCCGAATCGAAGAATTTTCGATGGAATTTATGTGTAATATAGCCACATGCATACCAATTCCATATCTCACAGCAGCGGCATTCTCACACACGCACACAAAGAGATTCGCGTCGCGCATGTTTGTGCTTTGATTCCGGCTATCAAGCGAAAGAGCACAAATAAAGCCAATGACTCACATTTATCGTATCATTTTCGAAAACTAGCGATGTGAAAGTGAATACCATAAAATAATTTGCCTTTGTTTGAATTGGGCTCGATCGATTTGAGTTTCGGTGTTTGTGTGTGCGTGTGTCTCTTTGTTGTGGATATGTGCGTGTGTTTTGTGTAGTCCATTTCAAAACATAACAGTTGATTGTCGATTGCGATGATGATGAAAACAGAACAAACAACTAGCAAACACAAATAAAAAAAGGCAAGAACCAACAAAAAGTTGTAGACACAATAAAAGCAAATCACAGATCAATTGTGCGACTATCGGAACAATGAGAAACGAAAACACACACACACGCGTTCACACAAAAATGAGACACGCAGAGTAAAACAGTGTGGACCAGAGACCGAAATAGAATTTATTTAATAGAAACAGAGACAGCGAAAGCAATTGGATGGCTGGAGCCAAATCGGGTGAACGTTCAATGGGATTACAGACCGAATATTATCAAATGATATGGAATTAACATGTTCATTTGTAACAGCCATCGAGAGCATGCCACAGCACAACGCGCTCCGAACACCCACCCAATGGACATTTTGACAAATTCGCACATTTTTAAATATCTGATTTGGATTCAACGGCATGTGATAAAGTCATTTTTGTTGTCTACCACAAGGACAAAAAAACTGAACCAAAACAAAGAAAAAAAAAGGGATTATAATTGCATTTCGATTGTCTCGTCTGGTCACAGCGACGCAATTTAATTTGTTTATTCGTTTCGCTTCGTTTCGTTTACTTCGTATTAATCCGATGGAAAACCTGCGAAGACTTTGTGAGAGTTGACACAGCTGTGCGAGAGAAAATAAGACAGTCAATAACTTATTTATACGCCGTGGACCAATGCCACGAGATTTCCATCAAAAGCACATGAGCATTTAAACTAACGCAATTCTCACCAGTGAGATCAAAAATCAATGTGTCACGGAGCATGGATTATGCCCGAAAAAAAATAAGCCATTGCAATCATCATTTGACGTTGTTTTTTTCCATTGAAATGACTTTCAATAGGTTGGATCTTTTGAAGTCACTTCACCCAAACATCGAATTGAAATAAATTACAAAGGCCAGCATTCTGCGTCGCACACACTTTTTCCACAATGGAATGGGAAAGATTTTTACTCGAATATGACGTTAAAAGTTTTAATTAGAACTTTTCAATTTGATTTTCTGCTCAGTCACAAAGTTTCTTCAAATGGAAAACTGTTTGTAGCCCGTTCACTGTGCAAATGGCTTCATGAAATCATTGCAGTTCGTTGTGCATGTATGACATTTACATTTGGCATGGTTGAGAACCCCAACTTGAGGTGTGGATCGGACATGCGTCCTCATCATTATGCCGAGAGCAATCGTACCCAACAGAGGAAAATTCCGAATAATTCACTTTGAAACATTGCGACATTCACAACGGCACAAAGACGTGTCAATCGAATTGTGCCACAATTTTGCTGTCGTTTATTTATTTTTTGTCGCGTCATATTTCTGACAACTAAGACCAGTGCCGACTTAATATGGTATATATATAAAAAAAGGAGGATAAAACACAGAGTCACCAAATGGCTGGATTGCGGTCGGGGATATGGTTGGTGGTTGTTTGCACAAATTCGATAATTTATTCAAATTCGCCGTGCTCCCTATAATTTATTTATTTGATTTTCATTGGTTTCGAATGTTATGGAAGCCGACAGAGAGAAAGAGAGAGAGAGAGAGAGAG
>NW_022595245.1:8210008-8223976 GCF_009176505.1 Sitodiplosis mosellana
GCAGTTGAATGTTACTTATCGCATAATAAAATACGCACTGACGACAATGTGTTCGATTACGCACTAGGCGGTAGTAACATAAGCGCTTAAATTATGACAGTGTGAAGGATTTTTAAGGTCCCTTTTCAATTTATAGTGGTATCTCTCTGTCTTTCGCTGTTGTATCTTTTTTTTTCTGGCGAAACTTCTTTCGCCAGCAGAGCTTAAGCTACGGATTTTTGGTTGGCGACAAACAAATATAATAAAGCACAGAAAAAAAAAGTTTAGAAAAAAAAAACTTCGAACACATCGTAGATTACATAATCTCAGTATTAAACAAGGGAAAATCCATGTCCTATCCTTGTGTTTTTCGTTGTGCGCTTGACAAATCCATCGGAAGTACTCGTCAAGTCAACGCAAACAATTCATCTTGTTTGCCGTGATGTTTGAGAGAGTGGGAGTGAGAGCGAAAAAAAGCTAACATAAGTAAATAATCATCACAACAGCACCGTACCCCACCCACATTACAAAAATGTATACGATATATTTTGAGATTTCTTAAAACGACCCAATTTACGCACTCTCCCCATCGCCCGCAGGCATTTTACTAGCTGACAGTTCAAATCGAATTTTGGTGCTGACAAACAAATCAAAATTATCCAACGAGCAGAAGAAGCGAATCGAAACAAATCAACGCTCTTCTTTTTGTTTGCTCCTGTGGTGGCAAATGATTCGGGTCGAAGAGCAATGAGAGTAGAAGCAGTGGCAGCATGAGCACGAGCAGCAGCTGCAGCCACGTTTGTGGTCAAATGTAGACAAGCCAAGTCATCACCCAGGCCAAAGTGATGGTTGCATTTGCATAATTGTAATTTACGAGAGGAAGCGAGAGAAGGAGCGAGGGAGATATTTGGAAATTCGAGGCACGCTTCGGGCGAAAACCGTTTTTCCAATTTCGAAAATAAAATTGCGATAGCTGCCAATTGTATGGCCGACAAGTGTGACCGAAAGGCGATGACCACAGCCGAACAGTTCATTAAATTGCTTTGCTGAAATCCATATTATCAGCTACTCAATTCAAATAACCTCTGACACATACACTACGACTGCTAACAACCGATCAACGAATCCGTTCGACCAAAAATCTTAATTCACAATTTCGCCGACATGAAGAAAAAAAAAGCGAATACATTTTATTGATTTGCCATATTCAGACGTTTTCCATTTTTTTTTTTTCGTGTCCCTCCAATTGCCTTTATCCGCTCAGTGGAAAACTAAATTTAATCTTTTATCATTCGAAAGAAAAGAGAGAAGTATACGGACTCTTATTTGAGACATGCTGTCATCATAAGAAAAACGGAATGGTTCAATAATTTTTTTCCTGTTTTTTCTTCTGCCCTATTTCAACGTATTTCTGCACCGCCAAACAAAATCATCATTGCGGGAATTCCGAAACCAGATATCATTTTGTCCTCGCTCCTCTTTTTGTTGCTCCGATTTTTTTGTCGTTCATTTTTGGATTATTATTTTCTTTCATGGAAAAAAGTTTACCGCTTCAATTCCATTTGTAAATTGATCTTATTGCTACTCCAGTTGTGTAATACGTTTCAGAGCGCGCATTCAATCGGTTTGCAAACAAAAACTATTACAAGATTTATACAACGCACCAATTTTCCCAATCCGAAGTAAATGTAAAATTATTTGTTATGACCGTAATCGACCAATCAAAACGGTTTATCTTACATTCTTTTTGTGATTCTCCACAGTCATGGGGCAAAAATATAATTCGTACTATCTTTGTTCAATTTCAAATGATAATCGATGAATTTAATGGCGGGAAAATAACATGAATTTTTTGTCAATCGCTTTTTCGTTTCGTTATTTGCATTCGATTTTATTTGGTTTTGTTATCAACGGGAGGCGAAGTGGTGGTGCGAATATCGTCGGATGATTTCTAAGATAAATATTTGGAGATTTTCTTCCATTTCATTTCGGAATAATGCTTTTTAATTAAGTATTAACCACAACACACACACACACACACACACACACACACCAAAAGCTAATAATGTTAATTTATGAAAAAAGGATCATAATACTAATATTCAAATGAAGGCAAATGATCCGGAGTTTGAGCAAACGAAGAGCTTTTTTCTTTCTGCCCTTCTCTCTCTCTCTTCCTCTCTCTCTCTCTCTCTCTCTCTCTCGAGCAAAAAGGTTGAGAATGGAAAGTCAAATGGAGGCTAAGTTGGCATGCCAATTTAATATTAATGTTAATTGGTGCTTCGCATAATTGACGGTAGCAAATAATGAAGAATTCACGAGAATAGAGAAGAAGACAAAGAGAGCTAGAGAGAGAGAGAGAGAGAGAGAGAGAGAGAGAGAAGTGGAAAGAAATGCGCGATAGACCATGAAAATAAAGGCGAACAAATCATGGCAGAGCGAAACAGTACAAAGAACGCAAACAAAGAACAAAGCTAAACCGTGGCTGATGGTCTTATCATCATTGAACCGCAAAACGATAGCATTAAGTGGTGCCTACTCATTGAGCACTCAGCATAACAGCAGCGGCAGCAGCAGCAATGCAAACACACAATCAACTGTAGAGAGCGCGAGGCAGAGGAGCAAAATGAAGAGGAAGAAGAAAAAAAATAACAAAAATTACTAGCTTAAAATAACAAACGAAATGAAACTGTTATTAAAGCCGGATGCTTCTACTTCGTTTGATAAACACATCGAATAAATGTAGAGTAGGTCTTTTTTAATTGCAGTATAGTACTTCAAACATCACTCGACTCGTTTCGGAGGAAAAATGAGCGCTTTTTGTTACTTGTCTCTTTGCACGTAGAAAAAAAAAGCGAGAGATACAGAGACAGTGACTAAAGTTGGGAGAAAAAAATTATATGCATGACAGTATCAACAATCGCAACGCGCACAGAATAGAGAAACATTTTCTCTTTTTTTCCTGCAATGCGAACGCATTTAAATGTGAGGGTCGCATGGATTGAAGCCGGAAATCAAAGAGATAAAAGAATGACGCTGAGTTCAAGCTTGAGTACGAGAGTGAGAGCCAATAAAAGTCGACGAGAAAAATGCAAAAGCACAAAACCGGATGAGACAGACCCCGGTATTATCCTGGTACTGATGGTAAGTGACATTCGTTTATGAAAAAATACCGCACATTTTTCAAACTTAATTCAAATCAGTTGTGAACTGTGGGATGTGACGCATTTCTATCCGAGGAACTTTTTCTGTTGTTGTTGTTGTTGTTGCTATGAGAGCAAATGAAAAAAAATCCATGTAAAAAATGCATTACAGCGGAATTTAATTTAATGCATTCGTTGCATACGCATTTTCGCACGGTGCATAAATTTGAATAGTTTTTCCGTATTCGAACAAAAAAATGCCATTTGTGTGTGTGCAGTGCAATCGATTTTTTCCCCCAAAATACTTCACACCGTTATATGCGGGAATTGCTAACGAAATATAATTTCTGTAAAAATTGAAATACATAAAAACTGGTTCATTAAAATGGCTTAACTTACTTGGTATTATATATGGTGCGCACATATTTTCATTCATAAAAGCCGCGGATTGTGTATTCATTATTGCCAGACAAGTTCGCTTTTTGAAGTCCATTTGTTTTAACGAATTGCCATTACACGAATTGTTCGTCACAGTTATTATGGCATGCGGCCGCGGCGATGTGTATTCGAGGTGAATACTCTGATTCGTGTTGTTTGTGGCTCTTTTCTAAATTGTCACAAAGCAAATTACACTCGGCCTGAATGATTGTAGCTACATGAGCGTGTGCGTGTTTTTCTGTTCAACTATGTCTCTTGAAAAACCGCCAGCGGAAATACCAGATGCATATATAATTACATTGACAAGTTGTAGTCTGGAGTATTTTTTCTATTCTCACTCAGTTCGCCAACGACCGAAATGGAATCCACAATGGACGTATTGACGGGTTTTTTTCTCAAATGAAGCACGAACTGGAATCGAAATGGCACAATTCGGTTTATTTAATCGAACAAAACGAACGATTGGATGACAAAAAGCAAACCGTAACCCACCCAACCGCTAAAGCAAATACTAATTCCGTTCCGATTTGATTCAAATGGGAAAAAGTGAACGCGTGTAAAGCACAGAAAAAAAAAACTGTCCACATAAAGTTGCTTTACAACGGAAATAAAGTGGTGGTGGAATGCGAGTTTTTTTTTATCTTCACCGAAGCTTTATTTGAGTTTATTTTCTCTGTTTTTCTTTTTCGTTGGTGTCACTACAACGAGTCACAACCAAAATGTACATATACACGTCAATATTGTCGTCGAATTCACCCGAGAGAAAAATTGATTCGAGAAAGAAAACTTTCGGACGGTGTAGCCGGAAGCCGAGAACCAATTGAAACAATGGCAGTTTAGTTTTTACACGAGCGTTTGTTTTTTTTTCTCTCTCCTCTTATTTCGCACACTGAAGATGAAAGGGTAAAAAAAAAACTTAGCAACGAAACATAAGTCACGAAGCAAAAAGTTGCTTGAGCTTTGTGCGTTATTTGTCGTCAATCTTGTCGTCTTATGTTTCGGGAAATTCCGTTTGATAATTCGAGTGTGTGTGTGTGGCTTTCTATGGTTTTATTTTTCTCTATCGCAAAAGATGTTGAAGTTTTTTCATCGCATTTGTTCGTTGAACCACAGAAGCCAATAAAATAAAACGTCGAAATGTTCCTTAGAGTGGAGCGATTTTGGCAGTTTTTCGAATATCGATGCGTACACTTGGGAAAAGTTGCGCCATCAAGTCCTGATTCCAATACGAATCAGAAAAATGTACTTTCATAGTCATATAGTTTATCGTCTAAAATGTTGGTGATGACCATTTTTTCGAAAGAATCGAATTTTTCTACTTTTTGCAATTGAAAAAAAGGTAAGTTTTAATCAAATTTCAACATTTTAGCCATCAAATAGATTCGTTATCTCAGTTTATACAATAATTACCCATCTTCACCACACTTCGCTGTGGTGGACCATCATTTTATACTTAGTTCGTGCGGAACAAAAAAGGTGAAAAAACACTGGAAATTCGAGTGCATCGATTTCTTGTGAGGCAGTAAATGATGGGGGAGGCCCATGTGGCTTTGATAGATCTCATCAAGAGAAACAACTTTTGTCCGGTACTTTGGTCCGATCACCCCTTTCTGGACGTGGCACAACATCGGAGTTTTGATATTTTCCATGTAATTTTATAAAATCGAAAAAACAAATTGTGGAAGTGCGATCGTTGTGAAACTTTCAGAATCTTATTTTTCGACCGAAAAATACATTCTCAGAAAGTTTGTGGCCATTAGGAATCAATTAAGGATAAAAATTGGGTGTTTTAAGGATACCTCCCATACAAATCATTCTATCATGTTTTTAGAACGACAACATCTTTACGGGATGTATCTTTAAAACACTAATTCCTATCCCAATAAACTCCTAATGACCTCGAACTTTCTGAGAATGCGTTATTCGGTCAAATAATAAGATTCTGAAAGTTTCACGACGATCACACGATTGCACAAAAAAAATTCGATTTTTTAAAATTACATGGAAAATCTCAGAACGCCGATGTTGCGCTACGTCCAAGAAGGGGGGATCGGACCAAAGTATCAGGACAAAAGTTGTTTCTCTTTATGGGATCTATCAAAGCCACATAGGCTTCCCCCATCATTTACTCTAAATTCCAGTGTTTTTTCACCTCTTTTGTTCCGCACGAACTAAGTATAAAATGATGGTCTACCACAGCGAAGTGTGGTGAAGATGAGTAATTATTGTATAAACTGAGATAACGAATCTATTTGATGGCTAAAATGTTGATATTTGATTAAAATTTACCTTTTTTTTCAATTGCAAAAAGTAGAAAAATTCGATTTTTTTCGAAAAAATGGTCATCACTAACATTTTAGACGATAAACTATATGACTATGAAAGTAAATTTTTCTGATTCGTATTGGAATCAGGACTTGATGGCGCAACTTTTCCCAAGTGTACGCATCGAAATTCGAAAAACTGCCAAAATCGCTCCACTCTAATGTTCCTGTTTGTTTTATCTCGAATTTATTTTAATGTTTCGTTCGATCAGCAGTATAAACAATGGTTTTTTGAGTGTGGCACGATGTTAAGTTTCAACAAAAACTCGCTTGCCATTCTAAGTAGTTCATTGTTATGGTTGGGTCTGCCAACGGATGTACAAACGGATTTCCAGTATCGCGCACACAACGAGAAGAACAAAAAAAAACAATAGTGACTCTTTATTTGCAGCAATTTAAGTTCGTTACTTTTTTACTTGCTTCGTCGCTTTTCATTTTCGCAGTTGTTGTTGTCTCACTGATTCAGCTTCTGTTGCAACTGCTGTGCATAATATTCACTCTCTCTGCGTCCTTTTTTGTTGTTTGTCGTTGCATTTGATGCTGTTAACAGCAAAGAAAGAGAAAAAAAAACAACTATTCGTTCGTTATATTTATCCGAAACACTTTCAATTCATTGCAATGCATTCAGAATGGAATCTCGTTACACACGCACTTTTTTTTATTATTATTATTCGGTTGGGTGTTGTGTACTGCAAGCGAAAGTGCCACTTAAATATAGCACAAAGCCATGCTTTTAAAGTTTTATTTTCATGTTTTTCACGTTTTTTTTTCCTCCTTTCTCATTTCTTCATTTTCTTCATTTTCGCCGCCGTTCGCTTGGCCGTTTGTTTCGTTCGAATTTTTTTTTCTCTTCTCTTACTCAAGCAATGCTAATGCCTGTTTCTTAACTTTTTCTCTTAGATGCGTTTCCTTTACTCCTTTCAATTTTCCCTATTTTATTCTTTATTCTTTCTTCTGTTCGTTCGTTTCTCTTTTTTTGCTATTGTGTTCCACTGTGCGCACACGTTTAGTTCATTCTCGCAGTGTTTCGCAGTTGTTGAGAAAGGGACGGAAGAGGGAAACGTGTACTGTGACAAATGTTTAAAGTGTGAGAACTGAAAATTGTTAATAAACAGCAGAGGGATAGAAAAAAAAGGAAAAAGTTTCTGTGTAGCACAAAAAGATGCCCGGAACACTTGGAATTCTTCCTTTCATTTACGACACACACATATATACACGCGCGAAAGAAAAAAACTTATACTTTTGAGTATCAGTTGGCGCATTCGTTTGGTGTTTTTTTTTAAATCTCGAATTCCTTCACTTTGTCAGCGTTCTCTCTTTCAACTATTCATTCACAAGCTGCTTTCATTTAGCTTTTTGCTGCTGTTGTTGTTATTTTGGTCTCATTCAAGTTGCACAGAAAATTCGCCACAAACAGTTTTTCCGATTTTGATAAATGGCCTATATTTATTACCGAATTTATTTCAAACACTCGAAAAAAAAAAAAAAAATAACTAAAAAGCATCGATCAATACCAAACTTCTGTTCGTTTCTCTTTTTTTTGTCCCAGTGCACCGGTTGTGTTGGCTGTAATGTTTTATGTGATACTTTGTTTGTTTTTCATTAAACGACGGAAAAAACGCTTCATTTCCTCTTTGGATTTGTTAATTTTTTCTCTTTCTGTGGCTTCGCTTTTTTTTCGGCCGCACTCACTCTCTGAGTCTCAGCAAATGTTCTGAATCGAAAATCATTCATCACTTTTCCGCCACTGACTATGTGTCCCTTGCATCCAGAACCAATTTAGTTCATGCCAATAAATTAAATATTACAAACTTGAGTCTCGATACCATGCACAAATCAGCCACACGGTTTTGTTGCTGTTGTCGTCCAGTTTTTCTCAGTTCATTGTGCAGTTGCCAAAATTTTGTTGTTGTTTCGAAATCATTTATTTTGCCCTTTTGTTTGATGGTTTACTTTCACTCAATTTATATTGAAAAATGCCTTGATGAGAGGCAAAAAGGAATTCGGGCAAATTTGTTTCTTTTCAATTTAACTCATTGAGCCGTTAATAATGATAATTATTTTCTGGTGGAATTTTTTTCGCGAGAAATCTTTTTCGCTGCTACTTTTTGCAGCCTCGGTCAATTTACCGGAAATATACACACACTATTTTTTTCTTCGTTCATAATAATCACTTTGTGCTCGATTTTTTAAATCGAATTTTATGCATACACACACAAGCCCTTTTTTCCGTTTGATGAATTTTAATGAGTTTATTTTTAAAAAAAAAATTGCCTCTTCACGAGAATTTTTTTTTCCATTTACATTTTCGCGATGATAAATTCAAGTGGGCTCTTTGATTTCATCGAGAACTTTCACGGTAGTATCAATGCCGTGATGTTGTTTGTGCATTCGAGATGCTTTTCCACATGAAAATGAGAAAATCAATGTGTTCTACTTCACTTGAATGGAAGGAATGCAAAATACGCGCTATGCATGATACCGACAGCGGTTCGCCAACAACTGAACAAAATCTGGAAAATGTGTTTCAACTTATACTTCACATAAATTTCATTTTTTGGCAACCGAATTCGGGGTGCATGAGGCATCGAGAATGAAGATAATGTTCAGCATATAGTGACCGTATCCACAATCGAAGGCTTCACAGTTGAACGTCAACATTTTACGATGCATCCATCCATCTACTTATACGGCCACAAGCTTGAACAGGGGAAATGAACAAACAGTTCATTCACGCAGCGAGTTCATCTGCCCCTCACATGGTTTGCTGAATTCACTTCAACGACATATCTCACAGACGTATTGGGGTAGGCTCTGTAATACAGAGTCTGTACTGTGTGCTTTTATTCATGTTACATTGTGACATCGACATTGACTCCAGCGAGTCCTCGTTGAACGTCTTTTGCGGCTTTCTTTCGCATTTACATTCACATAGCGTTTGGTGTTTGGTCTTTCCAAGAATTGAATCCATCTGAGAATCTCAGACCGTGCTATTTGTTTATATCTTATTCGCATCATTATAAGCATTTTTCCTATTAATATCTCACTCTGATTTGAATTTTGTTAGACTGTGTCAACCAGACGAAGTATAAACAGTTGCACAGCGTCATCTGCTCCTTGTTTTTGTAGAACACAGGATTTTTTCTACGAAAAATTGTTCAAATATCCAAAGTTTTTAGGAAAAAATAAAGCAAAAACTGGGATGAAAGATGCCGCTGGCATCGTATACGGAAAACTTTTTTGGCATGCCAAATATGCGCAGCGGCTGGCTTTTGTGGTTGCTTTGATACACACTTTTGCAAAATGTTGTCAATGATTTCTCATAGATTTCGATCAACGCACACTTGCCCAGATTTTTGTGGAAGCATTACGTTATAGACGCAGTGCGACGTTATCAACATCATTTTGCCAGAGATAGTTTTATGCAGAACATCAAACGCCATACTATTAAATTACATGTTCCGTTAAGTATCACGACAGAGAGATGAATGATGGAAAAAGCGCCATTATAATCACTTTAAACATCAGCATCCTTTATTTAATTCGGTACGTAAAGTGTGTGCTCATGACTTTGTCTATGTACCGCAATCGGAATACAAAGTCACACTGTGTGTATGTGTGTTATCACTATCGAGGGCACAAAAGTAAATGCCTTTTGTCCAACAACCAGGAAAATAATTACGAAATTCGGTCGACTTCCTCTGCGCCACCAAAACATAGAAACTTCATTTACATGGAAAAGCCATTGTGTGCTATGCCGTAATTACGGCCACATTAAAAACTCGTTTTCATTGTGAAGTATTTGTGAGTTCAAACGAATTTCACAGAGAGTGTACCTACGATGTGTGATTTGATCAGAGCAGGCAGTGATTCGTTCATTTTTGCTTATTAATTTGAGCTCGAAATTAATTTTTCAACAGATCCTTGATATGCAATGCCCTCGTGACTATAACCACTGGTTCTGGGTTGTCCTTTTATAACAACCCGCAAAATTATAACATTTTGCCAATTAGTATTTTAGAGTCATCGCAAACTTTTCAAAGTGAATCAATTTCTAGTTCATTGCATTCGACTCAACACAGAGAATATTTCAATAATGTTAAAATGCACAGCGCTCTGATCTCGTTGACATGGTACATCGAAAATTTCTATAAATTTGACCTTTCCATTCCATTTACTGACAACAGTTGAAATGGTACAAAGTGTTCCTTCGTATCGACGAATCCATGGGATTAACAATACAACGTTTCAACATGTGAATCAAATGTAATCTGTCTGTTAGTTGTCAGTTAGTTGTAAATGTGCTTTACAATAAATTTTAGTCACAATATTCGCTGCATATATCGACGGGAAGTATCATTATAAATGTGTCAAAATCCTGAACATTCTCTGTCTATTCATGGAATGCGGTTTACAACAATGTTGCAATGAAATATAAAAAAAATGTGTCGATAAAAGAAACATTCGAATCATCAACGGTACAAATCATTGAAAAATTATATCTTCTGATTTAATTAAATACAATGGATTAAGAGAATGTGAGAGTATCACATTCTGACACATGACGCATTTTGTCTTGGACAGACTTCACAGTAACTCATTTCTAATTTAAAATTCATTATGGATTCCACGAATACCTTTGAGATGGTAAATGAATGTCATTATGATAGCATGTAATTTGCATGTGTTTGCAAATCCTGTTTGAAATATCAGAAATGCTCTTTTCAGATAATATCCATGGTTAGTCGCCATGCATGTGACTTATTTTACGTGACTCAATTTGCTCGGATTGATTTTGACAATTCCATCAAATGCTACAACAACAATAGTTCACATTTCATGCAAATTTCAACAGATGAATTGTTCAATTGAAATGGATGCGATACAGTATGCTCTTTGAATTGAACGTGATGTTCATTTGGTTGTTTCGAATCATGGTGGAAAAAATGCAATCGGAATTCGATAATGTTGTCAGGTAAAAGAGTAGTAAATTAAAATTGGGTTAGTAGTCTATAGACGTTTTAACATCGATGTTTCAATTACGATAGATATTCGATAGTTACAGATTGGAACTTGCACCATATCGAGTTGCATTGAATTCACTAAATTTCGAGGAATTGAATAGAATCTAGAAACAATTGGGCATTTGATCAACTGGAAATGTGGTCATGTTGCATCGATTCACTTATGTGATTAAAGGCTCCAAACCAACCACTGTGAGCACCATTCTGGAATGTTATTCAGATATTAGTTAACATGAATATATCTGACCGCACCGTAACCACTCAAAAGATTTTCTAGTCGATTAATCACCACGTATATTATGTGGTACGTAATGCATTCGACTAATTGATCAAAGCAATTTCATTGGTGTTATTTCTGAATAATTAACATTTCGAGTGGATTTAGGTATTTCGATCGAAATATATATTTCACACAGTATTTAATTGATTTTGACGCATATTTGATCCACGTTAAACCATTATAAAATAGTTTGCATTTTCCAATTGATCGATACTCTCGTCTGCTCCAGGGTTTTTTTTTCATCGACAGTAAATCCAACTTTTTGAATAAAAAAATTAAGCCATATAAAGGAGTTCTTTTTAAAGTATTCACTTGTTAACTTTTGAGAAAAGTTTTCGAATCCTTTGTTCATTGTCCCATAAACGGAGCTCAATTGAGCCGCAGGCTTATGCAAAAAAAAAAAGTCTGAATATTAACTACTCAAGTAACGTTCAATAACCGACTCTTCAACAACCCACATTCTTTAGCAAGTAGAAAACTTTTCTTTTAAAGATTGATTTTTAGAGTCGATTATTAATGCGAGACCTACGAAAAGAAATGGTCGACAAAAATGATTCTTAAGGCGACTGATCTAATTGTAAAAACATTGTTCACACTCCATTGTTGGCATGTGAAATGAGTAATTCGATTACATGGACTTTTTGCCTGATTTCGTCTCACACCGAAAACACATTTGGCACACGTCCAAAGGGATTTCAAGCAGATGAAATCATGCGTGTTTATTTGCCTTTATTTGTGCTGAATTCTCGTTTCTTCTTCTTCTTTTGACTTCTTGACGATTCGATCGGGTTTCGCATTTGTCAGACTCAATTCTCCAGAGCCACGGTTACCACGAAACGTGTTGTATGTCGAAATTCCGAACAGCGTAATAAAATCGAAATGTGTGTGATTCCGAATCGAGATTGATCCGAGGCACCGGGAAAAGTGTTCATACTTGAGAAAAAAAAGCAAATATCCATCGTTGTTTGTGTATGCGAAAACGCATGAAAGGACGAGGAAAAATAGAAAATTAAATCTCACCGTAGTTGATCCATCGAGGGGGAGCAAAGCTGTCGAAAAGATTTCCTATCTGCAAAAAATATTAATGCTACGTTTATTGATGAGTTCTCGATGAACGAAAAATCATTGAACTATGTAACTTCGAACTCAAATCACTACAGCAAAACTACTCACTCAGAAGTACTTTTACAACATGCACGACTTGTATTGGTAATTTGACAGATCACCACTATTACTATTGGTGAGCATAGTGATTTTATATGTATTGTATCGGCTCTGCTGTGCGATATTACAACGAATACTACTTAGTAAACTATGTCACAAAGTCTATGTCACAGCAGAGCCGATACAATACATATAAAATGACTATGCTCACCAATATCTGTGATCTGTCAAATTACCAATACCAGTTTTGCATGTTGTAAAAGTACTACTGTGTGAGTAGAGTTACCAAGTTCTTAAGCCTACAAATAGGCGAAGAGATAAGTTTTAAAGACGTAATTTTGCGATGAAAACTCGAAAACTTTTCAACAATTATGTTTTCCCAGCTAAAAGTTGAATAATGTGAGTTGTATGCAGAGCAGAAAATACTTAACGGCAATAAAACTCAATAAATAATTCTTAATAGAAAATCCTTCTTCATCAAATTTATTGACGATGTATTCAATCATCACAGACACACCGCTGATTCTTAGCTTAGTTCACCAAAATTTTACCTGTTTCTAAACAGTTCAAACCGTGAAACTTGCCCGAAAATAAAGTTTTCCGTTCTTTTTTTCTTCTATAATATTCGTTTAATCTTCCATTGAGGAACGAACCCGTTGACAGATTCCGTGTCATTCCCGGAGTTGAAATATTGGACTAGCCCCTTGCGACATCGTGAACAGTTAGGCAAATATAATTTTCTATGTATTATGTAAGCAAATTATGCCATTCATGGCAAATACGGCGCATTGATTGCGTTGATGTTTATTTGTTATATTTGCAGTGATGCGAGTAGAGGTATCTGCTGCTTGGTTGCTAAATAAGCGCTTTTTTCGCTCTTTTTCTAGCTTCGTTTTGTTGTTGTTCGTCTTTCCCATAGTGAATGGGAAATGGTAAATTCTCAATTCTCTTGTCATAACACCAGCAATTCACACAGTGGATCGAATTCATAGTTGTTTTTTCATGGCATTTTCATACGTAAAACGATTCGAATGCTTTGAAATGGTACGTTATTTTTTTGTTCTTTTGCACAAACACACTTGCTTTTTATAAGTCACATTGGGATTTTCGACTCAATGGCGAAATAAATTTTTCTCGTTTTTTTTTCTCCTCCACTCGTTCGTTCGTTTCTATTCGACTTCCCTTTTCATTTCTGTCGAACGAACACGAAAATAAAAGTTTGGTGACAAAAATGCTTTAGTTTTTGACGTGAATGGCGAAAAAAAAGGAAGAAGAAGTTGAAACAGAAAAAAAAACACGCACAATACACAAAGAGAATACGTAAAGCATCAGACAGAAGATATGCTCGATTGTCTCGAGCGACCGCACTTCACATTGATGCTAGACTACAATATTCAAATGCTTTATTTTTTTTGCTCGCTCGGTTCTTTCTCTCCTCAACTCACAACTTTGTTTCTTATCTCAAATGATTATTTGTCATTGGAGTGTAAGAAAACATGAGCGTACTTCATGAAAGTGACTCGTGCTTTTTCTGCATTTTTTTCTGCTGTTGTTGTTGTTCTCTCTCTCTCTCTCTCTCTCTCTCTCTCTCTCTCTCTCTCTCTCTCTCTCTCTCT
>NW_022595245.1:8223986-8283964 GCF_009176505.1 Sitodiplosis mosellana
TCTCTCTCTCTCTCTCTCTCTCTCTCTCTCTCTCTCTCTCTCTCTCTGTGCCTGATGCTTCGTTTGTCGCAGCTATGGATCTATCTCTACAAAGGAAACCACTGTTTTGGGAACGTATGCGAATCAGATAGATGATTCAGAAAAAAAAGTTCGTTGGTAAAGAAAAAAAAGGGAGAAAAAATCGCGATTGTCGTCGTACAAACAATAAAAATGAATGTTCGCTTTGCTCATCACATATTCGACTACCGCACCACATTTTTTGTTCTTATTCCACCATCATTGACATTCTTGTGTGACACAATGGTTGTGTCGCATATTTTCTCGCAAATTTCTACTTCAGTCGACCGGTTTTCTGCACAAAACGTGCAAAGATTTCAATTCAAATGATACGTGAAATTCGAATACCGAGATTTTGTCGGTAATAATGCACCACGGAATAAGAAAGAAAGAAAGAAAAAAAACTGCTCGCCAATTCATTCGATGGAAATTGTTGTTTGTTGTAATTCTTAACGTAAAGAGATCTATGATAATAGCACTAGTTATTGCATTTACGTCATTTTATCGGTCATTTGTTGAATTAATGCGATTGACGTGAGCGTGCTCGACAATACTCACCAATTACCTTGCTATGAATGGAAATTAAGCTTTTCATGCACTTATTAGTGAGTATTACCTACCTCGCTTTGCTGCTCCCAAATGGAAATTATAGTTTTACGCAGTTCCGTCGAAATTTCAACTGCTTTCGTCATGAAGCCACTGTCGTTGACAAAATTACACTCGTCGCCAAGTGAAATTGAACCAACATGTACGCTTCACATTTTCGCTCATCTTTCGGACCAGATGGAGAGATCAAGGATAACGTCATATAATGTAGAGTAAAATGTTAGTTTGCTCTTGTGACCATTTCGAAAGCATTGCAACTTTTGTACGCGTTTTTTGCTTCAATTCCTCGTCGCGCAACGCTCCTGACAAGAGCCTCCTGAGCGGAAGGAAGAATCGCCATTGTTTCGATTTAAATTAGTTGGTTCAATTCGTTTTGTTCCGTCATGTAAAAATAAAACGAGAATTAGCATACAACATGAACTCTCTTAACTTTTGCCTCATTGAAAAGATGCTTGTTTGAATTTTGGGCTTGGGATTTCGAAATGTTCATTGTTTCCGAACGAAATCCAACTGAATTTATAATTACGAACCATTTTATTCCAGTCGCTTTAGTGCATATTCTCCCTCCCACCCCCTCTTTGTCTCCCTCTCAATGGGCCCATTGTGAATCGTGTACAAATTAACATAAAACAGATAATGTACGGGCAATTGGTATGTGTTGCACATTTCATTTATATTTTCACGCGATTCGAAAACAAACAAAATCGAAGAAGGAAGCAAATTTTTTTGAACAAACACCCGTAAAAAGGCCGTATTCAAAATTCGAATGCAATTACTTTTGAAAATATCGTGCAGCGCAATGTGAGAATCGTAAAATATTGTGAAAAGTGTGGATGTTCGACAACTGACTTCACGGCACATTTGAATATGTACCATGCGGAAACGGCAAACTTAGTTCATCGTCTCACCCGTACAGCGACAGCGTTCACATATTGCTACCAGGCAATTCACCTCAACAAACACTCGCAAAGTACCAATGTTTATTCTGGCACTGTTCAACACAGCAACTACCACAGCCGATTGTTATTGCGAGTGCATATGTTTGGTATGAATTGCAAACCTGCAACAGCAAACAACAAACGAAAAAAACACAATCTCTCACCGTTTTTCGCCATTATTATGGATTCGATTTCGTTGTTTAATATCCGTTACGATTGCTTTGTATATTTTCATTTTTTGGCAACAACTGCAAAAATCATTAAAAAAAAGTGGTGAGTTTTTTTCCCATTGAGTTTCGTTACTGTGCTTCTGCTGTTGCACGATTAAAACGCAAATGCTTGAAGCTATATCGAATTGAGTTTTCACAATGAATAGAGCGCTTTGTTTTCCATCCGCCGACTTGTTTGAGTTCGCGTGGCACACAATAAAACAAAGTTCATATGAACAGCGAAAAGCTGTAAAATAAACCGAAAATTTGACAATAACAAAAAACGAATTTGGTACAAATTCCGCGCAGCACTCCATCTACCGTCTCTCCCATTCTCGCACGTATGTATTTTAAATACAGATTGCGAGCACCGAAAAACCAAAACATAACTCGCTATATCGAATCGTTGTAGTAAATCTAAGTTTTAATATACTTTATATCGGGAAAAAGCCTGCTTTCGTTGGAATAACCTTTTTTTTGCGGATATTTGCTCGTTTTTTTCTCCTTTCTCCCGCAAATTCATTGGATTTTCGTTTTCCAAACGAGTTTTTCATTGTGGCAAAAATAATACCAATATTTCATTATTAATATTAACAGCGTGCACCCGCCACGGCATCACTTTTTTCCCTTTCTCACTCGTTCGTTCGCTCGATGGCTCGTTCTCGCTATTCACCATTCCTTTTAACTGGATGTGAGGAGCTAACCCATCGTAATCGGATAAATTTATATTGTAAAATTTACGATTCTCCAACTTAAATCCTATGGCACGTAAAAGATTATTTGTTTATTGGCTGCCTTCTGGTTTCGTTTGATTTTTTGTTGTTAGTTCCCTCCATCTTTGCTCTACTCCACTATGCTATGCTCCGTTCTCTGCATTCGCTATGCATTCAACACATTCGACAGAAAGTACTCTTGATACAATTTTGGCAAAGCAAATAAACTCCTCACGACGGTGGAGCGAGAGAAACTAGTTTAACGTTTGCATTCCAAAGTGAGAGCACATTGTGTGCGTCCAGTAACGTTTCGCGCACGAATACAAATCGCATGATTGCAAACGAATAATGTTTATAAATGTGGTTTTGATTAAAGTAGAAGACGAACAAATATCATTTAGATACCATCGAAAAAAAATCGTTTTAGCAACTGATGAACTTGTTGTTTTGTTTGAAATCGAATCAGAATTGGCTCGTTTTTTTCGGTGTTGTTTTCTGTCTATCTTGGCCATAGTTGATTTTTGGCTGAGCTTGTTGACAAACAATGGGAGGGCGAAAAAAATCCAATAATCCAATTGCAGTGGTGGAATTGTAACAAAACGGCTTTATTTAATAATCGAAAAACAGACATCAGCCGCATCTGATTGTTTACAGTGCACGTACACACACACACACGCACACATGCCACTGCATATCTAGACGATATGATTTACTATGCAAACTCGATCGAACAGCGAGAATCCACACAAATAGTTAATACAATTACATTTTCACTTTGAAAACATACGAATTGCTGGCAGCAAAATGCACACTTGATATTCCTAGCCTCCCGCACGGTCTATATTTGCGATTCATTTTGGCGAACTCATGCGTCGATATTCGGTAGATGGATTTCTGGATTTCTGTATGTAACACAACAATACGCCGTTTAATGTTGGCTCGCGCGCGTGAGATTACGTTATATGCAATTTTTACTATTGTTGTTGTTGTTATTCTCCCATTTGAGTGCACAATTTTATTGCACCCCGTTCTTCCTCTTTTTTGCCGAGACGAATAAATTATGCGAAAAGATACATTGCAAATCGCAGACCTCAATTGCAAAACCATTTTTCTACCATAAATTTTTCAACACCATAAATTCGTTTCCATTTGTTATACGATTGAATAATGCTGGCCATAATTTGCCGGCCGAATTCTCTTTGGTTCAGGCCAAATGCGGGGAGAAACAACAACAAAAACTACTACTCTTTTCGCTCGATGTTTTGCGTTTTGAGACCGTTCATTTGGAGTAATTCGAGCAATAAATAATAAAGTGGATATATTTGTAATTACAATAATTCATGGATGCGAACGCATCGAAGCGAAGCTTCTGAAAATAAAAACTGAATAGCGTACAAACTGAATGAACCTCCTTTTTCGGATTAAAATCATCCATCGAGATATTTCAATGGTCAGCTAATAACTGCCTCCAATTCAAAAGCATGCATTTAATGATGTTGACCTAAAAAAAACTCAATGTATTAATCGATATGAGTATGACGACGACGCTACATTACAACAGACACTACCATTCATGCATTTCCATCGAATGAAAGCTCGTCTGATTGTAATCACTAATCAGACATTATGTTGATACAAAATGCAACATTTCAACGGAATGGTTGCAACCAAGTTGAATATTTTCTTCATTCATCTCGAGAATTTGGCGCTTCGAATGCAACAGAATACTCAACGTTTCAATGAATCAAGAGAGAACAAAAAACGGAATGTGCTTAACCAAAATTTCATGGTTTCACTGACACACGAACCACCACCGAGTTTTTTTTGTCCCGTTTTTGTTCTTTCAAACGTTTGTGTATACGGTATACGACCACCAACCAAATTACGCATTTAAATGGAGCGCATTTTATATTTACGGCACAATTTATAACGTTTTGCTGAAATAAATAGCAATGATTTTCCCATTTCTGTTTGTCAAATAATAATAAATAACCAAGTTTCAGGAATGAATGAAAGGGAAAAAAAATATATAAAATTCATTACATCGCGAGCGAGCGAGCAAGAGAGAGAGAGAGAGAGAAAGAGAGTAAAAAACATACAAATTGATGCTGCCACACTCAAACAGCATCAACACTCTCTGCAAATGAAGACATGAAAAACAACCAATGGATTTACAACCAGTTTATCAAATGGATTTTGAATAAAAAAATTTCGCGAAAAATTATGATTTTGATGTGAATTATGTCAGAAAAAAACAAACGAAAACGTATGCAAAGCTTTTTTTTGTAACTTCACTCTCCTAGCCGAGACCACCACAATATTATATCATAAATAATATTTTCCGCCATTCGCGTGGCATTTCATTGTGGTTGTGTTTTCTCATGAATTTAAATTTATCGAACAAATGGCAACACATTCACCAACCTATTAAATCGATCAACGCTGAATAAAATATGCAATCAACTGCAAACGAAAACAAGCCGGAGAAAAGGAGAGTGAGAAAAACGTCATTCGAGAATTAATAGGTTTGAAAATTTACGCGATTGTTATTAAGCGCATAAGTAAAATTTCCAAGAAATTATGAATAAAAATAAATTTTCAATCACCATCCATTGTTGGCAAAGGCGAAAAAATATGTCATAATTAAAGGTCTATCGCAATGAATGGCCTTGATGTTTGTTCATTATTTTTTGAGCCTATCTCACCTTTGCGTTACAAAAGGTTGGGTAATTAACTAAATCAAGTTCTATTACCGTTGCCATTGCTTGTGGCCCGCGTTATCTTATTAGACCGTTCAAACTAAATCGTCCGAAATGAATGCGTTGCCGAACGCACATTCCCCTCTCTTTAAGTACATCCTTTGGAAAATTAAATAATGATTTATAAAATACTTTTGCTATATGGTCCCCAGGAAAAAAAAATATTCATGTTCAACAACACACAAATTGTGGGTGTATCGACTCAAGAAAATTAATGATCCAATAAGACAAATTTGCTACATTCAAGTCTGAATTTGATAGCATATGAAAGCAAAAGAAAAAAACAAATTCAATGGAGGCAGAACACAAAGATTCAGCTTACGCAGTAACGTGGACCTTTTTCAATTCGGTTGTCTTCTTTATAAAGCGACGATGAAAATTCGATTATCCATGTTTCCTTGAAAAAAATTAACTCTCTCTCTCTCTCTTTATCCACGTCGTTGGTGGAAGGAAATTTGCGCAAATTTTACAAAATGGGTAAATTCGCCAGGAAGAAGAGAATTTCATGGGAGGCAAAGCTAAACCGGTCCAATAAATTTAATTAATAAATGGCATAAAGATACAGGATCTTCATGATAATTTTCGGAAAACGCATTTCTGGTTTTAGCGCAGCGACCATTTTTTTTAATCAGCTACGAACAATTAAAGAATCCGCCCCCTCACAAAAACTTTTCGGATTGTTTTTAATTCAATTTATTCATCTTTGAAATACTTTCCATTTTTATCTTGTTGTATCAACAACAATAACAATGTTATCCAAATAAATGATTAGTTGCGCTTAACGAATAAAGTGATGAAAATGGCTTTTCGTAGCCAGCGTTAAGTCAAATATTGACGAGACGCATCGAGTGGATTATTTGAAGTTACCGTTTGATACATGCAAAGTGCTGTATCGATCAAATTTCCCATCAAAGTAAACACCAAAGATAAATTTGTGTTTTTGGTGATGAAACCACCATCACTGATTAAAATATACGCTTATTTCTTTATGTGTAGGGGGATAAATTGTTTTCACTGAATATTGGATTGAGATTTAAAAGTGATGCGATGGAGAGACATGATCCATGAAATATTAATATTAAAGGCCATTTTCTGTGCAAAGTGTGCGCTTTTTTATGCGCGTCTAGACGAGCTTTGTTTTTTCAATCCAATCCGATAGTCCAACGTTAAGCGCTTTTTTGTACAACTTCCTTTCTATTCTTTTTATAAATAAAAAAAAGAAAAAAAAGAGAGAGAAATATTCTTTTTATTCTTTGCAGCAGAAATAGAATGGATTGGGCGTTTCGCAATATGTTTTTGATTGGAAAATATGATTATAAATTGAATTGGGCCGGAGAATATGAATCTCATGTGAATTCCAAAGTGCTTTCTATTCATTTGGGGGGGCGGAAAAGTGCTTATATTCATTATTTCATTGATGGCGAAAGCTTAAAATCCATTTTAAAACATGCTGCGACCACATCACTGACTAGTAAATCAAATAACGCATAATCTGATTTAGATGGAAATCCATAGAAACACAAGACAAAAGTGTTTTCCCACTTTAATTCCCATAAAGTCTTATATGATTGTAATTATGTGTTCATTTTCATTTCCATACGTGCACAGTGCACATTCTGTTTTCAATACGCCAAATATGATGCATATGATGGTAAATGGCTGTAGAGCGTGCACGTGCACGTTTCACGTTTGCCAAATCAGTGAGTATTTCCATACGATACGCACATCAACTTTTTATTTACGATATGTCGTGCTCAGAACCAAACATTACATGTGTATTCGCGAGGCACTTTCATGATGATGGTGAAAGTGCGTTCGGTGATGTGATGGTAAAACGCGACATTTTGCATTGTGGAAAGCATACATCCGACGGCTTTTGCCTGTGAAGTGAAAATTTCAAACGATTTTGAAATAAATTCTATTATTTCTGGAGGGCAAGCCGAATGCGGCGCTCGCACAAAATTGCAATAAACCCGAATGAAATGTTGAATTTTAAATTCAAAATCATACAACCGAAACGCAGCGTATGGAATGGGCGAAACAGTAGCGAGAGAAAAAAAAAATGTGATTTCAAAATATAATGATGACAAGAAGGAAAGCATGTGGAAACAAAATCGAAACGTGCTAGACATACGCTATGTGATATGAAAGGCAACGGATATATACAACGCTATACAAACGTCACATCGTGCTTTTGACGACTAAACCGCGCGCGCTTTGAATATTGCTTTCGTCCTCACGGAAAAGTAGACGAAAATGAGTAGAAAAAGGCAAAGCGAACGAGACCTTAGCCAACAATGTCGACTCAACATGCAATAAATGACAATTTATAGAACGAATATTTGAAGAAGCACAGACCAATTCACCATTCTTTTTATTTTTTCATCAACATAATATTTCATGAATTTTATTCAAATCAACAAGTTTTGCACAACAAACAAATACTTCAAATGCAGCCCATTTTCATGGTAAAACTATGGGAATTTCTAATTTTCCTTTGTTCAAACATGTTGATTAAATAGGAACAATTTGTTGCCGGGCTCGCAGCGTAAGTTGCAAGCATAGGAAGTGCCTCGAAAACAGTGTGCTATTTTTTTTAAAGAAAAATAAAAGCAGAATGTTTATGTCCCCAGAAACGTTTATATTAAATAAATTCAGATCATGCGGCGCCTTCTTCACTCTGAAACGTGTCTCATTATTTTAAAAATATGTATGCTCAATGTAGTCATGACTTTTCATCTCTTTACCATCTGTCGTTTTAATTTTACCAGGATATTCATAATGAAAACTTCCGTTTATGGAATCTGTCATCAAATACTTTGACTTGAAGTGAAAACCATGTTTTTGAAATATTCCGGTGGAAATTTTCAAAGTAATGAAGCAATAATGTGATGAAAGGTGAATTTTATATATTTTTTTTGCTGTTTATTTTGGCATATTTCCTGGCCACTGAATCACGCCCATTTACATAAGAGACTAATATTCCCATGTATTATTGCGACTCAATAGTATTCTGGTGACTTTGATACTTCATACGGTTCTAGTATTTGCCACTCGACAAATATTTAGTTTTGACAATAAATGATATACGCAGCGAAAGCTTCTTACCAGATTACAAGGTATTCAAAGTTACTTTGACATTCGCCTCTTGATGTGCACTTTATCTCTATCTTCCTCCCTCCAAAAAAAAGCAGCGCAATCAGAAGATTTTTTTAAATGACAATTTAAATTACGGAAGCCATTTATTTTCGTCAAATAAGGGCACATAAGGAACCTGTAAATTCTTTTTGCGATACTTTTTCGGTTGGTGGAATGACAATTCACATACGCATGCATTCAGCCATTTCTAGACGGGCCGAATGTGTGTGTGTGTGCACATGACGTGTTTGTATTTGTGTTGTACTTAATTAAATTATTCCCCAGATAGCTCTGTGCACACATTTACAAAGAGCGAACATCAAAAGCAAGAGTTACGTGAATATGCTTCGAAAAATTGTACACCAAAAATGAGTTGGCTAATGAAAGTTTCGGTGTGAGTGTGTGTGTCTGTGTTTTGTGCCTTTCCTGTTTTGTTTACGGTGCTTAAATTCAGAAAATCAGCTGAAAATGGCAAACGAAAATATTGTACACACGACCTTCTTTCCACGTCTGCGTTTTTCTGTCAGTGAATGGGTAAATTTTAATGGGCCACAGTCTAGTGAACGACGAAAGAGAGAACAATCAAAGCTGCTCAACAAAGAGTATGGCACACTTAAATAGAATTCCAAGTTGAGACATTGAAATTGCCGTTGTCGATGCGAATGTTACACGAATTCGTACTTAAGCAGCCATTTGCAGAGGAAAGAAAGAGAAAAGGAGTTCATCGAGAGCGAAAGAGTTCTACACATCGTTTACAGCACAGTAATGATACGTACACACGTATATAATGCCATAAAAAGCCAATTAAATGATGAGAAACATACAGATTCATGTTAAAAATCATATTGCTGCGGTCGTCGACGGCGGTATAGCAAGCAAAAGGTGGATGTGTAAGTCTGTGTTGGAATCATAAGCCAACTTATTTATGCTTGAAGTCGCTCGATATTTTTCATTTTGAGTGTTTTTCTTTAGCCACTTTCTTTCTCACACTATCTTCCATTGCTTCAGTCGATGCGATTCAATGTGTTCGTTTTTTTTTTTGCTGTTCTTCTTCTGTGCAAACAGCTTGGAGTTTTTGCATTTCGTCCTTTATTTTCGCATCTTTTCTGAATAATGTGCGCATTTATCTTTCCGTGCATCCTGCTGAGAAGAGCAAATCCGGAGGCCCGGGTGATTCGACGACTTGATAACGGTGCAAAAATGACGTCAAGAAATAGAAATATCTTTTGTTTCCAACGCTTTGCTTGAGTCTCTTCTGCAGAATACAAAGAGAATTATGCTTGTGGCATAACTTCACCTGATTTTTCGCAGGCATTCTTTCGCAGGCATGGAGAACAAGAAAAACAAACGAAAAAAAACATCATCGAATCATATCAAGAGAAAAATGGTGCTGGAATATTTCGCGTAATGAAAATTTAGACTTGATTTATCTAAACAATAAAATGATTTGTGCGCTAGTCCTTAAAATCATGTGTGTTTCTGTTGAGGATAAGGTGTGTTCAAAATGGTCTGACGACGCACATAAAATCTCAGCTAAATGGTAAATCTACCATCTTCAATCGAAAAAAAAATCTCGTTAACGACCTCTGTGCAAAGCGCCTACCTTTTGTGATTTTCAATTGAATGTGTGTGTATTCCCGTGTGCAAATATTGTAACTGACCAGTCAGTTAACTAATTTCGGACAAAAATGACTTACTTTGATTGAAATTTCCGTAAAACGTGTAGTGTAAGACTGAAATCGTTTAAAGTTACAAGTCAAAATAAATTGCTTATTTTGGAACAAAGTGATTTTCTTCATACAAAAACATAAATTCAATCAACTACAGTCAACATTCATTTTTTTTCCACACGGGTTAACATCAACACTCAATAAAAAAAAACTACGCTACAATATACCGCGTGTATTCCCTGCGCACGCTACGTTTATACCATTTTCACGCTTACGCTTATTTTATACATAGTTTAATACAGAGTCGAAGGTATATTTAAGGCATATTTTTAGCGCGAACCGCATGCAAAGCATACGGATAGAATACGCTAAGTCAAAGTATTCTTCATGACAATTGCGTCGTATTTTCACCTTTCGAATTGTTCCAGTATTCAATTTTTGTATCCGATGCAGATGATAAAGTCGCGGTAGATTCTTATCTCCAGAATTAATTCAAGGTTACTTGGAAAAAGTGGGCGAACAACACAGCTAATGAAGTAAACAAAATCAACAGTCGCTCAGGCAAAATGCGAGTGGAATTTCCATCGTGGATGCCATCGTGATGATGGTTGGAGAAAAAAAAACCACGAATTCCAGGAAGAATAGATGACGGCATCAGCTTATTATGTTCAAAAACTTTGCTCTTTATATTTGCCAACGGAAAACATAACGATAACTCCGCACAAAGTCAGAATATTTTCATCATATTTTTCTTCGTTTTGTTGCCATCATGAAACTCTCTGTGGATGAAATTAATGTAATCTTTTCCCATTTTACCAAAAGTAAACTCAATAAATACAAAAAGTTACGCAGTAAAAATGGATACAAATTAAAAAAAGAACAACCGAAATGAAACAATAAAAAAAGATTTATGGCTAAAGATGATTTTAAATTGCGATTTATTCATATGTGAATCGTCGAAAGCGTATTGAGTCGAGCTCCAGAGAAAAATGCGAGAGTGAGAAAAAGAAAAAGATGGAGAGTGAGTGAAAGAGCATGAAACGTGAGCTGCAAGCCAGAATATTATCGATAATGTCGTTAAAGGAAGATATTCTATCAGTCAAGTGCCGTAAGCATCAACTGAACTCCATTATGTTTTTCTCTCTATCAGATCCACATCTGAGGGAAAATAATGAATTTTGAATGGCAGTAAATCAAGAGAAAACATGTTTCAACATTTGGAAGATAATTTTTTTGTTGTTATCTTTTTTGCATTTTGCTAAACGGAAATGAAAGAATATTTGATTTTTTGAATTGATATCGAAACGAATCGAACGCTATGGCAAATGCAAATCGGTGCACATTTTCATTGTAGTAGTATCTCATTTTTTATTCATCCAAACAGTTTTCATTAATATTTTACACTAATAGCTGTCGTGTCAAAAATGGCACTTTTTTTTTCTTGCACATTTTCCAAATTTCAATATTTGTAAATGAAAAGTTCATGTTGGATGGGGCTTTTTTTTCAACAAAACGCAATAAAATACCTACTCCATATAAAATGGTTAGAAAAAAAATGCACTGAGCGCATAAATCATCGACGGTTATTTTCCGGTGCCGAATTGTAGTCAGTGTTTTATAAAGAGTGGCGTGGAAATATTCAACGCGACCATTATTGGTCTTTTGACCACCAAAAACATTGTCGACGCGCAATTTTACATATTTTCTAAATGGCATCCAAAATCCGATGGCAAATTGGAAAAAGTGTTAATACCAGTTACAAACGAAATATTACATTTCATAAAACATGCAAAATGTGGTCGACGGAGAATGGAAAAAATGAACAAATATGACAGGCATTCCATTTGCGCAGCAATGCAAATGGGATATTTGTGGCCGATAGCACTTCACTGCGATATTTACTTCCGCAATCGATGTTAATTAAATTAGGTACATCATGCGCAGTACAAGAGCTGATTCATTTCGATGGAACTTTTTTTCTTTCAAATCAAATTGAAAATAGTCAAAAATTGTTTATCATGCTTGTGTTCTCGTACGGGCATCACATGAGTTATTCGAATGGATCGAATAACGAAAATATCGATGCTAACCTAGATTGAAATTCAGAATATTCGATTTCGATTTGATTCACTTTTTGTGCAAAATCATGCAGAATCCACAAAATGCGCTGAAATGCTGAGCTACTGAAATCGAATACCAATAATACCTTAAGGTAAGTGCCTAAGTAAATCACCTTCACTGCAAAGTTTTGTTTTCATTGCCCGTGTTTTAGCACATACACATTTGATAGACAGCAAAAGTTAATCAAATAAAACAATAGAAAATTTCGCCGATATAATTTAATTGCACGGTTGAGTCAAGTGTGGTTGCGGAAAACAGTGTGCGCTTCATTCCCGTGATGTGTCCTTTTACGTGTTGTTCCGACGAAACCTCTTTACACTTGGCCCTTTGGTGGTTTTGTGGCTGGTTTGGGTTCGGTCGATGACTGGACCACTGGTAACAAAGTAACAAATCAACAAAAACAATCACACCAATTACGCGATTTAATTCAATTATTCATCTCCCAAATGAATGTGGGCTTCGGCTCGATTCGGATGATCGTAAAACAATCACATTCGATTCCATTTGTTTTATTTTTTCAAGGATGTTTCGCCCAACGATTCCTATTTATCTATATCTCGCTGAATTAATTTCCTCGTCTTTTTTGCCGCACGGCCGTTCCCTTGCCTCTCCTTCTTTTCGGCGTGCCTCTCTCTATCCCGACAACTACCAACACACTGAAATTGCTCGCTCGCGAATAAGTTTTGTTGATTCGAGTGCGCGAATCGGTCGTCTTAAGAATTTTTCGTTAGTCCGTAAATCAAGTGTTATCTTTCCTTTTCGATACACGATTCCATTCGTATATTTTATTCTCAGCGTATTCTTGTTGCCGCATTTCTCTTAGTTTATCCGATGATTGTCTTTCACTTTCATCAGCTTCGTTCGTTAGGCGGCGTTTTGTGATGAGAATCAAGCCAAAGAAAGACCAGCTTGGAAAATCGAACGTTTTTCCATTTTTGCAAGCAACCATAAAAGAGTGTCACGTACCATCGTGATTAATTACTTTATTCGGCACCTTTAAGCATTTATCATCATGATTTGTATAAGGTGTTTCCTCTCACTCTCACTCTGTCGTTCTCTATCGTTTCTCTGCCGTTCGATTCTGATTGTTGGTATTTTCATCGACAAAAATTACACCTTTTACGCGTACTAAATTTGATTAAATCCATACACAAAGATTTCGTCTGATACCGTCAAGCCACTCAGACAATGTTAAAGTCATTTCTTTGTCTGCTTTAATCGTATTACGCGAATTTCTTTTCTTCCTCTCACTATCTCCTTGTCGTTGTGGTTGAGCTCGTCGTCGCTCTCTCTCTGTCTCTCTCTCTCGTTTTGTTTATTTTTGTATGATAAATGAAATTTAACTGGCAGAGAGAGTGAGAGCGCGTTGGTGCAAGTCAGCAAGTCAATTTGACTAATGAAGAAACACTGAACTGAATGTATTTGCACACGCATAGCGAAAAAAAAAGGTTTGATTTACATGGAGAAGAAGTCATTGCTGAACAATAAATTGTCGAATTTGATCAATTTCATTCGTAACATGCAGCTACATCCGTCGTATTCAATCAACTTCAATCGAAATGGTATACATTCGATAGATGAAATACTTACGATATTTCAATCCGAATACTGCTGCTGCTGCTGCTTGAAACTCATAGGATAATGATTTGGTACCACGTACGTATGCGAATGAACGGAATAGAAATATTGATTGATTTCGCCGAATCCTCCTTGAGTTTTCAGATGTTTACACGTCTGCAAATGGCAAATATTGGAATTCATTACGCCGCCAGTAACGCAGCCATATCACCATCGTTGCATTGATGTGAAATTCGAAATGTGTAAAACGACAAACACATACATTCTAATGGCATCAAATTAATCATAATAATATTGGAATTGTACACAATAAAACGGTTTATTATTTTATGAACGGCAACATCAGTCTGTTTTTTACACGCTTCCCTTTTGACTCCATCGCTTTGATTATTGGCTGACGAGGGAAAATACTGCAAAGGTAAAACGTGCAAGGTGAATTGATATGCGTCATTCTTTTCTTTCAGTGAATGAAATCAATCAAAACACGTGGCTACCATTTTTTCGTTCGATTTTTTGCGTCAAAGTCTGAATAAATTCGAAAGAAACGAAAATCTTGCGCCGAAAAAGACTTCATTTATTGAATTATCACAATGAAGTGAACAAATCCGAAAACTTCCTACTTTTTGCATGTAACTGACGTATGATTTTCAGTTCAGTGGCGTCTTTTTTTTCCAGAGCTGAACACTCGGCTCATGTCGTTTGATTGTACGATATTTCATAAGTAAATTGTTAACAATTTAATTTACGCGATTTTCATATCAAACTCGGAAAATTGAATTTTCCTTTCCTCAAAGTAAACGTACAATAACAACGTATACAGCAATTTGCACGTGATTCGATGTACAAAACACACGATTACCGAATACAAATGAGCGGCAATTTTCGATTTTGGGCGTGATCTCAATAAATGCAATTATTCATGATTATATGCCTGTGTGTGTGAAATTCCATCACTTTAAACACACATATTTATTGATTGTTTGTTCGAATGAACCGACAGAAAAAAGCAATTTCACTCCTGTTGTTCACATATTTCCACTGTGACGTCATGACGATGGAGGAAAAAAAAGAGAATCGCATGAAAAAATTATTAATGTCATATGTCGCGCGGAAAAAAAAGTAAACGATGACCTATGTCCTTCAGCAAAAATAAAGTAACGTGGAATTAAAAAAAATAACAACAACAAATGTCTGCTTAATTTTCGAACTATTTATCGAATTTATCATATGCCCAATGGTAATTTCATTTCGGTGCTCTCATTAAATGATTCAAGATAAAAAAAAACAAACCGATAAAGAGAGGGAATAAAATTACGAATATTTTTGATCGGGATTGTGTTTTTTTCACTCCTAACATTTTTACATCACCATTTTTGCACATGAAGCTGTAAGCTAGAATTAATAAACAGTTGAAAAATTCCAACATGCATTACAATTAGTCCTTTTTCAACATCAAAATCGGATATTTTGTTTTTCCACTGAAAAAATTCATTTTTACGCAAAAAAATCAAATTTTTTTGCCTTATTCCCATATTTTTGTTGGTTGTCATGTCGACCGCTACTTTTTTCGCTCGCATTTTTTGTTCTGTGCTCAACTTCGTCAATTTTACCAAACGCACAAATACCATATTTAATACATTGCAAAAATCGATGTAATTTCAAATTGATGCTTATTTTAAATTGAATAAATTTCATATGAGTGTGTAATGTGTATTCACACAGCGTGGCCTCGATTCGAAGGACGTTAGAAAGAAATTCCGAAAGAAGCTAACGAAAAAAGCAGCCGAAGAAACTCACAATTACATAATTATCGAGGGAAATGAGCGGATTTCCGGCATAAATTACAAGTAATAACCGAGAAAATCATAATCGCATGAAGTAAAATGTGTGAATTTAGACTAGCATTTGATAATTCGATATAATGAGAGTGCACTGTATGGTTTAAAACCGACAACGCTCCAGTGGAAAAAAAGACCATGGCAAATAACGCTTCCCAGCATTTTAATAATAATAATTCCATATATGATACCGAACGCAAATAAACGGTTCAAAATCACCAAAATCATTTTGGCAAAATGATAATGATAATGAAATTATGTTGCATTTTCGTTCGTTCGTTTGATGCCAATTATCCAGATTGTCCGCATAAATCGAGTATTTTGTTTGCAAACGACTGTGTAATTTTTCGGTCGGATTTTTTCAGGCATTAAAATGCATTGGTTTAATTGCGTGACTGATTCGTTAGATTTAATTTCATTTGATAAACGAATCAAATGGAAGAAACCGTTCATTACAAAAATGAAAAAAAACGTTGTTTATTTTTCGGCGGCAAAAGTGAATAAAACGACACGAAATTGTTGCTCAAAACCACAAAGCAAATCCCGAATGTTTTGTTGCATTTCCATGAAAATGCATTACAAATTTCCGATTTTATTATTAAAAATGGTTGAATACAATTTTGTCACGGTCACGGTGTGTATAACAGGCGGTGTGAGCGCACACTTATTGGTTAGATATCATATTTCATTGGGATCTAATAATTGTTTATCAATAAATCGCTAAACAAAGGTTACGCCTAAGGACTACAGCCGCCTTCATCGGCTCAAAAAAAAAGATGAATGCCGAATCAATAAGTGGAACCTTTCAAATTGTCAACGTATCGTCGTAATCTGATTCATAGTATCGCACATTTTCATCATCAGCTGTCGTTGCCTTCAGGCTAAATGGTTATTTTTATCATCACCCTGATATTTTTATTCTTCTTTCGTTCGCCATTGTTGTTGAAAATTATAATGCGAAATTATTTTGGCGTTACCCTCGAGTGTGTACGCCACCCTCTCATGGGTGGTGAAAAATTTAATATTTTCGCCAGATTTGAAACTAAATACTCTTCGGTGTAATAAATCTGCAGTGAATGGAAGTGTGTGCGAGAGACTGTGTGTGTGTGTGTGTGTATGAGAGCGAGAGAGAGTGAGAGATTTTATGTGCGAAACGAAGTGTGTTATTAACGTTTTAATGGATTTGAATTTAAATGGATCCGGAAAAAATCGTACACACAAAAAAACCGTTTCAATTACGCGTGTGCTAGGGCAAGCGACGGATGAGACATGTAGAAATGATTAATCATCCGATCCATCGTGATTTTTTACTTATTTCCGCATTTTACGAGCCGGGCGACAGTGGAATCAGTGGTGGCGACGCTCGTTGCCAAATACGGCCGCCAAAGATAAACATTTGGACACGCGCGTGTCATTTTCCAGTTCGCTGTTTCTATTGTTTCGATCGTTTGGTTCCTGTTGCTTTGTTAATTCATTTGCTGTTGTGCCATTTTTTTTCTTCTCTTTTTGTATTTTGCACGTAAACCGGGCCGAAATTTATGTACGTCAAAAAATGAAAGGGTCAATACGAAATAAAGAAAAAGTGTATCAGGAATTGATACACGTAGCTACATTTAGCATTGTTATTCGGAAAACGTTCAAAAGACAAGCAGTCAATATAGATTTAACAATGGATGGGAATTTTCTCTCTCTCTCTTTCCTTATCTTCAAGTCCTCTGTTTGTCACACAACTTTTTTTCACCATCCTGCGCTCTTTCCCACTGAAGTTTTTGTATTTTCAAAATCTGCCCTGATTTGGGTTTTGCATTTCAGTCATTTGTCGGTTATGTAAAACATGAGGATTTTTTTTTCGTCTCACTGTTTCCTTCCGAATACATAGAATAAAAGGAAAAACACGTAAATCGGCAATGATTAAATCCGACACAGACAACTTATGTACGACACACCTGAATGCGAACACAATGAAAAAGTCGAATGAAACGTGACATCTTACTTAACATTTTATGTGTATACCTAATTTCTAAAATTCTTTTGCACGTTTTTTTTCTGCAGTGCACACCTAGATACAGAGACAGAAAAAGGAGAAGAAGGAAAAAAAACTGAGCATAAATTTTGCTCTTTGCAATTACTTTGACATTTTAATTGCATTTAAGCATCGTTAATCTCTTTACGGGCATGTACATATATTCTCTCTCGTAGTCTCTGTTTTTAAAATGAAAAATTCATATTGATGGCGGTCAGTGTGTATGTGTGTCTATTTACCAAGTTTCTCGTATTTTACAGTCGGCTGCATCTCACTTTTCAGAGCTGTAAATTGGATTATAGAGTGACACATTCCCGGAGATCATCTATTAAATTCATTGTGTAAACATAGCCAGTGATTCACCATCCGACTGGACTGAGACGCGAGAGCGTCTGCTCGCACATACACTTAAGCAAATTGAATTTCTGCAATTTAATATATTCAAGTTGCAAATAAAGGTGTTTGAAGAAGGATTAGAACCCATCTTCCGGAGGAATTACCTTCCGTACAATTTTGATTTTATAAACAAATCCTCGTAAACATTTGGCAAGGCAATTTCATTAAAACAGTCTCTGGATTAACAAGTAATTCCGAATGTAAACACACCAGTAATGTATTGAAGAATGATTTCAATTCGATGCGACATTCATTTGGCTTTGAACACCTTAAAAGAACTCGTTTCGTATACAAAATAGTAAGACATTACACTGACAATGAATAGTACTGCGTAAATAGCAAATATGCTTAAGAAACAAATGGCAATGCTACAAGAAACCTTTCAACACGAACTGCTGTCATGATGTTCTCAACGATTAAGTGATTTCGATCTGATATTCATACACAAACATTCAAATGGATATCAAATTTGAAATAAAACACCGGACAAGACATAACGATGAATAATGAAGAGGTAGACATGAAATAAGATATTCCGAATAAATTAAAATGAGTAAAACAAACATATCAAGAATGAGAAGCGCAACTTCCTTGAACGAATTCCTCTCGTTAGTCAAAATATCTGCTGCTGCTGCTTCTTCTTTTTCTCCGATTTGTGTAACACAATTATCATCATCCATCCATTTCCTAAGCACATTTTTGACTGGTCAACCAATTTATGCAGTACAAACCGGTCATTTATTTTAACTAGATCCCAACAATGAAGATAATTACTACTTCACTCTCGAATTCATTATAATTATTTCGAGTCTCAAAACAAAAGAAGAACCAAACGAATTCATAATCGTTTCGAAAGAAATCGATGAAGATAAATGTAAGCAAAATGCTCACTGAAAGGAACTAAAAATATATCATGGTTAAAATCGAGATCAGTGAACGTAATGATTCCAAGTTGGAATTTTCGACCATCCAATTACTCGCGGCCAATAAATTATTTATCGTCGGAAGAAAAAAAAATGTAAACGTGTGATTGAAGAACGTTAAAGCAGCTTTCGTTCTAGTGATCCCATCTCGTTTGCGCAGATAAAAATCATCTGAATGGGCTCATTAGATCGCATTACAGCCAGTTGAATGGGATTTTAAGCGATGCGCCATCAAATGTTGTGACGTTGAACCATTTCAACCGCCGCAAGATTTCGTCAAAACATTGTTAAATTCAACTAGGCTTAGGAAAAGATTTACGCTGAAGAAACGCGGAAAAAAAGCAGGCCAAAATGAAATGTTTTCGGGTATGATGATGTTTCGGACGGAAAAATTGTGTGAAGCTTACTGGAAACAAATGAACCAAATCAGTTAGGCACCTCGCGGGAGAGAGTGAAAAAAATTCAAATGCTGTGGATTTTTTTCTGTGCGCTGTTTGTGGAAAACACAGAGACGACAGCCGATGGATTGAATGAGAAGCTGACGGATTTTTACGCATTACGAATTCATTGAAAAGATGTATTCAATCGTCGTTCAAATCAACGTAAATGAGCCCAAAGTCGTCGCTCACTGTCTCTTTCGTCCTCTAACCTTCTCTCTCTCGCGCGCGCGCTCGGTACGAAACGAGTCGATCGACCACGCATTGTGTTAAATGGCCAATTTCCGAAACGCTAAAAATAAACGGCTTTATCTATGTACAAGCAATTCCATTCACTTCCTTGTCAATACACATTATTTTAACAACAAATCGGTGCGAAGAACGAACACAATCTGCCCAAGCTACATACACCAAAATTGTTCAACCAGATATCGTTTACAAAACATACTGAACTGAGAATGCGAATACGGGAGACAGAAGAGAATGCGTGCTGTCGAATAAATCCCAATGAGCTCACTCATAAATTCAATTAAAATTCTAAGTGGCTTTAGTCATTTGAAATTGCATTAGACTTGAAAGAAGCGAGAGAGAGAGAGAGAGAAAAACAAAAATTGTGTGTATACGTTGTGTTTCGTCTGCCGTGTGTTTTTCAATGGTATTCTTAAACGTATTGCAGGCAGCTAATGCCATTACTCGACAATGAACAAGAGGTCTTTGCAATAGAAATTCGAAATACGCCAACAATATAATTGATGGACATTTGAATGGAGAAATATTATTTATTTGTTGACAGTGACAACAATGCACGCCAAGAGTTCCGTTACACCAAAACTTATTTCGATTGGCTCATACATTGCACATCGTTTTGCCCGAACAAATGGCTGAAAACACACTCTGCCAACCAAACACAATTGAAATGTGACGAATTTATGACAAATGTCGACAGCCAATGTCTAACGAACGAACACATTTTTGAACAAATCCCATTTGTTGTTGTTGTTGTTGTTGCGGTTAATGCCAAAATAATTTGTGATGAAAACAACAACAGAACCTCTTATTTCTTTCGAACTCTACATCCCTTTCGGTTTAATGATCACTCAGCATGGCATGGTTTTTTTTACTTCACTTTGAATAATAAATTTATGGAATTAATCTCACTTAGGGGATTATTGTTGCAATTAAAATATTTTCATCACATTCAAACTACTTCGGTGTCTTCAGAACAATGAGAAACAATTAACTTTTTTTCGTTTGGTGCCACACATATCGTATTGCAGTAGAACCAGTTCTATGGCTTAAAAAAGTGCGATTAAAATAAATTTACTCTACTGTGGTCATATATCCTACTGTGGTTTTGTCGAAATTTGGATTCGAGCACCGCAAAAATGTTCTACGCTATATGACATTTCAATGCATACATACAGGGCACAAGTCGAGTGTGGTCGTGATTCTTTGATGACATCAAATGTGATTTATTGATTATTGTAAATGGTTTTCATTCAAACATGAGTCGTTGCTGTCGTTGCAGATAGAGGAGGAAGCAAATGAAAATATAACGAACAATAGACCAAATCAAATGGCGGTAGTTTTCTTTTTGGTGCAGCACACACACAGTTCGGAAACTCAATACGTGATCAAAACAAAATTTTGTGTGCATCATTTTGATTCGATTTTTTTTCTCCTTACTCGAGTGTACGTGTTTGTGTTTATGTGTCTTTATTGACCTCCTGAATCAAACGGTAGTACTGTTGCTGTTGTTGCTGTTGCCGCTGCACGAAATCATCATAATGGTAAAATAAAACGAAATCAATAGTGGCTATAGCATCTAGAGTTGAAAAATGATTTTTCATCCAAAAATATTAACCATAAACAAGTCGAAAGCCGTACTCTCGTCATAATCTATTGTATACAAGTCCAAATGGAAACGGTAAATAAATCGGCGTATCCGAAGGGTGGCCGGGATATGCCATTACCACAGCCACACATTCGCAAACATGCAACACATTTGCCGTGCCATCCGGTCGGATGCCATTCAAAAATCGCACATAGAAATCCACAGCCAGTTGGAACGAAAAACGCGTTGCATCTTTGGCATACTCGCATGTGAAATATGCTAGACGCTCATCACGTACCACTCACTTCGATTGTGCAACATTCTGTTGTTTTGCTATTCTTCTTATTAATATTTCTGCTTGTGTGTATTCAGCTGAGAGTGAATACGCACGTTTTTCTCTCGCTCGTTGTTCACATTCGACTCATATATGTATGCGGATTGAGCGAAGAGCGTTGCATTTTATTGTTTACAAAACGTTCGTTCGTGTAGCGTATTTTTCGTTGCTTCTAGCCGTTGAAACTGAACCCTGTGCTGGTACGGTTGTATTTTTTAAAAGAGCGACAGAATGAGAGCCGCAGTGAGACGAGAGCTAAAAAAGCAACGCATTTATTACTACGTAGCAGTGGTCGCTCACTCACTCACACCATCAAAGTTGCACCCAGTCACAGCAGATCTTTCTTCCTCTTCTCCCTTCTACACAGTGACATCATAGCTCCCTTCGTCTCTGTGCGAGTGATCACACACATTTGATGTTTTGGTTTTCAATATTTTGTTTTTTCGTTTCTTTCTACTTCTCTTTCTCTCTCTCTGTCTCTCTTTCGGGCTGCGTATACACTCAGAGATTCCAGCTGCTTTACATTCGCTTCACTAATAACGTAGAGAATGAGCGAGCGATAGAAAGAGCGTAGAATAGTGTACGGCACGTTCGCCCAACAGGCAGTTAATCTTCGATATATTGCGTTCTATAAAAACAGTATATAATTTCATTTTGATGTGAATGCATGTTACGTGTTTGCTCTTCGAAAAGTGTCAAGAACCAAGAACCGCGCGCGCAATTTAAAACGAAATTGATTTTTTTTTCTTTGTCTGTTCAGCCGTTCATAGTGTGTTATGCTCTTCTATTTGATTGTTTCAATATTTGAGATGTATGAAGTTTATAGTTTTCCATTTAGTTTTCTGTAATTTGATGTCTATCGGTGTGTGTATGTTTTAAGCACAGCAGAAAAAACAAATACGATTGTTTAAGGATTCATTTTTAACGGCCCAAAATGCAAGATAAAATTCCCGAGATAAATTCAACAGTATGGAAACCAATAAATTAGACGAATCGTTCACATAAAATCGTTTTTCATAGTCACACAGACTCGACGAAAATTGCCACCCGAATGGGCACACCAGCCATTTATATCACCGAGTGCCAATTTTTTTTTTCGCGCTCGCATCTCAAAGATCTGCTCAGTTTTATTGACGCGACTTCGTCTGGCATGTTTGAAAACCAGGCGACCGAACCGAATAGTTCACACGCAGATGAAAAAAAAACGTCGACGAACGAACGAACGACAAACAAATCCATCATTAAATTCATGAATTTATTGAGAATCATAAATTCGAGCACCATTCAATTGCAGACCATTCCAATTGTTAAGACATAAATGGGTTTTTGCATACTTTTTTCTGTCGACCATTTCGTGGTTTTCGTGGCTGCGATCGGCGCACGAGTATGCAAGAGGGGGAGAGAGTGCTGAAAAATGGGTTGAGATTTTCATTTAAACGTGATAAGAAACAGTATTTTTTATGTAATCTTATGGTTGATTTTTATGTGGCGAAAATCGCATTTACAAAATCCTCCAGTCTAGCCATTCATTTTCCACAGATAAACTATGTGTGCGTGATGAAAACTCTATCCGCTGAGAGCTAGTGGACGTGAAAAAAACGACTACCACCAAAATACACATCGGAAAATATGAGAATGAAAATGTGCAAAACAAATTAATGAAACTGCTCTCTTGCATTCGAGTTTGTTTTCCTTCGTTTCTCTTCTTCTGTTTTTTTTTAAATTGTCATTTCAGCTACTGTTGATTCGGTGCCACTAATGGTTGCGTTTTTCCCTCTATTTTTTCAACTCGGTCATAAAATAGCAATCTTTGAAAAGAAGAGAAAAAAAAGAAAGATGAAAATTCATTTTTAAAACGGAAACCGTTTGCACAGACAATTGCTGCACGGCGCAATGCAACAGTAATCCGAGTGGTTCGAGTTCGAATTACACAATAACAAACATTATTTTCACATTCATTCGCACATCATCAGTGTTTTTTTCTGCACACGCTTCTTTCTTTGCTGTTGTTGTCTAGGGGAATATCACGCTTTAATTATCTCAAATATTTCAAAAAAATCCAATTTATCTCTAAGAATCTGTCGTATGAAATATGGTGGATATTTGTGAATACGGCGGAATATTGTGGATTTTTGTGATTATGCATGATATTTAAATGTATTTATTCGGATTGAATGCAAAAAATCTCAAATATCTCCAAAATCCACAAAAATCTGATTTATTTATTAGAAATATTCGAGAATATGTCATACAATTGATGTTTATTTCAAATATCTCAAATATCTCACAAGATTCAGGAGCGTGATATTCCCCTAGGTTGTTGTTATTGTTGCCATCTTTCAGAATGCGAAGTTCGCTGTTGCGAAGCGCATTCAGCACAGTTTTGCACTGTCCAACAAACAGACATGACCATTTATTAAATTTAATGGATATGAAAACGTGTCATACACTCTTTTTTTCTCTCGTCCGTCGACAAAAAGTCCAACAAAATTTATCGTGAAATTAATTTTAATTCGGTGCGAATGTTCCTTGGAAAATTCGTTAAGTGTGGGCGCGTTGCCAAATCGGAACCTAACGTCAATCTCGATTGAACATTTTCCAAAGAATATTTTGCCACGGGGATTGTATGGTGTCTGGCGTTGAGTGATATCACACCTCACCAATGCCACTGTCTCCATCAGATTGCTGGACTGTTTCCATGAGATTGTATGACTGCCATAAGCGAACATCTTCTCTCTCCTTTTTTTTATCAACATTCAATGCCTTTGCATGGTCGGTTGTTTCTTCTTCAAAGAACGACTTGGTATGCACGCAACTTCACTTGCAAGTGAACAGAGGAAGAAAAAAGAAGTAAAATTTAATTTGAATCGCTTAAAAACTTTGCACACAATAACTTTTCATGTTCTTTTGCTGCTTGATTTTCCCACTCACAGTCTCTGTTAAATCAGTGCAAAAGATTAAGCTGAAAATTTTTCGGCGGTGAAGCATGCGTTTCCATGTATATTCGCCACAAGCAACAAATTAAATTTTACCACTCGATGCAACAACAACAACAGCCATAATAACAACAATGAAAAACAACGACGTATCAAACTCTCGCTCTTCGTAGAAGTTTTTCCATAGTTTGGTGTGTTTTTCTCACTTTGAAGCGCGCGTTCCGGCCCGAAAACCATTGTATTGCTGATGATGATGTTTGAATGCAGTTTTTTTATCGCTCGAACGCCATTCCGACCATTATCATCGCATAATCTGTTTTCCATGCTGTTCACTTTTAGCTCTCTCTCTCTCTCGAACAAATTTTAGGGTTTTTTGTTTTTGCCTGACTGCAACGCATATAATAATGATGCTCTTCTTCTTTTTTTCTCCTGTTAAACAGTGTACACAAAGTTCATATGCAGACAAATCACGTGTAAAATATAAAAACAAGTGGAATAATGTGCGAAAACTGCAATTCAAATAGCAAATCGCAACCACATAAATTATAGCGTGTGCATATTCAGCGCAAAAAAAGGATATAAAGAAGAAACATTCGGATCTGATGGCGAAAAAGCATACGACGACGTTCTTTGTGAAACGATAAAGAGGACAATGTGATTTCTAGTTAGAAAGTCAATGAGAAATAACAGTCACGAAGTTTGTAAAAAAAAAACAGTGCAAGCGAACAAATAATTTATTGGCAAACGGCGACATCGTGGAAACAGTGTGAATGAACTGAGAAGAAACCGAGCACAAATCGTTAACACTACATATATAATCGAAAAACACAAATCAATCGTCTTTTGCCGGCGAACAAAAAGTGTCAAGTTTTTTTTGCCGTTGTTGGCGTTGGTTTTGTGTGAATCGGTTCAGCGTTTTTATTTCTTCGTTCCTGTGGTTCTTACCGGTATATGCTTGTTGCAGAAAAAAATTATTTATAATGACACTGGACACGCTCGCAAAAAGTGCAAGCATTTAGAAAAACCGTTCCGGTGCACACACAGACATTCCATTGAGAAACTGTGCTCGAACGCGGCCATAAGTGAAACCGATTAATTTTTAGTGTTTCCAAACATTTATAAATAAACACGGACAACGTACAACCGTTGGAATATAATGAATGTGTCTCAATGCATTGCCATTTCATGGAATTGTTGCACGCCCGAAATTTAAACCACACAAAGTAAGTTATTCATTGTTATTAGTTTCAGTTTGACAAAAGAATTCCTGTTTTCGGAAAAACTATTTCGTTGCGTTTTTTTTTCACTCGTCATTCGCCAAACAAACAAACACATGGAACAAAAAAACGGTCGTTTGACTTTTGTCCATTTGCAATTTGCTTCAGACGAAGAGAGAGCGAAGAGGAGAGGCACACACATACACATGGAGAGAGAGAAAGGAAGAAAGAGAGACAGAGCGCGCGAGCGCAAGAGAGAACTGATATCGTTGAATCGTACTATCTGATGACATTGCAACAATTCAGTTGGATGTTATAAAAACAGTAGTGTGGCGCATACAATGGTTTGTCATTGATGGTATTTCGACGGAGCGAAAAGGGACACAAAGACAACGGAAGCAATTTGTGAATGGAAAATGCATTTTTGTTTACTTTCACTTTCCATCAGAGCCTTTTTACTACCGTCAGTCTTCTACGTTACTTTTTTCGGTCGCTTACAATTCAAAAACCGAATGTAAATAAACCCAAATGGTTTGAATGAATTTTTTTTTGCTGCTGTTATTCTCCCTGTGCACTAGAAGTACGGTCAAAGTTGTTTCACACATATCGAAATTGGATCGTTTGATGACAATTTGTTTTCAACAATGTTTTATGGCAGATAACAACGAAACATCCCGTGTAAAAACTGACACTTCTTAATTTGTACAACTGCCAACTGTACAAAAAAGAGCGCGAACCCAAAACGCATATCACTTGCACATAAAAACAATTTAACTGTTGGTCCAATTTAAATAATCGCAGCAGATGAAACAACAAAAAAATCGAATATTGATTGGATTCGTGTGGCAGCGAATGGTGTGCAGATTTAATGATAATCCATCTTCATATAATTCAATTAATATCAATAGAATCAGCAGTAAAAAAGAGAAAAGCATTGGGGAAAAATGGCAAAAATCGCATAACATCGAAACACCATTTCCATCGATGCATACGAAGTGTTTGTGCATTCATAGAAAGCAACTCACTGCGATCGCAAACAGTGACAGCAACAACACCAAGACCACAACGACGTCATTAATCCAATAAAGATTGAATTAAATTCGAAACATTTAATGCGAGATGTAATCCATTTTCCGTTCACAATACATCGCACAATCATTGCATTGTTTTTGCCAGTTGGACGCAGCGACAGTGTGTGTATGTATGTTGCCGATGCATTTCAGGTAACATGAGCCCGACAGTGTGAATAAAATAGGGCTTAATTCGGTTTCCATGTTAATTCATGGCGAAATAATTATCGTACAAGACGGATATTGGGGTCAATTCCCGTATTTCAGTTGCGCGGCAGGCCAAACAATGCGGCCGCTTACAATGTGCCGCTCTTCTTTTGATTGACAATTTAAATATATGCCGTGCTATGTTTAAGCGTTCCTTTATTCTGTGATGCATTCTCAGCCTCTCTGATCGTCTGTACAAATAGATAGGAAACCTCAAACAAGAACAATAAAGCGTCACCTGGCGACTGGTTGGAGAAATAGAGAATCATGCACATAGTTTGCTGTAACAAGTATGCGTCTGTGTAATTCAAACGTTGAAAGTATGACACGTTGCACTTAGTCCCCAGGTGCCGCTGTATTGTTTACTATTTTCATGATCAGAAAGGCTGTGCATTCTTTCGACGCATAAACATTTATTGTTTTCAATTGTTGCTTAGAACTGCGTGCAAGACTCAAAATACCACAGCCGAATTGCGTCATTGCCACGAAGACGACATCAACAAACAATGACTTAGCGAAGCAAACATTGCGGACGTACCGTATCTGATTCCCTGTTTGACTAAAATGATCCGGTTTGCTCGTATAATCCATTCCAAATGCGAACGCTGTTGTTATTATTATTTTCAAACGGATTTATTTCGCAAACAATGAGCGTATTCAATGCGTGTTCGTGATATAATATCTGAAAGGAAGCATCCCGATTGGATGGTTTTCAAAATATTTAATAAAACCGAATATTCAATGATGCGAAATAAACATGAACAGTAAGCCGAAAGACTACGAAGACGAATACTTCGTAAAACAAACGCAAACACACACACACACACAAAACATTCCGGTAACTGAAACGACGTGCAATCTTTATCGTTCCATTATTATGTTAAAATCAACGAAAATAGAATAAATACTCGAGAATATGTAACAGCTACAGCACACACATACACATACACATACACACACCATCAACTCGTAACTGTATGCAATCATATTCGTATTTTTTGCATTGCAAAAATCCTAACTCGCTTGTTTTTGCTCGGCATCATTCACAAAAACGATATGCACACATAAAACTTTCAGCATTCATTTAATACCGGAAAAACTGATGTGATATTCGCAAAATTGCTTGTGAAACAGCAGAGAAAATTGGCGTGCATTAGAAAAGGAAGAGCAAAGAAAAGATCACATGAAACGTACACTTTTCACATACCAACGAAATGTTGACAACTATGTCAAGACATTTGAAATAGATATCATTCGCATTTCTTGCCAGTTGAACATGTTTGTTTTGCATAAATTCACGAAATTTCATCTGCCCTTAAAATCGTCGAAAATGTATTCGAAGCAGAGATAATCTTGACGAAAGAAGGAAGAAGAAAAAAAACACACCACGAAAAACTCAGAATCCACGGAAGCGTTAAGCGTAGATTCGGTCGAAATAGAAAGAGCTATCCTTTTCTATCCCTCTCCCTCTTTCTTCTCCATCATTGAGACATAACCAGATAGAGAGCAAAAGTTAATATTCGAACAAAAGCATTTGCCATTGCAAGCGAGCGTTTAGCGAAAAATGTATGTTTTTGAGTAAAGAAAACGGGTTTCCGCATGCCTTTAATGCAATTTCCGCTTCGGATGAAAAACTAACCGCTCTCTCTCTCTCTCTCTCTCTCTCTCTCTCTCTCTCTCTCTTACTGGTGGAATGATTGCCGTATGTTTGACACATTTTTGTGCAAAATGCGAATTGTGTGTGTGTGTGTGTGTGTGTGTGTGTGTGTGTGAGCAAATCAGCTCAAGAGGAAGATCATCGAGATGGAAATATCTCATATTAAAGTTAGAATGAGAGAGGCAGAGATAGAGACAGAGAGAAAACAAATCATGTCTCCATGAGAGCAAATCATCAAAATGTGATTTTCTGCTCTAAATTCCAATTTCCATGTGTCGTCGAATGAATATTCGTGAATATGCAATTTCTTCCGGAATTCGGAAACAGTTTTTTTGTTGTTGTTGCATTTTCGGCTTGTGCAATGCATCTTTCGAAATATTGAAATTGCTATAATGCTTTGCATGCATGTGTGCGCTGGAACGATGAACTCGCTTTTTTTTATTTCTTTGCTTTTAATGTTTGAAATCTTATGTTATATTCTTGTATGTGCTCAATAGCCTGGAATGCAGTGCCAGCCGCGCACAATGTATCAATTCAACGAGAAACAAAGTTGCATATTTTGATGAAGCCACTTCAACATGCAGCCCATGTATAATCAAACAGAAATGTATTGATCCAATCAATTAAACGGTCATGATACCAATTCGACGGATTTAAATGAGGCATCTGCTCGGAAACGTCGGTGCAACGAATGAATAATCGATGAGCGAGTCAGAGAGAGAGAGAGAGAGAGAGTCACTGTTAGACATTGGCGACGCTCCATTTCATTTTGGGTTGCAAATCGATACGCTTGATATTAATACTTGCATGTTATATACTGAATCATCGCCCGTCCCCTCATGTCCGCTCCCATCCTATCGGACCCAATGCAATCAATTAAATAATTATTGAATGACCGAACATTAATTAGGTCGTTTGTGGTTGACTAATAGATGCCCAATTAGTGGCTTAAATATTTCTTCGTCAATGTGATTTGTTTAAAGTCTTATGTCATAAATAGCGTTGAGTACATTCAATTTAATAAACGAGCATATCAAGAACTAATTGAATTCAAGTCTCATTTGGAGTAGTTGATTTATTCTCATGGCCCCATCATATTTGAACTTTTGACAGTTGAAATGATGAAACTGTGCATATTTTCGACTTATCTGTTTCGATGCGATTGGGGAAAGCTAAAGAAAGAGAGAGAGAGAGAGAGAGAGAGAGAGAGAGAGAGAGAGAGAGATGGAGAGAAGGAAGAGAGGTAGCGAATGAAAGAGAAAGAGACAAAGAGCAAGAGCAATTCGAGTTGAATTGTCGAAAATGCCAGTTTGAAGTGGAATCAAACAAGGAACGAGGCACTAAACATCACCATCGAAATTCTACATCGTCTTACCACCCGTGAAAAGTCGTTGAAGTGATCCGTTTTAATTGTTGTTGGCATTACATCGAATGAACGAAGTGTGCAGTTTGCAAATGGCAAAACTTTTGCTGCGGAAGCACTTCATTGCGCATAATATATACATTTGCATTGTACAAACTGCACATTTGGTTGATGTTGCCGTTTTTGATGGTGTGTGTGTTTTTTTTTTTGCTTCAAACCGATTCTTTAGTTTTTGTTTTCAAGTGTTTTCCTCTCGAAACTCAAACAATATGTACTGAGTGCAATAATTTTGTGTGTCGGGTCGATGATGGTGATTATTTGTGCCAGTGTCGAAACCCCGAAAGATGCAATTCATGACTTTCAAGTAAAGTGGGCAATCATCGAAAAGAGAACGAGAGAGAAAGAGCAGTTGTGCATCAACGAGCGAATCGTCGAGTTTTCAAGGCGAATTAATCCCAATTCACATTTTTTATTCAACATTTTCACAACAATCCACTCAAGTCAGCTGTTGAATCGGAGATTGACATAAACTTTAACGCAGTGAACGCAAAGCAACATCAGTTTGACTAATTTTCATGAAAAATTAAACTCAAATGGCACTTCTTTATTATGAAGCAAATTCGAACACTATATTTGGTTGTAAAACTATGAGACATACGCAGCACATCCGAACAAAAGCCACTCAAAACTTTCCCGTTGTTTGCTCATTCAAAATCATTTGATGCCCTCAATATTCGCTTCAATTCGTTGTTGTGCATCTTGGCGTGGCGAGAAATGAAATCAACTTCGGTTAAGATAAACACCGGCAACTTAATCCAAATATGAATGCGAAATGTGTGGCATTTTACGAGCATTGGGAAAATTTGAAGTCAAGGCGAGAAGAAGAGCGGGAGGTATAGAAAGAGAAAACGAAAGAGGAAGGAATTTAGTAGACGTCGACCCTGGTCTTGCCGCCTCATCCACCCTTTCCTTCGCATATATCAAGTGTGTATGTGTCGTTTGCTTGTGAGAAAACATTTGCTACGATTTTCCCATTCATAAGCATAAGATGCGAAATCCGAGCGAGATGACGTTCATTTAATGTAAACGTGTGAACTAGGTAAACAAGTGGCCGTGATATAAACCGTGTAGCTAAAAAGTGTCGGTTTCATCTTTCATAACGGTTTTTAAATCGTTGCATATAGATTGCGTTATTAAAGCACAAATCTCTGACCAGATTACAGCATGGGCACAACGACTCGGTTCAAATGGACAAAGCAAACAAACGACGAGGAGTACAAGGATCCAAGGCTAATCTGATGGGTATGACAGCGGGTAAAATGCAATTTTCCTTTTGAATGCCAAACGGATTACACGAAATTTGAACATAGAAAAATTATATTTTTGTATGTTTTCATTAGATTTTAGCCTTGAGTTGGTTCTTTTTGCTTCGTTTGGTGGCAAAAAACGTGGCCCATAAATACGTTTTTGAGGCGGATGGAAGACAGAAACCGCTTTTTTACACTGCTTGGCTTAGATACACGAGAGTTTTAAGCGGGTTTGTGCAAATGTGTGCAAAATAACGCCCGAACCGTGTGAACCACTTTTTACCGTGTACACAGAGCTATTTTAGAATTTGGCAAATGCAATGCGAAATGAAACAAAAACGAAAACGAAAACGAATAATGCTAAATAGAACAGATCTCTTGTAACATATATACACACACACTCCATATGTGTTTTGGCCATTCAACATCAAAATCGGGAGGCAATTTTTCTCGTATGCAAAACTCTCATGAAATATGATGGGAAAATTATTTGGTTCAGTTGCACACGGAACGAGTTTTGTTGCTAAATGCTGGAGCAGCACTTTCGATTTTGTGAACGGTGATAAAGTGCTTTTGCTCTTTTACACTCCCTCGCTCTTTTGTTCTCTTTTACTCTCTCGTGTCCGTCTGCTTTCGCTCTATCGTCCACTCTCTAAACCGCTCTGCATTCGAAGCGGAAAATTCTGAATCGTTATGTAATTCGCGTAGAAAGTGGAACGACAAGTAACGAATGACCATGCGAAAATTTGCCAAAATATTTAGATACAGTACGTTTGGCGTTTTGCGCTCTTGGTCTTTGGAGAATTGTATGTTATTCGGTAATTCCAAAAAGTTTGTTATTTCATGTCACAAACATGCATACATACATACACTAGCGTACTGAATCAGAAAAAGAGCGGTTGTTTGAAGCATACAAACAGCAAGCACCCAACAATCTACTAAATTAAATGTAATTAAAGCCAATTAATTTAATTTTAATTTGTTGATTGTCCAAAACAAAAGTGCTACACATAAATAACAGGATAAAAAGCGACAACATCCAAATGCGATTTGCCAATTTGTTGTCGCTGAAACAAAATAAATGATCGCTTTATCGTTTTGTGTAAACTATTTTCTTTTCTCGTGCGCCTCTCCCCACTCCTCCTCTCCACACAAAAAATCATTGAATGTAGTAAGCGTTTGGTATCGTTGTTTTCCACTGTTTTAGATTGTTGGGTTGTTCAAATATGGGCACTAGTAGCAGAGAGTAACACCAATTGTAACAGTGGCAAAGTGGCACAAACACACACTCACACCAACCCGCACCCCGAATGAACACGAACACATATTTTAATGGAAAAAATGTTTTGTTTCTGCTGTGCTTGTGCCGATTCAATGGCCAAATGCGACAAAGACAAATGTTATTTTATGGCGAAAACACGGTCCCGCCGAATCGAATACAAGTCGTCGGCAAAAAATGCTGTACTGCTCCTATTGTCCTTTTGTTGCATGGAATTGGCGGAATAATAATAATCAATCATTCGGAAAGTGTTTCATTGTTCGAATTAGCAAATCGATTTTACATAAATGTGCGCGTACAGCGTACACGCGACACGCTTTTAAGCACCAAAATGGAATCAATTTGGCGGATAGAGAGAATACAAGGAAACATCATCGATTCGTGTAATTGCACAGGTTACCTGCCGGTTTAGAATTTTCACTTTTGGCACAGCACACACGCGCATTTTACCGGAATTTCGGTCCATGGCCACCATCGCCATCAAAACATAAGCGATCGACGCTTCGAGATGAAAAATGCGTTTTACAACATAAAATCACGTTATGTCAGTCGGCACGAAACTATTAGCGACAATCGGAGCCGATGTGGAACGTGATCTCCGTCCAACAATGATAATAATGAATGTGAACGAAAAATTTTCGAATTCATTACTGAAAATGGATTTTGCACTTACTCTGGAGCCGAGAAAGAGCGAGGGATTGAGAGAGTGTTGCGGACTCGGCACGCATCGACAAACATTTCCCATGACATTTTCCAAATGAGAACACACATACACAAATTTTGATACAGCGTTTTTCACTCCAGCCCAATTTTGTTGGCACATTTCTAGCTGTGATTTTGCTACAACACCTATCACATATTGATTTAAGGTTAAGCATTTTTTCTTTCTGTCTGTGCACGTTACTAATCGGCTTTCGAATCAGAGTCAGACGTTTCCGTTAACGTTGCCCAAATTGCCGTTTCAATACATTTAGCTGATTTCAAATATTGAACACACTTGATGCCATGTGGATTTTTCACTCGCTCCGCACCATCTCAATTAACAACTGACGCATACTAATTACAAGAAAAGAGAGTGGAGAATCGTTTGCGGTTTAACGCATGCCATTTTTGCCATCTCTCTCCTGCCAATTAAATGTTGAGTGCATACGATTTAATTTGCAAACGGCAAGTAATGAAGGCAGGTGTTGCGAGCAATTATTGCGAATAAATAATGGAATTTTATATCAAACGGCGGATCCATTTCTCCACATACACCACATATCTCAATGGCAACATTTGTTAATGAAAAATTTGAATTGTTTTTTTTTTCGTTTTCTGTTTCTGTCTTTGATGGTTGTGTTCGTTTTCACTGTGTCGATTTTATAGCTAAACGTTTTAACCAGTTCACAAAATGAGCGCATGGATTTTCAATGGTGTGTTCAATGCCGTCTCTAATTTCCACAATTCACACAGTTATATGCAAATTCAAAAGGCAAACACACCGAAATCGACTCGACGTATCAATAACCAAAGCGTACAAAGAGTATGCATGCGAATGGTTGTCCATATGTGTGCTATTCGCGTCGGTTTGTCGTTTTTAATATGAAAATATTCTATGTGTGAATGTGTTTTTATCTGCAGTGCAGTGCGGTTCACAAGGTTGTTGTGTGAGCTGTCAAGCCGTTTGTTTGGGCCGAGAGAAAGAGAAAGAAAGAGTCAGTGTACGAGAGCCATTCAACTGCAAACCGATTTCATACGGACCAATGATTCGATGATGTGCGATACAATATCAAGAGATTCGATATTATTTCACGAACAATAGATTTCAATCGATTATGCAGCAACGACAACAACAACAACAGAAAAACAGCAATCAACCGAACCAATATTGTGGCCACAGCAACACTCAATGAAGGAGAATAAGCAAAAAAAACACTTATCGTAGAGCAACAATAACAACAAAAGTACCGGACCAGCAACGAGGCGCAAAAAGTGGTCTCGTACAAACTTTTCAAACCAATTGTCAATTGTTAGAAATAAATCCAATTCAAAGTGCTTGGTCTATGGTTGCTCTAGCCATCGTACCATTGGAATAGACCATGTCCCATGTTTCCACCCGGTTATTTTCGTTAAATAACGCACAAGCGGCGACAGAAGTTGAACATTTTCAAAATAGCCAGCAATTTCGATTTTTCAATTAAAAACTTTTATCAACGACACATTTTCCACCGATGCCGATTCAATGGCAAATTTTCTGGAATTCTATTTCAATCGAGATGTTTTTCGATGGCAATAAAATTTCTCGTCGTTTCACAATAATTTCCAGAAATATTTTCTCAACTCAAGAAATATTGAAATTGCTTCATTTTAATTGAATACGCTTGGGATTCTGAGGAACTCGAGTGACCTAATTGGATTTACAAATGTAGACGATTTTAAGTTTTTTAATGTGGAAAAATGGTCTCGAGTTCTTGGTAATAGTCTATCAATAGAATTTCAAGGAATCGAGGGGGACAAAACCAGCAGTACGCAGCATTTTCGAACTGAACACACAATCAACGAAAATGAAATGAATTTGCACTTTATCGCGAAATATTTGGTCGTAATCCAGAGCGTTTAATGGATGCACGCTTCAACTAAATACGTGATTATACTAGCCGAATTATTATGCGTGCACGAGCGCGCCCCTGTGAGGTCGGCCGCCTAGTTGCTGTGTTTTTTATCTTGGTCGGTGCCGGCGAGATTAATTAATGCAATTTGAAATCATAATGGAAATGCGATTTTCAAGTGGAAACAAACACAGGGTCGATACGCAAGTGATTTTGTAGCGCACTTTTTTATTCTCTGTGTATGCAAAAGAATAAGGCCGCACGTGAGCAGCTAATTCTCTTGGGATATCGATTTATGTAAATTCGCCAGTGCCCATTCAAGTCACCATCAAATCGAGAAAGAGAGAAAACGAGAAAAAAATGCAGACTTCATTTACATATCGAATCATTTCATTTTCAGATCCGAACCGAATGAATATCGTTTGAAACATTTCATTCTGATTTTATTATTATCATTATAATGAATTTCGTTTACGAAACCATTTCGGCTCAAGTGCTTTCCATTGAACAGTCGAACACAAATCAAAGGTTTGCTTTGATACCAAATGCTTTTCGCTTAATTCAAATGATATACAATCGTTTAAGAGAATGAGAGAGAAATAGACAAAACGCAAGTGAAATCGCCTTATTACATCTGAATAACCAGTTTTAATGGCATTTTAAAATGAGTGTTTCAATGAAATGGGGATTTTTTGAATGGGTTTTCTTGAGCCGATGTCTATAGACAGAATTAAAAGTATCAAATTACTATCATTCGGCTGTGTCTATGATTATTCACTTTGAATTGTGAAATGAATGGCGTGGCAAATTTAGCGATGCCTTCAAGCACAAACATATCTGTGCCTTGAACATACACATGCACACAATATACACGTTGTGCAATATATGTCGCATCACATGGGATGGTGTGTAAGCGTGACCGTGATGTATATTTTCAACCCCATCATCATCTGTTCACTATTTTGCTATTCGTTAATTTTCGCTTCAGAGATGGTTGAAAAAAAACGAGTGTATGTGTCTGGAATGTTTAATTACTAATGCCATTATCTCGTTCATTTTTTTCTATTAACCCTTGTTTAGAGAGAATAAACAACATGGTTGATACAACCTTACAACGCAACTGCAAGTACAAATGCACTGTATCCGAGTTGGTTGCGTGTTGAAACGAGAGATGACCATATGACCAATGAGAAACGAAGAAAAAAATGGTCAAGCGTCGCGAAAACTCAATATTTTTCAACACTAACTCAAATGAACTTGTCGGTTTTTATGCGTGTACAATGATACATGTTTTATCTGATGCGAATCTCTCTCGGCTGGTGAAATCGTGGCAACGTCGCGTGTACCATCATCGTCATCATCATCAAATGTAAACAGACACGTACTCCACTGTATCTCTATTCACATTCGTTTTATTTTTTTTGTTAAATTCAGCCGCTTCGTGTGTACCTAATCCATGAGAGGGTATAAGCAAACTCATATTAATGCTGTGCAGTCGTTTAAATGTGGCGTCGTCTACTCTAAGTAGAAATATTGGTGTGTTTTGACGAATATTTTTTTTCTCTCGCATGAAAATGAGTCTTTGCACCATAGAATATTTACAAAATGTTTTACCGTCATTTTCATAAAGCTCGAGCTTGACAATTATGTGCATTTCACTCAGACACAGATGGCACTAGCGAGTTGCAAATAAATCACTATTATTCATACATAGTATAAACAACAATAACTCAGTTGAAAAGCTAAAAGGGTTTTGATTTTTTTGTTTCGCTTTTCTACCTTTGAATTGTTCAGATTGTGTTGTTGCTGATGCTCCCCGAACGAGCGCCAACTTACCGTGCACATAATTTACAATTGAACTTAATATTCTCGTTGTTTGTGTTTTTCCCCTCAGATTACCGCCATCGTTTTTTTTTTTCGTGTCATTTTTGCCATTTCGTCTCGCGATATACGTCATACAGTTGTATCCGCTTATGAACGAGCACACAACAATCAACAATCAAATAAATGAAAAATGAGCGCACACAAGCAAACGAAACTAAAATATGGGAGAGAGAGAGAGAGAGAGAGAGAGAGAAAAACGAGGAACATTTTTTCCATGCGATTCGGACCGATTCGTGTTCTCTTCACTTTCAGCAGTTCATTATTCCAGTTTTTTGAAAGTTTTTTTTTGTTGCTGCTGCTGCTGTCTGTTGTTATATGCGCGTACGGTTGAAATACTTGACGGATGTTTGTTTGTGGTGTATCCCAATGGGGTAAAGAGAGTCAGCATAAAAAAATCATCAGCAAGAGGATGAACGAACGAACTAAAAAAAAACAATAACCTACCGCATTTATGAAAGTTTGAGAGTTTGTTCACGCAGACAGTAGAGAAGCATAAATCAGACACAAAAATGATTACTGTTTGAAAATTGCACGAACAAAGCACCACCCAATGATAACTGGATCGACGACTCACACGCACACACCAATGATGACGATGATGATCTCAATACAATGATTATAGCTGCGAAGAACTCAACGTGAACACACCGTACACACGGCTTTCGCTTGCAACCCCTAATCAAAATAAATGCTCAGATCCGATATGTGTGTTTGTGTGCACAAGAGACTGCATTGCAACATGCGAACATGAAACACTCGGTGTCGTCTTTACCGCTTCCTCTGTTGCCATTGCTGTCGCCGTTGCCACCGTCGACGTCTATCCCTTGAACAGATTCACCAAATTATATTTCAACACAAGCGTTTTCCACTAATTCCGTAATACATATTTATAATATGTTGTAATAATATTTTTTCTATCTGCGTTGATGTGAATATATGTGCATAAATAAAACGAAGGAGCAGCGAACTCTCGGTGCACATACACACAGAGACACACACTACCACGATGTTGTACGTGTGCCATCCAGGATGGATGATGTCAAATGATCACCATGTTGCAATATCATCGTACCGTAATGTAAGAAGCGATTAAATGTGTGTGCACACGCAATCGGCTCTGACTCTCTATTCAATTTCATAACGTTGCACATCTGTTCAATGCAAATACAGCCTAATGTCGCCTCATATTCGGTTGTCACGCTTGAATTTCGCTCTATCTCACTTCTTCTCTTTCCATTCCATTGCGATTGAATGTGAATAAGTCGTCATTAAAGACGAGTTTTTTTTGTCGTCATAAAATCAAATCTACTGGGGCTTCGTGTTAGAGGGATTTTTTTTTCATTTCAAGGTGCATTAGCCATACAAATTGTAACTCAACATCTGAGTTTTGAACATTTACTTTTGTTCACGCTTTTGATGTCAGTATTCAGAGAGTTGTTTATATTTCGTTAGACGAGTTACTTTCATTCTATAATCCGTCATAAATAGAGCAATTGAAAAACTTGACTTCATTCAGTCTTGAAGACTGAATTGGTTTTCATAGGTGACAAAGAGCACCAGGAACGACCTATATTTTGGACCGACAAATAAAAGAAGAAAAATTGAAATATTTTCTATAGAAAATTTATCCCATGTGAAAAGAGTGTGTATACACTGTGTGTATTGGGTTTATCAAAAGCAATACTGTGCAAAAACCAGTGACCTGTCGAAAGTTTGGCTCTTTCTCAACCCAGTTTCGCTCTAACGAATTCTTGCTCAACCAAGTTTCTTCCAAGTCCACAACGGATATTCATAATGAAAATGGTTTCTCAATATAGAGAAAGACTTTATAAAGTCCTCAAACCGATTCAGTTACCGTTTTTTCCTTCAACCAGTTCCATCGACTTGACTTTTCAATATAGTGTTATATGAAACCTCTTTTGAGTCCATTAAATCAAAAGGCGTATCGTCAATGACATTTAGCTTTAATTAAAATTGAAATTTGATAATTATCAACATTGATTTGTGTTGAACACGTACTAGTTCTTGAAGATACTCATTCGTCATCATTATTACTATTAATGAAAATTAGTACAAGAGTGATCACATTCGTCGTGTGCTCAATTTACTCGAAACATTTAAAATGCTGTGGACAGACATTCTCAATAACACGTTGATGATCCGGATTAAGTATTACCTCACATCGTGTGAGGATTCAACATGCAATCGTCTAGTTATAATTCTAACCAACGATTCTAAATGCAGTGCACAGAGATAATAATGGCTTCAATTACTTTTTTTTTCTCAAATGAACACGGTACAATGTATATGCGATTTAAGATAGCAATTCAACAGCACAGCTGTGTATGCAGTTGAATACAAATGTATGAATTATGATATATAAATCCAAAATAGAGAGTAAAAAAAACTACACACACATTGAGCACGAAAAAAAGGCAGAAATGAAAATAGTAATAAATGTGTATACGGAAGCCATATGAATGAGTGTGTACTTCTCTCTATTTTAGTTTTTCGTTCTGCCATTGACAGAATGTATTTAATGTGAACATGGTGACCATCTCACTCTCTATTCAAGTGCACTTCGCAATATAATAGAGAGATCACGTGCGCATTTTTCCGGTCTGAAATTACTTTTGGCCATTAAAAATGTGTTTCATTTCTCTTGAGCGCCGTTTAATCTCTCTGTCGATGAAATGATTCATCAGCTTTGAGTCAGCACTCTGGCGTCTGGTTTATTTATTCAAATTGAATTGTATACACCGTTCATTACTTTTATCTTTAACAGAATCTGACTTAATTTCCATTTCACGCTTTCCCAAAGGTGACAAATTATCACGGAAAACTTTGTGTGCATGAAGGGGTTCAGCACGAGTGATGCATGTTTACTTTTCCCTGAAAATTGAATCAATGTAAAATGTGACAATTTTGTTCAACTTTTACAGTTAAATCGTATGTGTTCCCATGTGTCTGTGGAACATCCACAGCTACAATTCAATTTGGCTGTCATATTTTCAATTCACATCTGAAACGCTGTATAATTCTGGTCAGTGTCAGCAATATATAGTTAGAATTACATGCGTTAGTCATACATCTAGAGCCAACTACCTTTTGAGTACGAGCTATAAAAACATGCACACGACAAACATTTTGCTTCGTTGACAACAAATTTGATAGCATTTTCCACTGAGTTTATTTGATTTTGATGATTTGATTTAATTCGGGCATCAGTAAAAACAACCCATTGCTCACAAGCGCACATGTATTTTGCAATGTCACCCGCAGAGAGAAAGGAGCAGAGTATGTGCATGTGTGTGTTTGTGGATGACAGGTTAATTTTGGTGACATATAACTTCAAAATATTTTCGATTTTTCAATTTTCATTCATCACATTTGATGGTCTGAATCTTTTAAGGTGCAAAAAAAATATATTTTCTAAATATACTCTATGATATTCAACCCCATGACAAAATGCGATGTTCCTTGTCCCGTTGAGTTACACATATTTCATTTTGATTATTCAACGTTCATGCGTTTGATAGAACTGTACAATCGATTTTTGTTATGTTCCTCACAATTCTGAGTAGTCGTCATCACACATCCTCATCTCGCCGCTCCGTTGGCCATTCTCTGTCGCATAAAAAACCACCCAGAACCACTGACACGAAATGTCTTTTACCACAGAAAATCAAATCCGAACGAGTAAAAAGAGTCGAATTTAATATTTGATAGTCTATCGAATGGCTTCGAAACGTTTTCGTATATAGTGATAGTGTGGCATGGATGGAACGCGTATTCGAGTGTTCTTCTTTTTCCAATTCAAAATGCAGAATATGTGAGTATTACGTGGGGTGTCGATGATTCGCTGCGGTCGAACCCATTCGATACGTTTCGATGGCCAATAAATTCGAATTGGTCTATTGACCTTATTGGCCTTATCGCATCATGTTTATTTCAATTTTGATTTCATTATTATTCTTGTGTGCACAATATCACTGAGTGGTTGGATATTACCGTTTGCCGAAGCTAGATTCGGAAAAATCCAGTTTTGTAAATACGATTATCGAAGTTTAAGATTTGGTAAGCCAAAAGAATCAAGCCAAAATTCTACATTGTAAACCGTTTTGGCCACAAAAACTCTTTCTCATTTTACAACTTTCAATTGATTGACATTTTGGGGTTATGCACAAGCATTTTTCGTGTGCTACTTACGTACTCGCCAGACACACCGATGGTATACACCGACGAAACGGAGGAGGAAATCACTTGGTAAATTTCGACTGTATGAACAGCCAACACAAAATAACAAATGAAGGAATGCCTCGACATTGAGTTACAACAAAGTTTTTTAAGATCTATAGCTGGCGAATGCGTATCAAAAAGATGTCCAAACGAAGAAACAGAAGAATGTAAAATCAAGAAGTAAATAAAGAAAAAAAGAGCAATGCACAACATAAACTGCTGAAGGAAAAAGGCAACAAAGTTTTTTTACTTTTCCGCACAACGAAGTTGTTCTAAGGAAAGTATTGGTTTTACTAGCCAAAATTTCATGACTCCTCTCTCTTTCCAACCACAAAAACTCCACGAAAGACTTTAAATAGCGCATAACTGTACACTAGGCAATGTAGATGGGAACAAAACCTATCTATCAAGACCCATCAGCTCCCAAAAATATTTTGTTTAATATGAAAAATTTGCAAAAATGCGATGTTTGTATGGCGTCGTCCACGTGTCCTATTTTTGTTAGCACGATATCTCAAAAAGTTGACTAGATAATTTAGGTCTGTAAACGCCAAAAGTTTTGAAATGTCGTGACAAAACTTCGGGTTGATTTTGAACCAAATCCGATGTGACTTTGGGGTACCTCCCCTAAGAAAAACTCCAAAAAATGGTACATTTGTATGGGAAGTACTCAAAAAAGGCATTTCTTAAGAATTTCATCAGAGCAAACTGCCATTTTATTGCAAAAATAATGGAGGTCTGTGAACAACTGAAAACCTATTTGCCCATAAATTTGGTCCGAAATCAACAATTCTTGAAATTTTTGAAATTCTGTTCTGACATTTTTATATGGAAAATGGTCGAAATAGTTATTTTTCAAGGTCAAAAGTGCTATGAAAAACGATTTCATTGAAATTTTGGTTAAACATTAAGCGGGAGGTAAACTAAATTGCTGCGGATCGGAAAAGTTTGGATTACGTATGTAATCGGTTTATTACTTTTCCGTACACAACGTGTCAAGGGAAAGTATAGGAATTGGTCCCGAAAACTTTTTTCGCAAAATTGGTTTAGATCATCATAAAAACTCATGAAACGCGTAGAAAACCACTTTTTGAGACACTTTTCCGTTCGTGTGCCGTTGTCGTTGTCGTCGTTGGTGTGTGTTAACACGATAACTCAAAAAATAATTGAGATAATCAAAATCTGGAAACGCCAAAAGTTTTGTATTCGAAAAACTTAGTTTAAGTTCGAAGATGAGCCATTTCCGATTTGATCCTGGGGTTAGTCCGTTAGTCGATTCTGATTGGCGTCAAACTTTTTGAGGTTTCATTTTTTGGAGAAAAAAAAAGATTCTGAAAGTTTCATGTTGATCGCATGTGCAGAAGTTTGGTTTTTGGCCCTCAATTTTTTCCATGAAAATTTCGACAAAAATTGAGGACAAAAAATTGAACTTCTGCAAATGCGATCAACATGAAACTTTCAGAATCTTATTTTTTCTCCAAAAAATGAAACCCCAGAAAGTTTGACGCCAATAGGAATCGGTTTACGGGTACCTCCGAGTACCTCGGGTACCTCTCATACAAAACTGTCGAAGTTTTAGTTAAAGTGACCGATTTTTCACTTTATTTTTATTATTATATTTTCGCTGCCTTTATTTCAAGAAAACTCACAAAAAATAACCAAAAGTACCTACAGACAACGCAAGCCAACGGTACGGAAAAGTTCGGGATTACCAATGTAATTCTTTTTATTTATGAAATAGTTCATTTCCAACACTTTGACTTTGAAATGTGAAACCACTGGATCGCAGTAACTTTGGGATCAAGCAAAGTAGAGTTATTTTTGTGGGGCTATTTTATCGGAATTCAAATGGTAATGCGGCATCGTTTCGACTTTTGGTCAACCAAATAAAATGTAGAAAGGAAAATGCAAGCACTGAAAAGTTGGAATTGAGCAAGGATCATGAAGACGATATCACCCACAGACGGGACCGACGAAATATATAATAATCGAATTTATGAGCACTAACTCATAGTGCGGTGGCCACTACAAAAGGCACACACACGCACCATACAAAGGAGAATAAACATTTGCCTCTAATTTATATCTATTGCTTCGATAGTTGATAAAGAATTGCACATTGAACACTTTGTTCGTTGATCGATAAAATATTTATATTCGGTTTTGTTGTTTGGCTATTTTTATGGAATTCAACTTCAATAAATATACATAAATCGGTCATAACGATACGGTATCGATGTGGGGAGTATAGAGAGATTTTGATTGTCCGAGCAATGACACAAAGCAAAGCATCGAAAACTTGCAGTTTCACATTTATTTGAGTGCTTTGACTCGCTCACTCACTCATTCTCTCTCTCTCTCTCTCTCTCTCTCTCTCTCTCTCTTCCACGTACTGGATGTCATTATTGTCGCCGTTTCTCTCGCCAAAAAGCCATAGCACGGTTCGTGGGTCTCTGCAACAACCATAACATTTTATTAGATTATTATTTTTTTTTCTTCTCTTTTTTATGAGTGGCCGGACTGTTGTTATTGGTCAGTTAATGCACAAGGACGAAAATGAAGCGAACTATCTAACGCGCCAAACACGTCCTTGCTCTATCTATATGTGTGCCCGTTTGGTATTTTGAAGGGGCTTTCGGAATGATGACAGGCGATCGTGTTCCCTAATCGATTATTATTATTTTTTATGATGTTCATCTGTAGATGTGATGAGATTGTTAAATTACGTCACAAACCGTCAACAGATTCTTTTGAGTGCGACGACAGAGAAAGAGAAGGATAGAGAGAGTGAAAATAGGCTATTGTAAGCACAATATAATGCACATTGAGCACTGCTCAATGAACAGTGTATGAGAATCGCATACTCGGTGAGTGTTTGTTCACAACTTTTATTTTCGTGTCAGTTATGATGTGATAAATAATAACTTAATGGTGGTAGTGTCGGGCTTATTGACCACTTTGAATCCATATTCAATCGAATGTTTATGCTGTGACAATCATTTTCGAACAATAAATGCACAATAGTGTGAAAGCTTCGTAAATGACATGAGCATTTTGACACGACCGATTTTCGAAGGGATGAATCATGTTAATTAATAAGCCAATTCCACATTTCCTTTGGACTATTGCGTAATAATCACTGTACTCCATGTATTGTTTACTTCATTCACTTGACCAAATTCCTAAGAAATTGATTAGAGGCCAAATCAATATCCACTTTCATTGGCATGCTTTTGAGAGTTGTTCGGAAACAATCAACTCCTACGTAATAATATACTTCGATCGATTCCCCTTCGAAATATGAAACCTCCTAAAAATATGAAACTATTCCAGATACGTTTTGTGTTGCCATTGGAAGTCTTCTCTCAAAATGAATATTTTCGCCTCTGAATAGTTATTTTCACTCAACACAAATACCAAATTTTTATCGAACGCACGTCGGAATAACTTCAATGTCCTGAAACTCGAAACAAAACCAAAACCCAAAAAAGAAAAAAAAAACAAATGTAACTGTAATGAAATGCAAAACTCAAACAAAAGTCCATGATCGAATCATGCTCTTCCATTAAAGTTCAAAAACATAGTTTCGTATCCCACAACACACATTTCACGACATTTTTGCAGTGTCAATATTTGTGATGCGCACGATGGCCATTGTTTTTGGGGTGATTAGATTCTAATGAATGTTTCAGTTGAATGGAATGTAGGTATATGGTAAAATGGGTATAGGCTGTTTGAGCATGGCATCAAAATAGACAGCCATTGTAAAATACACACGCACACGCACACATAGACACCATTGTGAGGTGGTGCCATCAAAAACAAACAAAACACTAACCACTGCCAGATAACACCGGGTCCCATGTAATGTTTTAACCGAAATAAAAAATCACAGCCTGCAATTGACATAGTTGGACAGAGTCAAGCGCGTTTGTTATTTCAGATTTTTACACGTTGTTTGCGGCAAACGCTTCATTCGGCGAGCGTAACATGAGTAAATTGATGTAATCGAATATATGCCATTGAAAACCAACGCGTGAATCTCTGGCTGGCAGCAGACCATTGTTCTTACTACACCTGCCTGAGCACACGGTTCAGTATATACGCGTGAGTGTGTCCGGTGCACAACGGAACCGAAATATGAGCAAAAGAGCATACCCAGAGTGGTGTCGATAATAATAAAATGCGCGCATATGGTTTTGTACAAGTTGTAAGGTTGGCTGTCAATACTTTGTCAAGCGTTCTGATTTTTTTTCTTTGTGTTTTGTTTCGGCTAGAGCTGTGTGTCTGTGTTTCCATTCGTAGTTCACCGTATCGTGTTTCACACGTATACGAATTTCGTTCAAATTGAAAGAACAAAAGAGATAACTTACCACATTCTATCAGCTTCGTTCCTTTTTTCCCCCCTCCAGCCAGTCATTGTGTGTGTACTTATACGGTGTACACTCAAGGCTTGGGTTTTGCTGGTCGAGTTCCAAGCCTTTGTTTTACGAAAAGCCAAAAATTGAAGTGGCTATCGTAAAATCATATTTATGGTGGCACAAACAACAAAACTACAAACTCTAATACTCTCACACACAATGGCCCTTGTAATGCTTCCTACCGGAAAATACGGAGTTTTGTGCAATCGACATTGCCACATTTATGTCTCAAACAATATTCCATTAAACAAATGCTCCGCAAACAAATAAAAAATCGACGAAAACTAGCGACGAAAGAAGAACACCACCAACAACAACAAAAAGTCATTCCGATTCTTTCTCGGTCGTTTTCATTTGTTGATGTAACCAAAAAAAAACCATTTCACATATGGAATGGACACCGATTAAATTTTTCATCGGATCTCTCATCTCTCGAAGCAATACCAACGAAAACAAAGCCATTTCATGAAAGGAAAAAGAACATTGAATTACACTTGAAACGCCATTGTAGTAGCTGTATGCCTGGTGAAGGCAAGGGCTCAATATCCATCTCTCTTTCTCTCTCTGTGTTCCACGAACGGGGTCAAGTGCAATGAGAAACGCTTTCAACTGTCTTTTTAATGCTGCAAACATAAGCTTCCGCACATGATTCGTTTTATTTTTCGGATTCAATTCCGTTTCGATGCGATCAATTATTCACTTCTCATTCGTCGACTTCGTCTCAAAGAATGAAACTCGGTAATACCGTTGTTCTGAACCGTTGACCAATTTCAGATATGGATCCAAACTGTAGTTATTCGTAAGTTGTAATAGGTTGGGGGACCAAAAGACCAATCATACACACAGCACACACTTTCGTAATGATGTGAGATCAGGTAATGTGTTCTTTGTTCTTCGATTTGTGTTCGTGCCAGAAGTAATTGGCCAAATTTACTTCATCCACATCTCGTTTACTGACTGCATAAAACTTTTCCAATCGAGAGAAGCATTTGAATTAACAACTGGAAATTTGCACGAACAATTTTTGATCAAGACATTTGCCTTTCAAAAGTTTGACACTTTTCATCAACCAAACGAGAAATGTGCAAGTAATATGAGGAATATTGTTGTGGAAAACTCAATTTCGTCAGAGTTTGCTCTAGTTTTAGTGCCTTTTCAAAAGAAGACAAAAAAAGAGATTAGAATGAACCGAACAGAATACGTTGAAATTCATTACTTGACACAATAAATGGAAGCAGCAAAAAAGAAAAACAAATGATTGGATTGATAGACATCAGATGCACAAGTTTGATTTCAACAAACCGATTCACTAGATAAATTGAATTAATAAATGACAAAAACACACTCTCTCATTTCAATTGAATGGAGAGTCATTTGGCTGAAAGTAGGCAATTGGATTAGTTCATCGTAGTTTGTTTCGGTTGATTGTACGGAAATGCACCAATCAAGGCTTATTTAACGAATTTACGATTGCCATTTGATTGTTCGATTCGGTCGTTTGGCCGTATGTACGCTCTATGACATTATGTCATGACATAGTCATCAATGGAATGCATTATTTGTCTTTTCGTTCCATTAAAGATAATAGCCGCACGAGAAAAAAAAACGGTCATAAATCGGTACTTATTTATCTTCTTCTTCTGGTCTCACTATTTTTTTTTCTCTTATTTAAAATAACATTCCAAAGTGATGCACTGTAGATGTTCCAAGTAAGTGAATGAATGCCATTAAATTGAAGATTTATGTACAGTTAACACTATTTTTCCAAGCCATTACACTTTTATCATTGGCCAGTCATATTTTCATACATTCCACCCATGAATAAATTTTCACTTATCTTCAGTGCTTATATCACCTCGGAACATTTGAAGGTTCACCCAGCTCCGTTAAATGGCATTAAGAGAAAGACGGTTCTTTCTACGATTTTATGACCATATAGTTTATCATATGGAAAATTGACTTAAGCTTATTATCGCACTTTACATAAATGAATACGTTTGTGATCGTAATTTGGCAAAGCAGAATCCGTTCCGAATGGAAGTGGACGAATCAATTTTCGATCGTCTTTAATTTGGTTTTTACTCCAAACATTCCGGGAGGGCTTTGGTTTTTTTTTCATCTCTCTTTTGGGCGAAATACAATTGAATCGATGGCCAGTATAGTCAAAGCAAATTGACAACTATAATCATTTCAGGATCAATGTGGGGACGCAAAAAATAGCGTTAGAATCGAATATTCTTCGTTCTAAATTCGGTTCAATTGATTTTGCCCTTTGATAACAGACCAATGCTTGTGCGTTTTTTGCTTTCTTTTCCCTTCACATTCGATTTTGCATCTGGCGACGCGATAAAACGAAGCAAAAATTCTGAATAATTGAATTTTATCATCGATAACACAAACATTATTCGCTTCATTCAGTCATGATGGGAAAATGACAGAAGCCAATAAAAGTCTAACGCATGAAATGGAAACGATCGTTGTCGTCAACGTCGTCGTCGACATCTTCGTTATTCTGGCGAGCAGCAGAAAAATATCAGTTAAAGTAAATTGCATTTTGCTTTTTGGTCGATTGTCATCGCATTCAAAAGAAAAACATTTCCAGGCGATTTTAATGGGAAAATAGAGAGAGAGAAAAAAAAACACAGACACTGTTTTTTTCTCTCTTTTCTGTTTGTATTCAGAGAATCCGAGATGAGTTCGACAGGCGGCAAAAAAGGAAATGTAACGAACAAAAAAAATAAATCGCAATCAAAATGTCATGGAAACCGAAAATAAGAATCGAAGGACGAGCCAAAATTAACGTATTCTGGCTTCTCTATTCTTCTCCATAGTAGTATTGTTGCTGTCACTATCAGTGCAATCATCTATATATACATAAACGAAAACAATTCAATATTTATTTCCGAAGGTAAAGATGAACAGAGAGAGAGAGAGAAAAAATCCAATTTCAAACACAATCAATTATTTCTTTCACTGACGAAACGTCAACTCATTTTCAAAATGTCATTTTGGAATTGACAATGCAAAAAACGCCAATCGAATTTATTTATTTGCACACCCGAAAAAAAAATGCCATGCGTTAAATTGTTGGCCAAGAGATATGACGAATGATTGAACAAAAGCAAATTTTTTGTTGTTGTTGTTGTTGTTGTTGTTACTGCCATTCGTCAATTGGACAAAAACAAAAAACCGACGAGACTAACAAAAGCTGTCTGATAGTTTGTCATTTGGGATACACTCATTACGCCTGACTTGACTGAAAAAGTATCAAATTAATCTTCAATTCTGCTGATGCTGCCACTGTCGCCGATGCCGCCGTCGCAGTCACCGTTGCTGTTTGTTTCCAATTCGACAATTTTCGAGCATCGTTTGCGAGAATAACTGATAAGTCTGTCAATTAAACAAACCCAAACCAAATTGAATCGATATATTCTAGAACTTTAAATTATAAACATTCCATAAATCAATTTGATTACATGTGCGAGCACAGAGTGCCGGAGATTTTGTTTGTATATTGAGGCGACCAAACGATGTGAATATGCACCGAATTTATTGTTGATTGAACGTTGATTGGGCGACAGAGAGAGAGAGATAGAGAATGAACATTCCATTCAAATAAGGAAAAGTGCCGTTTTCGGATTAAGTTCGACATTCAATTATTCTCGTCTATTTGCGATTCGATGCTTCATATTTCGCATAGATATAGCATGAGTGAGTATGCTCTGTATTTGCACATTGGAATAACGGTCAGCCGGAGAATTTACATCAACAATATTTGGGATTGTTTCTCGGGCCGCTCAATGAAACACACAGCTAACGTGTAGAGTATGTACATATGCTAACTGGAGAATGCTATAAAAACTTTTCGTTTCCAACATTTCGGGAACTCCACTAACAATCCGTACATTTTTTATGATCCAGAAGTAGATTGAACCACAGAACCAATGGAAATGATTTCGTTGCGAGAGAGAGAGAGAGCGAAAAACATATATATATATTTACACTTTACATAGTTAAACAAATAGTGATGACCACAGTTGTATAATACCTCGGTCCAAAACTATTTACAAAATGCACCAAACTCGGTCAAACTAACAAGACAAAGCATTTGTTTAGAATACATTATTACCAGCAATTTATCTAGCTTATTTCGATCAAGTTTGCATTCCAATTGTGAGATTGGTGGTTTGAATAAACGAATTTCGGGCTCTTCGAGCGTTCAAGTTGGCATTGTGCGCTTGTTGTGTGCGCGGGCTCTGCACGCTCGATATAACTATTTCAAACTTACTTTTGATAACCATCATTCTTATTCCGAGTGGAAAATTTGCGAATGAATTTGTGTGTTGCTAAGCTGACTCCGTTTGCAGGTAGGAATACACGAAGAAAATGTGCATCCGTTGTGATTGAGTGACTTGAAATTCAATTTTTTTTTTTTGTTGTACGGACAGCATTTCAATTTGCATGAAAGGAGTTTTTTTTATTGAAAAAATAATTTCAACGAATTGGTTACCCAAAATTCTATTTGAAATGTAAACTCTAACGACGGACCAGTGGTTCACTGACCACATGCAAATTATTCGATCGGAAGAACGCAAACTTCTGTCTTGGTATTCTTATTATACAATTTCAGTATCTCTTTTGAATTTCCAAGTTGGAAAATTGTATTCATTGTCCAATCGTACAATGGACCATCATTTCATTCATATAGTATAAATCACACTTTCTTTAATTTGTCTCTTAAAAAAATGGTTTGCCAAATAAAAGCGTGTTTTAAGTTCGTTTTGTGTCCAGAAATTTGATTCGCTCTCGCTAGAATCCATTGTTTGGTTTAAATTATCCGAACTGAAAATGAGCTAACCACCAAAGTAATTCTTGTTTGCTTTGCTTTGCTTTATTCACTGAAAAATACATTCATTGGATTTCAACCGAATAAACATGAACAGATAAGCAAATGGTTATGATTCGCTCCATCTTTTCGTTGAGAATCCTTTAGTCGGGAAAAATAAACGCCACTGCAAATGGTGGTGTGCATAAAATAAACACACTGACAATGCGATTAACTGGAATTGATAGTTATAATCTTTTATTTTCTACACAACAGAGAGAAAGAACGAGACAAAAGTGTGTGTAATTGCGTGATTAAAAGATGGCAAAGTGTCTTGTAATGGAAATAAAACCATTCAACCCTTTTCTTTCCCTAAATGGGGAAAAAAATTCAATTTTATCACATCAGTTGACTTGTTTGCGGAGTGTGTATTTACTTTAATCGAAATGAATTCAGCTTTAATATTTTAGTTTGTTTGGGGGTTCCCACGCAGAAAAATCAATATAATTATTCAGTGTGTGTGAGCGTAAAGGTTTACCGCCGCATAGTTGTGAAATTGTCTGGGCAAATGGGATCATCGAAGCCATCAGGCATTTATCTATCAGCAAAGTGGTTTGCGAGGGCGACATGTGATAGGCATAAAGCGATAAAAAATTGAACATTTGTTCAGCCGGTTTTTTCTTCTGTTCAGTTGCTGTTTGGTCGGTTTAGATTTGTTGGTGTCGTCAGTTTTATCGCTAGATGGCACATAACTGTCGAGGAAAAAAACGAGCCCTCATTCGAGCGGCCAAAGAATTGTATGTGTGAGAATAGTGAAACATGTGATTCTGACGATGTGATTAAAACTATAATCCTTAATGCGAACGCCACAACCGGTTCACAAAATGATATGATAAAAAAAATGGTAAATGTACTAATGTCGCAAATGACACTTTGGCCAGGCTATTAGACGAACTAAAAACAACCGTTTAGTTGAGTGAGAAGTCACATACACACTGAGGATGAAACGCATTTGGTCGGCCATTTGACGATGCAGCCCGCTCGGTGGACACAACATTTTTATTTTCCACTTGCAAAAACTAAAAGAGAAAATGAAACAAAAGAGAGGGAGAGAGAGAAAAGGGTTTAGACATAATCATAATGGCACAACAATAATACAAGCTGCTTGTGATGATGAAAGCCGAAGCGTCAACAACCACGCATCAACGTAAACAGAGAAAAAAAATGATACGTAGTGGCTCAGCTCAAGTGGATCGTCCATGGTTTGCCCATCAAGCTGTGCTGTGCTCTGCACTATGCTCCATGAGATACAAGCAAACAGAGAGAGTCATTTTTATATCATTTGTTTATTTTTACTGTAAATCCTTCATTTTTTTCTGCGTTGTTGTGTTTTGCCTTTTTACCATCACTATCGTTCCCTTTTTTGCCTTTGCTGGTGAACCTTTACCCAAGACTCGGCCATAATATTGCATGAATATATTTGCTGCTGGTATTTTATTTCACTTTTTTATGCTTCGTTCCGTTTTTTCCTCATTTTTTTTGTCTCTGTTTTCCTCTATTGTTGGTTTTCATTCGAACACAATGATAGTTTCAAGACAGCATGCGCTTCCCATTTTGCTTTCTCGGCCTACAACGTTTCTATTTCGGATCCGAATCAATGCGATGGAATAACAGCAAATAACAGAGAGAAAAAAACCGACGAGAATAACAAGAGAAATGCGCGATCATGCGTAGCGAAAATTATTAGATAGTATTCGGGATAATCTAGCGATCTTGTACTTGTTTGAGCATTGCAAACCATGCATTAATCTGCAAAAAAAAACGACAAATGTTAAATGAGAGAAAAAAAACCCAAAGAAATGAAACTATAGCAGAAAAAAAACGAGAAAAAAGAGGACCGCTTACCGTTAGCTCAATTTTGGAATCTTGAATTTCTTTTTTATCGAGTTGAATCCCAAAACGAAACGAGGACGGTTTCCAAATTTACATACAGATGCGATGCAACAACCAAACACAACCGCAATTATTCATTGTGATGACATCAACGATTAGCAACTATTGTTCGGCCTTTCTTTCATTCGGGAAAACATTTGTATACATTGTACACTGTCTACAATGCCTTTTCTCTCTCTGGGGCTGTGCCACATTTGGTTTGTATACTACCGAAGATTCGCTTTGTTTTTAGTATGCTTTACTTTCGATTCGACAGTTTTTTCTCTACCATTCACTCTCCCTATAAGTAACCATCATTGCTTCTTGCTACGATGACGTTGTACTGATGTCTGTTCATCCGTGAAATTTCACCCACAACACAAGACTCATTCATTTCGAACATACGCATCCATAAAATTATAAATGCTCTCCGGTGTGCATTTGTTTTGGTTTTACAGAAAGAGTTTTTCAATGAGCATAAATAAAATTGGTGAGCACATGGCGTTTATTACATGGGATATTGTAATGCTTCGTTTCGTTCTGCATGTAATAGTGAAGAAAACACTTGAATTGAGCGGGAATAATACGAAAACAAGCCGAAGCTGGTTTCAGAGAGTTTATTGCTTCAAACCAGTCATAATTCACGGTTTGAGAAGGAAATCATAATAAGTAATGTGGTTCAATTTTTCGACGATTTTTGTTTTCATAGTTCACTTACCATGTACGCATTTGGTGCACGTAGATGTTCAACAGCAGAAGCAACACCATGCTGCTCATGAGTAAAGTAGATACAATTTTCAATTGACTGAATAGCTGGCTGGCTGGCTGACTCATTTGACTCACCCAATTCTCGGAGCCTATTTTGAAAAATTTAAAACGCCATTCAAATGCAGTTTCATACTGTTTTACATTCGTTCGCAAGTTAAAACAAAAGTGAATAATAGCGCCTTTTGGACCAAGCCACCGTATATACGTAATGAAATTAAACGATATTTATTCAAGGGAAATGTTTCAAATAAACTTACAAGTTAATAAATACCATGTGTAATGAAGCGCATCGATTTGTTAACTATAGTAAATTTCACTGTGCTTCTCTCTCTCTCTCTCACTCGGTGTCTCTTTTTCTCTCACTGTTTCATGCCCATTCCCATTTGGGGATGATTCAAACCGTTTACGGCATTTTAATATGCTTGCATTTGTTTAATCAACGTTAGAGAAAAAAATTAATATTTTTACAGCAAGTAACATAAATATGCATACATTTCATTTTCGACCGTTTATTTGTGAACATTGAGCGAAAAAAAAGTCCACGTTAGTCATAGCCCCAAGTGGTCGATCGACTTCTGTTTGTGTCTGTTTGTTCGAATCGTTTAATTGGATTCGTTTTTCCTTGGAAAAACCAATTCGTCACTGTTTCATTTATGCGAATGTCATATATTTTTTGTGTTCGATATTTGGATTGCTTTATTGCGATGCCAATTTGGAGATAAATGAATATTGGCTCAAGAGCTGGGCCCATACTGAACTGTCCGAGATATAAATTCTAGGCGTGAGAGAAAAAATAAAAATATCGCATTTCGTAGGGAACATTTTGCAAAGTCGAATCAATTTTATTCAGTGCTGTGATGTCGTGATTAATCATCGCATTCGCGTGTGTATCACATAACATGTGACACAAATACAACCCAAATTATAGTGTGTCTGTGAGTGTGAGTGTGAGTGAGTGTGTTCGGCTTATGGTCTTCGGTTCGAATTTGTGTGAACATTGCCTATTGCCGCCACAAATAAATTATGTGGATCCAACCGTCGATTAATTACTTTTACGTCCGAAATTCGCTCTAACAATTATTCGAAAACGGTTCAGTTGACAAATTCCAACCAGAGATTTACTGTGATGAACCGATGCTGGTATTTGGCTGAAAACATAAATTTGTCCGCGCCGATATGCGGTTATATTCTGGTATTCTCTCTCTCTCTCTCTCTCTCTCAACACCACAAGCAACATTTTGTCGCAACCACATCGTCTAATTATGTGTATCACATTAAGTATTTATCGAAAAATGACTTTTAAAGCATGTTTTGTCTTTTTTTTCTTTCTCATTTTCGAACCAGGCAGTGAACATCATCACAACCGCAGCCGCATGCTAAATCCATTTTCGATACATCGTAAATGCAAAAACATCATCATTCAATTTCAACGGACACGATAGCGTGAAACCACTCGACGAGGATAACAAAATAATATCGAGGTATGTACCAGAAAAGAGAGAGCGAGAACTAGGGCGATTGAGCGACAGAGCGGCTCATTGAAAGTCATTTAAGATTCATGAGAGTTCTACGAAATTTCAATGAAGAATTAAATCATTAATGCGGACACAAACTTGTACGCTATTTAATCAGCTTAGTGTTGTGCTGATGCCGCCGCAGCAGTTAATAGCACCGATTTTGATTTAAATCCGAAATTGGAGGCATTATATATGCGGAGCATTAAATCAAATTTTTTCAAGTGAATTAAATTCAAATGCGAATGCTAATCGATGTTCAATCATATAGAGAGTTTCTGTGATATTTCGAATTGGAGCCCATAAATAATATTCTTGTTGGGATTCACTTTGAAATTTAAGCAAAAACTCGTTATAATTCCTTTGACTAGTTTTTTTTGGTCGTTCTAAATGGATTTGCAATTTGCTTCTAACTTCGGGCACACAAATGATAAATTGAGTCGAAGTTTCTGTGGCATTAGAGCACTACAGAGAATGATAGAAAAAAAAACCATTTAAAAATTCCCACTTCAATACTGTGTTGTTCTTATTTTTGTTTACAGAACGATGGACATCAGACTGTTGCTACTGCTATTAGTGGCTGCGTTTGTACGTGGTTACAAAGAATGCCCGAAAGAATGCTTATGCAGTTTGGATGAAAGAGGGCGCATTCAGACGATATGCAATCGAGGCGGTATGTCATCGCTACCCATCGCTGAAATGGATACAAACACCGAAGTACTGATAATACGTGGCCCACGCAACGACCTAACAATTGGTCCAATCTTTTTATCGTTGAAAAAATTGGAAATTCTTCGAATTACCGATTCCAATTTGCCATCGGTTGGAACGTACTCATTTTGGGGTACGGATCGTTTACGTATTCTAGGTAAATGGAATTTTCGTACAATTTATTTTCCATAGTCGAAATCAATCGTTTTTTTTACTACAATGTGTCTGGTGTATTGGCAGATTTGTCTCGTAATAATATAACAGCGATTGCGCAGGACAATTTTAAAGGTCAAGAGCATCTTGATGAATTGGACTTATCACATAACAAAATTAACGGATTAACCAGCTGGGTGTTCGCTAATCTAAAGGTAAATTACGACAATTTATTTATGTTCACATCGATCTCTCTCGACGATAAATCGTATGTCGATGCCATTGAACGACGAACAAATATCGAGAAAAAAGAATTGAGAATGGCGAGAGCAGAAAAATTTATGTTGTGCCAGCAGTGAAACTTGACAATATAATAAAATATCACTCTTTTTTTCCATTCCATTCATCCACCAACCTCCCTCATGTTCGCATCGTTTTTTCTAGGATTTGCGACGTCTTAGCCTGGCCAATAATTTAATCGAAAAATTAGCGCATCGTGTTTTTTACAAAGTGTCCAAATTGAAATACTTGGATGTGAGTGGAAATCCATTGACCGATTTACCACCTGGTGTGTTCACGGATATTATGGTACGTATGAAAATCGATTGAAAATGTTCACAAGATTGCCGTTCAACCGATATAATATGTACGCATTCGTTGTATATGCCTTTGCTGCAGAGAAAGAAAGAAAAGAAGTTGCGCACGAAACTGGAGTAAAGAGCTGTAGCATCGGAGCTGAACGCTGAATGGATGAAGCACATGGGAACATGCAGAGTGTATAGAATTCAATAGACATAGTTTTTTTTGCGCTTCTCTAACGCTCTATGAAATCATACTAGCGATATCTTGAGCATGAACAAACTATTCAGTCTCTTGGTTGGAGCTGCAAACGGCTTGTGCCAATGTACGATATTTTCAACATGATAAACAGCTCGTTCAGGAGAATTACCGCTTTTTTATTGCGTTGCCGTTCGGTGTGCAAAGTGAGTTTTCTCTTGGCAAAGAGCACAGGCACAGAGTCCAAGTGCTGGTTTTTATTTTCATCGATCATTTTGTCTCCAATAAAGAATTATACGGATATAGTGAGGCAATGTGACGGTCATTCGCTTGTGAAATTGATCATAAATTTGTTTGCTACTTAATAACCATCGTTTTGCATAAAACTCTCGCTCGCCGATAGCTGTATGAATTCCCTGTCTAATGCTTGTCATACATTGAATATTCACTTGGTTATCGATTGAATACGGGTTTTCTCTTTCTATCTCCTTCTTCTGCTCCTATTGCTACTGCTGTCGTTTTTTTCGTCAATTTTTCTTCGCTTCACATTGCCTTGATCGGCTTTGAAAATCGAATTTTCTTATATGTGTACTCATACAAAACCGATACAAATTGCTTTCCGTCGCTTATCCATCGTTCTCATAAATCGTACGCGCGCTCACACGACGGTGGATGTACGATGCAAAACGAAAATAGAATCTAATTGAATAGTCGTCGACCTTTTTTCTATCGATGCATTTGTGTGGGTCCATCGTGTGCTTCGTCTTTTCAGCCAATTTCCCGTCGTTTTGACTTTAATCCATATTCACACATTCTTCTTCTAACTTCTCGGTCAAACACAATAAAATAGGAATTGAAGGGGCTGAAATGCCGAAAATGCTTGCTGAAAGAAATCAACTCGAAACTATTCCAGCATGTGAAACACTTGACGGTACTGGATCTTGGCGAAAATTATGTAAATATCTTTTGGGAAAATTATTTCATATTTTTAGTGTTTTTTTATGTATCCAAATTTTGCTCATTAGGATCTTTTCATCGTCTCGTTTAGCTATTATTTTTCCATTAAAATGAACTTTTTCTGGACCGTATCTTATTTTTTCCTCTTTCTTTTTTTCTCCCCCCTATTGTTTTTCTTCTTCTTATTTTCCATTTTGGAATTTTTTCATCCAACAATTTCTTGTTAATTATTATTTTTTGCCACAGATTAAGCACATCGACGTAGGTGATTTTAAGGACTTAAAGCGTCTTACAAAGCTTCATCTCGATGGGAATCAGCTCAGTACCGTTGTTGATTATGCGTTTCCAACGCAGAAGAGCCTCGAATTTCTTGGTAAGTTTTACAACAATTTTCACAGCTAGTGTAGTTTTGCGTATGAAAGATTTTTCATGGAAATAGTTAAGAACTCATCGACACAAAAGAGGAGTCTGTGTCCTATTTACCGCTTAGTCAAAGTTTGCATAATTTTCCCGGTAGCTCTTAACGATCCATTTCTACGTAGTGAAGATAAATATTTGTTGTTATTCTATTGGCCCATATTTAAAGTGGACTTTTAATCGCCTCTATTCACCTCATACTTTATGTTCGTTTTGTTTCAGATTTGTCGCATAATCAACTGGCCAAAATACCCAATGATGCATTTTCACATTTATCGAATCTCACCGTGCTCGATCTATCCTACAATAAAATACACAAAATGATGCCGGGCACAGTGGTGCCGTGGAAAAAATTACACACACTCAATATCAGTGGGAATAAGCAGTTGGATTTGTTTCCTCTTCGCATCACATTCTACGTAAGTTTAATGCGATCGACAATATTTTACACTTATTCCTGAGAGGATTTAGACATAACTGCTCTTTAAAACTAACAATTGGAGCAGAAAATAATTTTTTATCAAGTAGTTTTTCACCCTGCTGAAGCCATTACCAATTCGGAGCTAATTGCTTTGCATAACTTTGAGTTTTTGCATTTTCAATTAAAACATGTTCAACTTTTTCCCTCGAGAATTAATGACAATCCCAAAGTATTGTAGAAAAGTTCAGTATTTGTTCGATAAATCGGACGACTTTGATGGAATCCCGAATGAATTTAGCATGAATTTAGCATCCTGAATGAATTTAGCATGGCCCATGCTATACGGTTCACAGGTCAATGGTTTAGTTTTTGCTGTCGTGACGGAATATATATTGATTATGATTCAATTGACTCGGTTGCACCCATTTTTCGCAGGATAACGATATTTATTGCATTTGCATCGCGCCAGAATCAAGTAAACAATAACGTGCATCAAAAGTGTCGAATGCAGCGAATTTGTTTTTTTTAAATCAACATTTTAAATTTACCGAAAGAGAGAGAGAGAGAGAGAGAGAGATGAAAAAAAATTGGGATCGAATTACTTTCTTCTAGTATGTGTGGAGTGAATAATCCATTTTAAATGTCGTGGATTTTCGTGTTGATTCGCATATAAGCGTGCTATCGGGATAGTTTTGAACGCGCGGGTTATTTTGTAACGACAAACAAATTTTCCAATTTCATGTATCCACACACTGCAGCTGCAGCAGCAGCAGCAGCAGCAAAATGTATTTTCAGTTGTTGTTGAATTTTTTATTTGCATTTGTTCCGAGTGCAACACAGAAAAACGAGAGAGAGAAAAAAGAGAACGAAAATGTGTCCGGATTGGAGTGTAGTTTATAGTGTTGTGCACATAAAAATGCTTGAGTTAGTACGTACTAAATTTTATGTGCTCATTTTCACATTTGGTTGGTGCAGTCGAGCCACTCGGAAGCATCGAATGGGGAAAAGTCAAACCGGAGCAAATAGATTGTATGTCATGTGTACGAAGCGGAGAGGGATGGGGTCGATGAGAATGAACAACAAAAATTTGTAAATCAAACGTATTTCAATTGCATCGTATCTCATGCATTCCGCATTCCCCGAGTGCGAATGGGTAAAAGTGGGATTTTGTTGGGAATTTCCGAAGCGCGATCCGACGACGAACGAGAAAGAGACAGAAAAATGTGTGAATAATAAAATGAGCAAAAGCCTCTAAATGATAGAAAAGTCGTTCACGTCACGAGCGAAAGCGAGCGAGAGAGAAAAGTACATGAAATCCATTTTTCCGTGCTTGAACTTGCCTCAATGTGATTCACATTTTCGGATTTTTTTTCTCGTTGACTTTTCGTTTTTCGGGTGGCAAACACGAGCCAAACATCGATTCGCTACTCGAGCGGAATGAAAAATCCGATTTAATTTACGGAACGGTAATAAAATTGAATTATCCTTTAATTTTCTATTCCCTTCTCCCACAGAATTTACGACATTTGCAAGCTTTGTCGATCGCCGACATGGACGACATCCCAATGGACCTATTGCATTCGTTTGATCAATTAAAAGTGTTGAATGTGTCCGGCAATCATTTCCTAAATACATCGTTGACACTTCTCGATTCGGTGAGCACTTTGGAGGTAAGTGAAATGTCGAATTGAATGTCCGAGAATGAAAACGGAACTTCTATTCACAACACATATAAGTGAAACAAAAATAAAAAATTTA
>NW_022595245.1:8284364-8317867 GCF_009176505.1 Sitodiplosis mosellana
TAAATTTTTTATTTTTGTTTCACTTATATGTGTTGTGAATAGAAGTTGCGTTTTCATTCTCGGACATTCAATTATTTTCCATTCCGTGCACTTGTACAAACACCAAGCGCTTTCAGTCATTCCAATCAGGCAAATGTCATGGGGTGGTAATGGTTTTGGGAAAACCCCAATTACATACAATTGCTTTCAGCACTGTGCCGAAGCCACAAGTCGGCTGTGCGGAAATTGCATTTCATTCATTGCGTGCACACCGAAATCAAATTAGCCGCATTGGTTTTCAAAGAAAAAAAAGAAAATATTTCTCGACCTTATATTTTTCGAAATCAAACAAGTTGAATTGCATTCGCAAATATTATTTCAACGGATGTTTGCCGTTTTTTCCACTTCGTTTTACTTTTAATTCGATAATCGAATTCGAGAGAGTTTCAGTGCAATGTGGTTTCAAAACGACAACGTTCTTTCACTCAATGCAGAAAGTTTTACGACGACCGAAATACTCTTCTGTCTGAAATATAATAATCTAATTGAAACGATAGAAGCAAATTTATGTTGAGACGACAGACTTTTCAAAGTAAATGTGAAAGATATAATAAATGTAAATACGAGATAGAGAAAGACAATTTTTTCCTTTCAAAGAAAATGAAATCTACGTGAAATATGAATTCCCTAGATTGCCTAATGAAATACTGCTTAACTCCCATACTTCAGAATAATGTAAAATGTAGAACATAATAACATGAATGAGTCGAAGAAAATTTACGAATTCATGGCAATTATACTACCTTTATGCTTCGATAACGTATCGATGTCACATCTTTTCATGTAAAAAACCTTGGACGGAAAAAAAATCATGACTGCAGAAAAGAAAAATGTGTCGAAATTGCTTTCATTTTTTCTTTTTCTTATGTTTTCATTTCGAACACACATTGTTTACAGCTATTGGATTTGTCGAGGAACAATCTAAACGGTTTTGATGACATACAAGTGTGGAAACTGCGACAAATAAAAGATGTTAAACTGGAGAACAACCCGCTCATATGCGACAGATGCCACATGGGAGCGCTTATAGAAATCGCACAAACGGTACGTATAATTTTGTAATATTTCAGGCCAGTAGAGGAAAAAAAGCGGAGAGAGAGAGAGATGACGAATGTCGAACCCAAACACACAGAAGACTAGCTAGAACCAGAGGGAAGACACACACACACACACGAAAAAAAAGATTCAATCCGATTCAGGCTGTGCGCTATGTTTTTCAGTTCAATATTTTTTCGATCTTCGAGTTTGCATCACTTCGTTTGCATTGGGTGCTTTTTTGTCTGTACGTCTCAAGTTGTCATCGTTGTTAATCTGTTAAGATTTATGCGATTCATGAATATGTTGTGTGATAGGAGTTTTGCCTCTCTGTGTGTTTTTGTCCCATATTCACTGGGTCGGATTTGAGAAAACAACTATTCAGACAAATGGCTTAAAAACTCCCGTTCGGTACCAAACATATGGCATGTATGATTGCATCCAAACGCAAACCAAGCGGCAAAATGTCAACGTTTTTGACAAACAAAATTGTATCGAGTTGAGGCCATGCGAATTGAATGTGATTTAGTGATGTGTACACAGGTACACACACACACACAATATTGGACATCTGGGCTATAAAAAGTCTCTTTTCTGGTCAAGCACACATTCTAATCTAATCACTTTTCCCCGTTCTACACCACATGCACAGCTTTCATGGAACGTATATCCGATTTGCTATATGCCGGAACGGTTGCGCGCCAAACCAATATCCGTTTTGAATGTGACAACATTGGACTGGTGCACTGAATTCGACAACGACCTGTATGATATGGCTGGCATTTCGGAGAATATCCTGTTAAAACGAGGTACACACTATCGATAGCTAAATCATTCGCACACAAATATTCGATTATTTCACATGAACCACGTTTCCTTTTGCAGGCAATTTCAATCTTTTTGCCATCATTTGCGCCGTTGGCTTCATCACCATCGCAATCATTGTGCTAATTATTGTCTTGAGCGTGAATCGACACTCGGCCAAATACTACACAAATGAGGACAAACGTTGCGGTAAGTTATCTAACATTTGCATGGCTTTTTAACACCTCAATGGGCTAATTCGTTCAATTCACACACGCACCTTTTGCAGACGGACTGTACGAGAAAAATATCGATACGCTTTCGATCACCGGAAATGAATTGAACTACAAATTTCCCATCGATGACATCATCTATACGATTGACGAGTCAACGCTGCAGTCGACCACTCAACCACCATTAATAACGTCGTTCACGACACGCAACGGGTAAATTTGAATTGACATGCAGTTTTTTTCCTTCGTTCATTCATCCATTTCTTTTCGGGTTTGAGTCAATGGCAGACGTCGAATTTTGCGTTTGCCTTTAAAATGCCATTAACGGCAATTATCGATAAGTTTGAACGTTGATTTCCACGACGAGAGAGAGAGAGAGAGAGAGAAAGAGGAAAGGCATAGAGAACATCTTTTTTTTACCAGAGTAACTATTAAGTACGTTTTAATTGCTGAAGAAGACCTTTTAATGAATTTCGCTGGAAATCGATTTAAAATTCCAAGAATTTTACAAACAAGTCGATGTTGAGTGTTTGCATTGAAAATTCATATCAAGTGCTCAAAGCGGAGGTGGCAACAGCAGCAACCCACGCACAACGACTGAGACCGTGTGCATGTTAAGAGCCAAATAATTTTCTTAAGTAAGAAATTACAGTCAAGTGGTATTCGATACCATCCCCTTTCGTCACTATTCATTGAATCAGTGTCTCGCCCTGTCTCCTTCTCCTGTGTCCATGTATTTGTTTGCGTGACTCTCGTTTGTGTTACTTTTACAAAAGGATGTATGTAGTTTTATTGCCGTTTTCATCATCGTTTCACATCATCATCATCCCGTTCTCAAGCGCTCAAATAGTTTTAAGTGTGCGGAACATTTAAGTATTTGCTTTTAGTGGCTCATTAAAATGATTTTCACGCCTTTTGCCGCAACAATTTCATCTACTTTTCCCACTTTCACAATCGATGTCTCTGAGCGCAAGTAAATCATGCGGAACATACAAAACCGATCATAAAAATTCCCGCTTGCTTCTTTCAATAACTGAAGAAAAAAATCGGGCTGACGCATATTTTTACAAAGACATTTTATGTCTCGACATGGCTAACAGCAAAATGTGTAGACCAATTCTGAAATAATGCATCGTTAAACGAAAATGCGCATGAAAACCCATTTCGTGCATGATTTTATTGGTATTTGAAATGATGTGTTGTTTCAATAAACATTTTTAAATGGAAATTAGATTCATAACACTCGCTTCAATTCATCATAGACTTAAGAATAACAAATCTTTTACTTTTTTCGAAATGAATTTAAATCAAATGCACAGATAGCATTTTTATCAATTGCTGAACACTTTCCTTTTAAGAACTCTTTAGATAAACATTTATCCATTTGCAAAACACGTATTTTTATATTAAAATCTGTATATATAGAGCAAACCTAAAGTTTTTATATTATTGAAATATATTTCAAGAAATGTTCAGCAAATTTTTTCTCTCCCTCTCCCAAACGAATGGCAAAAAAGACCAATGCAATCCATCGACATCTTGCAATACAAAGAAATAGACTCTATAGAACTGCCAAATGTCAATTTTATATGCTAGGATAATGGTTTAATTTGAATACCCTCTATTGCAGCTATATCTCGTTCGATTGCGATTATTATTTTTAAGATGACCTTTTTTTTCTCTATCAAGATGATACTTATTTGAGACTTATACAAATTCAATATAGGCTATTGTAAATAAAACAAAAGAGAATCTATTTACCGAATCGTATTATTAGATTAATGAAATCAGACAGATTTGAATGATTTAAATGATTTAAACATATTTCAATCAGTTCTTTTTCTTCAAAATTGTATGTTTCTCAAATACTTCGAGTAGCTATTAGCCAATAGTAATGAATTTAAGCGTAAAAGCAATTAGGAATCTTGATAAGTTGACAAAGTTTTTCTTCTAATTGAAATTTAATGGAATTTCAATTAATTTTTACCATTTTTACAAACTCTTTGTCTCTCAGATGATGTTTGAGCTTTACGAAATAATATTGTAAAATGTTTTGCTAGGCGGAAATAAGAGTTGTTGATATACAAATTCCGGTATGCATCGAATTTGAACATGTCCATTTGTCTGAAAGATATTTTTTAAACGAATTGTAATTTAATTAGATTTCGTATTTGTAAGCACACTTTTGAAGAAATACATTTTATTCTATTTTTCGTAATTAAAATCGACAAATCAAAATCACTTGACTTTTATTGCAAGCGAACAATTCCATTTTGAAACAGGAAACTCTTTTGAAACATAGTAGCACATTTGAGTTCGGAATGTGTTTGAATTCATCGACAAACAACGGGTAAGTGTTGAATGTGCACGTGCAGTCACTTAAAAACTGAAAAGGTCAAACCAAACTTTGAAAGCCACTTAATTATTCTTATTCGTCTTTTCCGCTGCAATACTTCAAGTGTCGCACTTTTTCTCTGCTTCCTTTTATAGACATAGAGGCGTCAAAATCGACAGCCGACAAAAGTGTAAAACATTCATTACGTGTCGCACGAGAGGAAGAAAAATCTGATGAGAAATTGCTTGACTGTGATTTAAGTACTTTTTATTTTCTTTTTTCTTGGTTTTTTCCCTTTCGATCGCTACATTTTTCTACAACGAATAGCAGATGCAATTACTGGCAATTTGCATTTAATACTTTTCACTACAAAAAATGCATGAATCTTTAGATTAAAACTCCACCATTATATATGAAAAGAGAAAAAAATTGAAATAAAAATAAAACGAAGAAGAGTGTTTCATTTCTGAGTTTATTTTTGCAGCAATTTTCACGATCAATGGAAAAAATTGTTCTTGAAAAATGTCCTGTTTTGACGAAATAGTCTTTACCGTTCAATGAAGTTGATGTATTTTTTTCTGATTGCAAATGTTCTCGTTTACATTAGGCAAGAAATTATTTCATCCAGATATTTGACATTCTGTCATTGCCACTGTCGAATTAAAAGTGAAAAGAGGATGGAAGCATAAGTGAAGAAACAAGAAATGTACCCATGAAGGGTGAATAACAGTAGATGCCTAAAATTACAGGAGCATAAAAATAGAATCAATACATCTGTGTCACATTGCTCACATTTCTCATCCGTTTGGAAATTGTCATTTTGAAGATAATCATATTTAGTGCTTGGAGGTTTGTCAAATAGAAAAAACCACAGGAACTATAAATAACAATTAACTGAAGAGCAACCAACGGAAAATGCAGTGGACTAATGGTATTTTGGAGAATGTTATCGAAATTCCAGGGCAATGAAAAGGCGGAATTTTATGATCGTGGTGCTGTGAATTTCGACAACATGCGAAGCTCATGAAACAAAATGAAGTGCCTGAGTGAATGTCGCACAGCGAGTAGAAGCGATAAAAACACACAATAAACACTTCATTGAGTTTTCAGTTGTCGTCAAATCACTGTTGCATTATCTATGGTACTTTTGCGTTGAACACATTTTGATTCTGTGTGTTTTGAGCGACAACCCATCGTTCCAAAGAACACACGCTGTGCGTCAGCCAGATGTACTTGAATGATTGAAAGATTGTGTTTCACAAACGGATTTCAACGCATACGAGCGTCATTTGTTGTGTGCAACGCGCCGTAACAAGAGAGAAAAAATGTAATGAAAACATCACACGAAGAAAACCCATATAAACCTGTCGAGTGGTGGAGGTGGCAAGAGAGAACACCGATGCCAGTTCAATATTTTAATCATGCAGCACACACGGAGCCAACATATTCGAAGAGAAATGCACAATTCTCTAAGACAAATTCACTTGATTCCATCATGATTGCGAATAAATCAATTTCAGTTTAATTTTTTTTACTTTGACATTCTATTATTTCGGTTCTCTATAATGATTTAATTCTGTCAATTTTTCAATATATTTTGGACTGCTATTCAAAATCCTATTTCTGGTTAACAGTGTCCAAGGTATCATAACCACAAAACTGTAACAAACTCATTGAATCCATACCGACAATGAACGATGGGCTGACAAACCAAACTTGTTCCCATTGTCAATCACATGAAAATTTTAGACTAAGCAAACATCCACATGACGAAAAGGTGGCCCATAGAAGACGGAAGAAACAGTCTCCTTTTCCGTACTTCCATGGATTTTGAGTTATCGTAATCAAACAACAATAGCCGTGATTCATATTGTGCACAGTGCATACATGTGATGCCCAAATTGAAAACGTCTGGTAGCCATAACCATAAAAAAAACATTGGCCAGCAAAGGGAGTGCTCACAGTTTGAAGTAGATTATTATGAGTGTGTGTGAGCGTGCGCCAAAAACATGTATATGTTTATTTGCATGACATTCCAAACATAAATAACAAAACCAATTGAAATATAGGTATAGAAAGAAAAAAAATGAATGAAATGCCATGATGTTTTATGTCATGCACAGAGGTTGAGCGTCGGTTTGGGTTTGGGATTGCAATCGTGAAACCGCCTGTAAATATAAAACAGGCGTTGTGATAAAATGGTATCGCCAGTTGAAAAAGGGGCCTCGACGACCATAAAAAATCATTTGTGAGTTTATTTTATCGTTTGGAAAAAAATGAACGGCTTTTTTTACCACAATTATACGGCTACAGGTCACATTTGTTGGATAGAAAGAATCGACTCGGGTATTCGAGCACTCAACTTTAATCATGTTCAAAACGTGAAAAATCAGGACCAAAATAAGTAGATAAATTATCTGAAATTTTAACATAAGTTATGGAAATGATTACAGAGCTACAGAGACTATGACAAATGCCGCAAACAATATGATTTCACAGAAGGTTCAATAAAACTATGCATTTTCGTTGAAGGCTCAACACATAAGGGATTTTTACGAGTTCATTCGAATGTCAAATTATTTTGATCTACTATTTTGAATGTCAAGTTCAAGAGTACATTTCCTTTTGGTTATGCAAATCTTCTGGTGTGACACAGCTCTATACTAGAGCCTCTAGTTGATTTTTTTGACCTATCTAATTTGATATCTTAGATCTATTCAATTTTCTTTGGCTTTCTTCATTCAAATTATCAGTCAAATTGGTTGGAAAATACAAACATACATATTCCTTTCTTCTGTCATTTAATCCAAGAAATAATTGTTGATGTCACTTATTTGGCAAAGCCATTGCTTATTGATACAATCTTATCTCTTTGGTGAACAAAAACGCCGTTCGTAAATAAAGATTTTGTATTGTGATCTTCAGTAATTAAATTATTATCATTATAAAATTACCAATGTTAAGTTATAGTTGATATTTATGAGCCGAACGAACGTTTTTTTTTTTTGATTAATTTCCCATTCCTCTCTCTAGAACAGAAGCAAATGTCGTTCTGTTTCTTCTTTTTTGGTTCGACTAAACCCAATTCAATGATTTTTGCTAGTGATATAAGCCTCCAAAGCCTATCTTGCTTTCGCCATATTTTTTTATTGCTCTGTTTACTGTGTACAACATTCCAAATATCACCCGAATTTGTCGCTATTACGATTGGTCGCCCAAAGTACACCAACTCAACGCAACAAAATAACGGCAATAAAATTATTATCATATCCAAAGGAGAGCGCCCGAACAAACAAAATATATAAGCAAAGAAATCGAGGGTGCACACAACACAACCAACGAATAATTCATCAATACGAGATTGTACTTTTGATGTTTTCGGTCGTTATTCAAGTTCGTTGTGTTATGACTGAAGTTGTACGCATGTTATGTAACAACATGAGATTTGGTACGAGCAAAAATTTTGCTTGGAATGTTACAGTATTCAAAATGAATGAGATTTTGTTGTGACCAATCTTGGATATTGGTCGTTAATACGGCGGTCGTTTGATGCGTTCCAAACAACGCCAAGGAATGCCATTTTCTAATGTCATTCACATTCAATGCTCAATCTTATTCGACTCAAAAATCTGGGTTGAAGCCATTTATCCAGAGACTGGAATGTCACAAAATATTGCGTATTGCAACAATCTCCACAGTTTGCTTCGAAATCTTGGGCTATTCGATCCTCAATTTACAACAAAGCAAGAAAAAAATGGTATGAAATGAAGCGAATGCGGTAGCTAGAAGAAAGTCAAATGTTCTGGAATAAATGATCAATTGCACAATTTGCGACATAAAAGTGAACGGAATCGAGAAAAACAGGGTCTTACAAGTGATCACGGTTCGCAATGGCAATAATAAATAATTGGTCGTGAAATATTGCTCAATGTCTGATTCGAATAAATTAAAATTATTCACTGGGCGTAAATCGTCCACAGCAGACAGTTCAAGGGACCCTTTTTTCTCTCTCTCTCTCATTTCACCATTCAAGTCACAAAAGCAAATACAACGCGAAACAAAATCAATTCAATTGGTTGGTGCCTTTGAAACGGTTGTCAATAAAAGTCATAACGTTCATTTCGAATAGAAACAGAAAAAAAGTCCAAAAAAGATTTATGTTGATGAAGTAATTACGACTATGGTCTTGAAATGCTGAAAGTGGTTGTATTGCCTCAACAAAAAACACATTGAGGCTCCTATACAATGATTCATTCCATGTCTGCACTCTCCGACTCTCCGTATTGAGTGAATTTTACTATGATGTAAAAACAACAACATTTCATGACCATAGTCGTTCATTTCAAGCCGCACATATATTCATGGAAAATTATTTTTAGACGATGATGATGATGCTTTTTACTAGGGGAATATCACGCTCCTGAATCTTGTGAGATATTTAAGATATTTGAAATAAGCATCAATTGTATGACATATTTTCGAATATTTCGAATAAATAAATCAGATTTTTGTGGATTTTGGAGATATTTGAGATTTTTTGCATTAAATACAAATAAATACATTTAAATATCATTCATAATCACAAAAATCCACAATATTCCGCCGTATTCACAAATATCCACCATATTTCATACGACAGATTCTTAGAGATAAATTGGATTCTTTTGAAATATTTCAAATAATTCAAGCGTGATATTCCCCTAGGATTTTTGCTGAGTTTCTTTCAGAGAAAGAGAGAGAGCGGAAGAGAGGAAAAGAGAGAGGTAGCCAAACTTAATCGGTACATTGAGGCAACAAATGGATTTGTACAGTCACAAGTCTTGATGTGTTACTTGTTAATCATGGCATCAAAGTCTTCAGAGTCACTCACTAAGTAAATGCTGTGTTTTCTTTTTATCTGTTTTTCACTTAATTTGTCATATAACATATTGAATTTATCATCACAATTCAGCGTAATTCATTTGATTACATTCGGTTAGAAAATATTTCGAGACTCGCAATATATGGCGTACGTCTTATTATGAGAAAAATTAAGGCGTCATAATACGAGCAAGCAGAAAAAATATTTTTGCAATTCATTTTAATCAGATTGGTGGAATTTATCCGATCCTAAAAAAAACATCACATTTTTGTGTACATAATATGTGAAAAGATTCACTTTTTCACATGCAAAAAGTGAATCGCTCATTGTTGTGAAGTGACCGGCAAAACGAAACGAGATGAATGTCAGCTAATTAGTCGCTATTATCCCAACAATTTGACGGTGGTGGAATTTAGTACTGTTTTTTTTTCGGTGGTGTTGTTTGTTTTCTTTTTTAACCGCAGTCAAATGCCGCATAATTGAATAATTAAACGCAATTTGATGACTAAATTAAAGCACTTTTTTTGTTTCCACTTTACTCGGTAATGCGCAGCTTGTTCGTTGTCTTCGTCATCGAGGAATATGTCGTCAACAAGGAATAAGGAGCCGAGTATCATATTCACCGCAACTGAATAACGGCTCGCACTGCGGTTCAGCTTAAACGTGTTTTTGTGAGCGGGTAATTGCTGGCAATTTTCGTCACATCAATCATTTTGCTAAGACGCTCCATCACTCAACGCCAATAAAGCGAGAACGAGATGAAGAGAGATCTGTGTCACGGAACAAGGAAAACATACCCAAAAACACAGGCATATAAATAAATTTCCGTTCATCAGTCATCATTATTTCGCACTCTTGTTTATATACAGTTGAAAATGCCACAAATCTCATCCGAGAAATGGTATCGCATTTCTCTCGTTTGGAATCGGCGTGAGAAAATCAACAAACGTCTTAAATTGGTGTTTAATGCGTGTTTGGTATAGTCTAAAAACTCGATTATTCAACACAATAATCGTATCAGAAGTGACGACACTTAATTTTATCTGGGTTTTTGTAAAGCAATGAAAGTTGTTGTGGTTGACATTGAATTTAAGTTGCCGTTGGCATTGAGCGAATGAGATTTCCATCAATTGATGATATTATTACAAATACACTGTCGATTTATGGCCCAAGATTAGGGTTTTAAAATAAGAATCTTACGGCGACCTTCCCCATTCTTTGTACGAAATGATATGAATAAGTTGCTTTGGTCAAGTAGTATTTATCGTTTAGAAGATTGACGTAAGAGGAAAACATTTGCCGGCATTAAAAAGATGTTTTATGGTCGTCTGCTCGTAAGGAAGAAAAAAAAGAACAGGGGGAATTTTCTGCTTACAGACAAATATCGATTGAAGTATCAAAAATACATAAATTCTGTCGCAGCAGAAGATTTGTTGAGCGACAACATGTCATCAAATATCACATACATCTATCTATCTACGGAATAAGGAAAAAAAAATAAAATGTTCATGACTTTCGTTCCCAGATAAAAACTCCAGCGAAAAGTGCTGTGCAAGCGAAACAAAAAAACGGGAGAAATATGAATTGTTCGGCAAACGAATGCCAACAGCACACACAAACACATCCAAAAGACAAAGTGGAAAGAAACTGTAGCCAAAGTTAATTTATGATGCTACTGCCTCAGTGGAATGTATATTCCGTAATATTTCTATACGCCGGAGACGACGAATGCACCAAGTATCAAAGGCGCTAACTACAAGACACAAAAGGGAGAAAAGAAAGAAAATAGAAAATCAAGAGGAGAAGAACAGCGAATAATGGATATTGACACGATTTTTTTCCGTTGTTCAGTCATTTTTGGTTTGCCTCTTGTTGCCATGAAAACTTATCTGGCCATCTTAAGCGGTTGTAGTAAAACGATTCAGGCTATCATATTAAGCGAACATCTGGTTAACTGTGTAGGCATATGCGATATCATACGGATACATACACATGCATGTAGATACACATTTGACGTAATAAGTCCTTTTATAGTAGAACGAGAGAAGAAGAAAAACGAAGCAAATTCCAGTGGCGAAGCAAATCACAGACAAAACTCTCTCGTTCGCTTTCTTTTTGCCACTATTCCAAATGTAGCTCATAATTCTACTGGCGGATTTTTTCTCCCCGAAGTGATGCTTTCGATTTACAAGATTATGTTCACAAGAAGTTAGTGCTGTTTGAACGTTGCACAGTTCGGAAACGACTTTTACACTGAATAAATTTGAACTCAAAAACGAACACAGAATAAATTATGATGCGACTCCAAGATTGTGTGTTGTCGAAAGAATTTCGGGTTTTAATTTAATTATGTGCGCACTCTCTCTCTCTCTGTTTGCGGTTTCCGTTTTTTCTCTGCTCATCACATTGAGCTGCATTAACGCCTTCATAAGTTTGCGTCCCAAAAGTGCATCAAACTTTTGTATGATCATAATTGTTTCAGCACAAGTCCCCACTGCCATGCCGACACACAAATTTATCGAGGTTTTTGGCGGTCTTCGCAAAGGTTTTGCTGAATTATGATTGTAATTTATACAAGAAAGTTTTAGCCAGCACACAACTTGCACCAACCTCGCCAAGTGCAATGCTATCGAATATCGTGCAGCATGCGCGCCTTCTCTCTATATCTCTCTCCTCGCTGCCATTCTCTTTCTCATACCCAACTCGAATCGCCGTAAATATGCACAGTTTAATATAAAATGTATTTTGTTTCCGTTTTCACAACAACGACGACGCTGATGACGATGGCAACGACTTTTACTGCTGCACAAACAAATGATGATTCATGTGAAGATTTTTCGTTGGAAAACTAAATCAAAAGCAGATTTTCCAGCGTATTGCGTTCGAAACAGCGATAGCCGATCGGAAAATCTATTTTGCATAAAACCACATGGAACTTACTGGCCACTCTTTTGCCGCTGTTGCTTCTATTGTTGTTTTGTTTGTTTATTTATGGGAGTATTTGCTTATGGACACACGAAATACCTGAAGTAAAATAGAAAGGAGGCGAAAAAAAATGTGCTGCAACTGAAAGAGAGAGAGAGAGAGAGAGCATCAACTTTTGAACTATGAAATATAACGGCAGCGCCACACACATATTTTCGCGGAAGTTTGTAGATGGCGAGAATATGAATTTCGATGAAAAGAACCAAATTCACCATAAAACGATGGTCAAATGAAAACAAAGAATTTTCATTGAAAAAACTTTTCGATGAAAAACTATTCTTCAATGGAAAAAATGCTTTAGTGAAGAAAAAAAAACTGTGAACGAATGCAGCTAAAATGTTATCTGATTCGATTGCATGGCGTTTGATTAGTTGTATACACACCATGCATTGCTTTCAAATGGGTTCATATCCATAGATGGAAATTAGATCTAGTTGCGCTGCTTTGGATGGCCACGACTGCGATAGGGCAGTCATGAGTGGCAAAAAATTAATTACGATTCGTATATGCAGAAACCCTGGTTGGGGGATTGCCGTCCGTGAGTATGCGTGTAGAGGTTTCCGAATCGCCAAGTTTGACCATGAAATTCTAACTTTGTAATAAATCATATTTGAGCTGAATTTGCATACATTACAATATGAATGCAGTTTACGATGTAATTTTATTTTTGTGCCCTGCCATATATTCCGTTCCTGAATAAATAATGAACTATTGTGTAAGCACATTTGCACAGCGCTCGGATAACCACAACAGTGAACCCAATTGTTGATTTTTTTCTTCTTCTCGGCAATCCACCAACGGAAGCTCTCTGTCTGACGTGAGAAAATAAAGCGATAGAACACGAAGCAAATTTTATTATCAAAGAATTTCTTTGGGACCAGATCACACAATACCAACTCTATTGTGTGCACTTAACATAAAAAAAACGAAATTCCGGTGAAGCAAATTTGAAGTGCGTCATTTTATGAGTGCTTTGATATCGGAAATTTTGCGTTTTCCACAAGAACCGTCGAAAATTTTCAATGTTGAGTTTTTAGTCTCAAGGGGTGCTTTTGCCTAATAGGCTACCGGTTGGTGACAATGACACACACACATACACGGTAGGAAAAAATATCACGTTCCAACTTCGGTTCTCTGGAGGTTAATCATTCCGGCAGGTGTGCTGGAAAAATAAAAATAAAAACTGGAAGTGTCATCACACGAATCAAACGTAGATAAAATTAACTTTCATGAACCAAAATTCGATGATCTGATGATACAGATATTGAAGCTATGTATGGCATTCCATTTGTTTTATTTGAACTGTAAAGTAGCGGAATAGATATGTATCAGCACATTTTGATTGTGCTTTAACATTCACTGTGGGGGCTATCACAGTTTTCCTTCGCCTTAAGTACACAATAAGGAACACATTGCTCCTAAAAAAACAGAACGTTCTTCGGTATGTTTTTTTTTCTGCAAATCAACCAGGAGTTGATTCCGCATAAATTTTGGGCAATTTGATTCGAAACAAAGAATCGGAACAGCATGTGTGCAAATATCATGACAGAAAAATGAAGTAGGATATCAATAGAATTACATGTGCGGATACTTCCGAGAAATTCATCAAAATATTGATTCGACAATTTATGAATCGATTGGTTTTACTCCTGTTCAAATATTTACGAAAATTTCTCTAGCCCTTGGTATACCATATCCACTTAACCATCGAACTGCTGCTCTTTTTGATTCGATATGAGAATGATCATATACCTGGCCTGGTTAGCACATTACTTCTTCCATAGAGTTCAGGCTGTGAACAAATGTTTGTTTGCTATTTCACCGATACGTACTCACACACACACACACTATAGACACTCGACAACGCATTCTGATACCGTTCGTTGTATCTGGTGGCGTGAACAGTGCACCATCATCGACAAAAAATCAAGTGATGGACGGGATAATGGAGCATAAAGCGGATTTTCCGAGAATGAGTGCTTGAGAAATGTGGAACTCAAAATTATTTCCCAATCGAAAAATAAACAGGCTTGCGGCAACCCTTCCGCAACGATATGTATGCGTCTATAATGTTCTATATACAACCGACTTCAAATAAACAAACCCACTTCATATCCAATTGAATATCGAGTAAGTTTCGCTTTCTTATATCGACTCCATTGAACCGGGTTCTTTTTTTATTTCACGCATACAATTCTCGCAACTTTTCCAATCATTTTTTTCACTTTGTAGAACGAAGAGCACAGCGCACACATGGTCTCAATCGCCTGTGAATATTCTCTCAAGCCAATCAAATACACGTGATAACAGCACATCAAAGGAGAATAAGAATGCTTGTGGGAAATCTTCACGAACGAATTTTCATTAGCTAATTGCAAAAACATTGCGGAAAAAAAACGGAAAATGTAAAATGTTATCGAATAAAATTCAGGAGTTATTTCATTTGGAAAAAGAACACGCAGCGAGAATTTCATAGAAATGCACATAAAATAGTTTTCGATGGTGAAGATAATGATCAATTCAAGTCATAAATTTTATTATTTTCACTTGGAAAGTGCGCTTAAAATTTCTGTATGCGATGAAATGAAATTTTGCTGATACAGTAATGCATTTAATTCAACATCGTGAAAATCACACTCGTCGGAAAACTCTCTCGCTCGAAACGAATAAAAACGAACAGTGCGGAAAGAGAGAACGTTCAAATAATGCAAACGGTAATAAAATCGAGAACATGATACGAATATGATTTCCGAACATTTGGAGCACAAGTAGTCTCTGGCGGAATGAAAGAAGAAAAGAAGAGCCGTAATTGAGATATTCGATGGAATTAAGTCATTTTGCGAACAATAATGCCCTAGTTGCAAAAGTGCAGATGAATGAAATTAAAGCGTTTTATAATCATGATGTGTGTGTGTGTGTGTGTGTGTGTGTGTGTGTATTAAATGGACTGAATGGTTTTCGAAACAAGTACTGTATGTGCTTACGAAAAAAAGAGCGCAAAATAACTCAATTTCTGTTCGGAAATGACTGAAAAATGGAAAATTCATTAAAATAACTTCACCTTTATGATGCAATTTGCAAAGAGCATGTCAGAAAAACAAGGAAAATGGCAAAATATTTTAACTTCAATGCATTCCCAAAAGCTGAATAACAAAATTAGTTCGAATGGGTTTTCTATCTACAAAGCTTTGTATTTGACTAGAATAAAAACACTCAGTTTCAGCTTCGATAATTGTTTCACTAAATCTCCAACGGTTTACTTTACAAATTTATGAAATTATAAAATCTCAAAATTCACTTTTTTGAACAAAAAAAATTATTGGATGCGATGAAAAACGGTTGAATTGGAAAGCAAAGGAGTTACCGAACTAGAACTATGAAGTTTTCCGAATGTGAATAATAATAAAAGTTACCAAATGATGGATTCGTGGGAAAATGGGAAAATAAACCGATTAACATTAAGCAATTATTTTCGAATATAAATTCGATTTGTTTATGTTATACTAGACAGTCGGTGCTTGAAATTCAAACTCGGAATGCCATTTCGCGAAAGTGTCGATAAGTTATTTAAAGTCGATGTTTTTTATGAGGAGAGTTAAGCAAATGCTTGATGTGCTGAATGTAAAACGTGCATTTATATATACGAGGTATTAAAAGCATTTAATACGGATGAAATCGATTGGCTGTAGATTTTCAGCGATATGAGCAGGAAAGATGGTATCGTAGGAAGTTTATCAACACATAAAGTTCAAATAAAAGCGAACGATTTTCCGCATCAGCGTGTATTGCATTTGTGCAGCATCTTATCAAAGATCATAATACGAACAGAACAGACATCAGTATCTAAATGAACACAAAATTGGATGCTTGTTCGAAGTTTTCGTGCTTAATATTTTCAAGAGGAGAGAAAATATGGTATCATCTAAAGTTTTCTATGTTTTCTATCAACCCATGATGCATTTCATCTCAAACTATGTATTATTCTCGAAAAAGTGTTGCCGTATCGTCTCACATATGTGTATATTTGCATGTCACAAGTAAAAAGTCCATTTCAGTCCACTGATCTGTATCATATTACTCAAAATCCTATGTAAAATCCATTTTTCAATTTTCAATTCCACACCAGAAACTAGGTAAGTCTCTTTCCATTGTCTCTTTCGGAGAAAAAGAAATGTTTGTAACAAACAGTTTGTTCACAATCCAGACAAGAAAATCAGCTTTTCGACAAATTGAGTGTTCGCTGCAAGAGTATCATTCAAACGAATTGGAGCAATGGGCTTTTTGATCACAAACCCATTTTCCATTATCAAGTATTCTCTTTGTGGATTCATTTTATGGTATTATGCGCTCGAGATTTCGATAATGGCTCATTTTCCGAATTCAATGCTTTGCGTTGCTACCGGAAGCATTTGCAACCGAATATGTGCGTGCAAAGTGCCGAAGTAGCATAAATGAAATGTACTTGAAAATTTTGTGCAATTGCAGCTGTTTCCATCGTTGTCGAACAGAGACAGATTTTATGTTTCACAACTGATGTTACTTGCTTAGCACGCAAAAGGACAATCATGAACATGCGAACAATCACCGAAAGCAAATCACGAACACAAACGCTGCAAAAACGGGAAATGGTTGTGCCAAAGGCGATTAAGTTGGAAGAGAGAGAAGGAAATTTTATTTTGACGTCGATTTCATATTCTGTCCGCGATCGTATAATTGACGAGAGTCTTTTGAAGCTATCGCTCCCATTTGTCTAGTTCATTTTTCATAGTTATTGAATGCAGCGCGGTATTCTTTTGAGCAACACAAAAATGTTTGTTTTACTTTGTTCTTGAGATTAGCTTGATATTTGTTTGAGCGTATTTCGACGGAAAGAAAAATTTTGCTTGAAATTGATGGAATCTTTTGTAGCCTAATTCAAAACCTACATCAAAATATCAGCTTATTCACACTTTATCGTAGGATTATAACGAAATAATTTCGCAGAAATTCTATCCCAAACCAAAAATATAATCTCGTGAGGTGCCTTCGCTAATGTCTTATTAAGCGATGAAATTCTGTCGAATTGAAATGCCAAAAGACTTTTTTTTTCGGAGAATCGGAGTGTGTTCTTCAATCATCTAAAATATCACGAACAGTCGCTCATTTTCATTGTTTCAGCCAAATCAGCATTTACGAAATTTTATACCCGAGTTTTTTTAATGCCGCCACCACCACCATCGCTGCTGCGATAGCATCCATGAATAAAACAGCTGTAATCAAGAAGAAAAGATTCAAGGCGAAACATTTCGCACACTTGTCGCTGAGTAGTGAGTGTTCTATCGATTTTCTCTTGCTGCTACCGCCAACACCGAAAAATGAGCTATAAATAAGAGAGCACGCATCAAAAAGACGCGAGCAAAAGGAACGGAGAAACGAAATTTATCCAAAATAAAAAATGATAACCGGAGTCGACATCACATACTGCATTGCGTAAATAAATAATAACCTTTAAAAGCAACTGAAACATTTTTCTTTGAGGAATATCGTTCCGTGAACAAGACTTTCATTAGCTTGAGTTCTTCGTTCTGCAGAGAGAACTATTCATGCGGAAAGCGCAAAATGTCACGAAATTCGCATGATTGATAGAAAACGTGATGCATTCGAATTAAACCGGATTAAATGTTTGATGGAGTTTGTATGCGATCCCAATGAGGAAAACGTTACAGTTGTACACATTTTGTGCACGGCCAATGTAATTTCTCCATAAGCTGTGCACAAAATGTGTACAACTGTAACGTTTTCCTCATTGGGATATTTTCGTAATATTACAAAATTATTGCAGAGCAGTCGGATTAATCAAACGAAATATATAATATTCGGTTATTTGCCAAGGAATCAAATAAAATTGGCCATTTTACCGATTCAATCGATGACCACCACTTCATTATACAGAACAAATCAAACTATTCAATTTAACACCGCACACTAAATTCAACGGCATGCATACAAGAATTTGAATTAGATTGGATGGTTTTCATTCATCCGTTGGAAATAATATGTTTGCGCTCAGATCGGTTTGCTTTTTCATTAATCAAATCAGCTCATCGCTTCGCTTCTATCTGCAATAAAATCCTGGGTCACGTCCAAACAACGAGCCACAAACGATTTGAATGTTTAACTTTGATTTGATTTCACAATTTGAACAAATATCAACAATTCAATATGACTTTTAATAAACAAACGTTGTGCATTTATACAGTTTTTTACTGCATTTTCCAATTCGCTTTAACCATTTTGTGCATTTGATAGCTGCAATGCAGTCTTCGACTAATTTTCGCTGCTGCACGTTCGCAAAAGGGATGCACAGAGAAAAATGGTTGTGATGAAAATATAATTCATTTTTGGAGATATAAAAATAGGAAAAGAAAAATGTTTTTTCCTAACTCGATTTGAAATCATTCAACATTTTGTCCTTGATTTTCCCAAAATAATCTAATCTGATCTCTATTTCCATATTTTAGGTCACACCATTCGTCTGTGTGTAAACTCGATCGATTCGGGTCAAGTTGAAGCCAACTTTGATGGAAGCCACTCTTTTTTTCATTTTTAATTCCTTCGCAATAAAAGAATTAATTTGAGTCACCCGAACGTTTTTTTTAATGGTGTGAAACAAGTACAAGTGGCGCAAACTTTCTCTGGGGGATTTGATTCCATCAAAAATTGGCAAACCATTTGAAAAAGGTGACACCGGAGCCAAGCCAAGCCAAGCCAAGCCAAGCCATGGCTTGCGGGCTAACAAAAACATTCGTTCAAGTGCTTCAAAATTCATTATTTTTCCCACGGTCAAATGGCTTTTTTTATTCGCAATTCCATTCGTAGTTTGCTTGTTGTGATGATGCAGGTGTTTGTATTGGCACTTAATGTGAGTGCACGCAGAGAGTAGTTTGCAAAGTCAAATCAAAAATTTGTCAATTAAATAAAACCAATTTCCCAAAAGCCAAATGAAATAAGTTTATTGGATTATATTTTTTGAATGACGGCGTTGAACTAGTTTGATAATAATAATTGAGTGTTTGATATCAAAGCAGCGTTGTGAGTAAGCACCGCTTAATGCTTATATATGCTTACAAGGTATTTCGTTCCGGGGAAATGTTGTTGTGAGTACGATATGACTGAGTAAAAAAAATCTCTATATTAAGTCGCTTTTTCAACAGCGTGCCACCAAAGCGATTGTCATCCCGACCAATTAGCTGATAATATCGATAGCGTAGAAGTGCACACTTGGTACAATTTGTTGAATGAAAAAGAAAGAGCTCCTCTCATAACGAGCGATATTGTTATTCTCCTGCGATGAAGAACAAGATGCTTGAATATATTTACATAACAACTACTTGGGTTAGTTATCTTCTTGCTAAAAAAAAACATACTCTGGATGAGAGTAAAACGCTATTGTTCACCATGGTTAATACTATGCAATAATAATGACAATACATTTAAATTATTTCAAGCGTCAGAGATCAGAAGTGGATGTAAGTGTTTTCTGTTTAGCAAAATTGAAATGAGCAAGTGCGTTCGGAACGTTCAAGTGAAAAAGATCCATAGTAATTGTGTGAAACAACGTAATTGCACACTCGACATACTTGACAAATTCGCGATGTGAAGAATTCTGAAGAAAAAAGAGACGCTCAAACAAGAGCCAGAGCTTAAAGTATATAGTCATGCATAGTCGTATACACTTACACATCCACCACCGGCAGCAGACGCATTTAACAACTTATCTTATTAATTGTTCTGAATTTAATGATTAATAATGTTGTTGGCTGTGATTTATGCTGTGTAAATATTTCGTGTTTGCTATGCACATACACAAACGCGTGTGCACCGCGCTCAAGTCCGCATTTGAATTTTCTCTATCTTACACTCTCTCTCTCCCTCTCTCTTGCTTCATTGTTCGATATTATAAACTCATTATTATTATATTGTATGAACGATTTTGCGTCTCCAACAAAACTTTGCTCACTCGCAATCATACACATGATTCCGTTCTAATTGCAGATATGGCAAAAGATGTATGGAAATGGCTACAGTTAAAAGTAAATCCCGTGAATTTGGTTTTCAGAGAAAAGTGCTCGCACTCGCGGAGTCGTTGTCAATGCCAACAATAGCGGCGGAAGATCCATTGTGTAGCTCAAATCATTAAGTGCATTTTGGCAAATGAACTTGTTTTCGAAAAACCTCTACGCGACGAAAGTCCCGCACATTTAAGCGGCGATACATGTATCGTAGCACGAAATCGTACACAGTCATTTGACAAATAGCACATGTCTGTGCCACAGAATTCGGTGCCAATAAAAGTGATAACGTTTTCGTTGCAATAGAAGGTTTCTTCGATGCAAGCGCTTGCATCCAATCGTTGCCCTTCATACGAATGTTAATTGGAAAAGTTCGTTGTTATCAAAAGTTTTCAAACACACAAAATACGATTCGCTTCTATTCATAATTTTCGGTTGTGTGACACAGCGAATAGAGAGAAAATTGGGTCTTTGTTCTGATTTTGAAATTGTGTAGGAAAAAAAGCACCCGAAGCGAGTGGAACACATTCACTTGGGGAACATTTTAAGAAACTCAGTTCGTGCAGAACTTCCATTCGGTATCGCTTTTTGAGAGAGCGAACACGACAAAATGCACCTGAGTGAATGAGGTTTCGTTAGTTTCTTTAGTTTCACTTGCACATGACTCACTTAGCAGAGAATGTGCTGTGAATTCTCGATTCACTCGAGCTCATCGCCTTTTGAAGCGTGCTATTTGATGCAAGTTGCATTTACCACGAAAAACACCATCACCACCCTGAAATGATCCTCCAATAAAAGTATCATTCGTGGGAATAGTTTGAGGCTTTATAAGAGCAAGCTATTTTGGGTATACGATCAACACCATCGACTGGTATAAAGCTCGACATGTTCATTTGATATTAATAGAGTGCGGATGGCAATACAATTTAACTTAAAGCATCACACACACATAAACCGAACAAGGCGAGATTGAACGGAGATTGTGTAATGTAAACTTGGTTTCGATATCGCCGAAATCTGCAATAAGGCTATGCGAAAGCGAGTAAATGATGTACAATTTTAATTATGTCAAAACTTTGAACTAGTTGGAACAACAGTAATCCAATATTTGGTTTAGTAAGATTTACAACGATTAAATTGCATATTCGATGCTTCGGCACGTTTCCGTACCGTTTCCGACAGTATTTGAAATAGAGAAATATGTTAACGGCAAATTGAAACCATTTTTTTGCTATCCTCCACCAAACGAACGCTCCTAACTGCGAGCAATTTCAATTATGCGAGTTGACAATTTGAAGAGGAACAAACTAATTGGTATTGAAATCGATAAATATCAACAAAAGCTCGACCGAAAATCAAACGCAAACATTTGAACAATCAAATAAAGTAATGAAATGACAAAAGCGATAATTGGAAAAAATTACAACTCGGTCGAGCTTTCGAAGTATCGGCGGTGGTTCTGGTTTTGCGTGAAAATTAGATATATACGGCATGCTCAAATATTTGATTGACTTTTATCAGCATTACAACTGGCCGATCGGCCGTTCCAAATATTACAATAAGCTAATCAAATAACCGAACGCATTTAATTTGAATTTCAAATGGTGATCGAAATCGAGTCGATGTTGGCTAATGAGATTAAAGGTTTTGTTGAAAATGAAATTTGAAAACTGATAGCATCGACAGGCAACATCATCAAATCATAGCTCGCCAATTACAATACCGCCCGCAAAATACATATCATGGGCAACAGATTTTCAGCGAAAATAAAGCGCACTCTCTCACTCGGTTACATCCGATATTACATTAATCATATGACATGATATAATGAAAATAAAGTGGAATGTGAACCAATGGGCAAAAACAAAGCACACGTTTGCAAATATTCGGCGAGTTGAAATTGTGTGCTTTCAGTGCTTGGTATTTTCATTGACATTGCAACAACATTTAATCCTCGAAAAAAGCCGCGATATCGTATCTCTTTCCATGGAACCAACCAACCAACTCGGCACATTTTAATATTTTGCTCGTGGCCATTTTCTAGCTCATATTTCTCACATTGATGAAACCGCAGTCATAAGTTCATTCATCGTGCCTAGAATGATGGTGGGTATAATGCTATCCACCGCCGAAAATTATCATATTAATCTCACGTCGTGGAATACTTTTCGCCAACAATGCGAGGCTGTCAAACGATGGGCAAAAATAGAAAACATTGTAATTTATATTTCAACGAATGGAAATGATGCTAATGCTCATAATTGAATTTTCTCCAGCACTCATCGTAGCGCGCGCTACGAAGCGCAAGAGTTTCATTTGTTTTCGTAATTTATTTGTTCCATTCATTCTTTGTTATTTGTTAATAAAATAATTATCATACATAACAAGTGGAAAATGTAACGGTTGCTCTTGAAAAAGGTAGGCCAAAAATATTCAGTTGGTTGAAGTGTGGCTGTGTGTGTGTGTCTGTGCATTTGGGTATTTTTGGTGAGGTATGGATAAAAATTCAAGCGATTGTTTATCGAAAATATTTGCATGGAACGATGCGCACACAGCGTCAATTCATTTTAGTTGCGTTCAATGCCAGTGTAAATGACACTCCGATCCCGCTGACTTGTCGATTGGTGTTTATTTACTGTGTAAACATGCAAAATACACAATATTCAGCTAATTCTAAAATTTCACTCGACATGTTTTAATTCCATTCAACCCAATGCGTTTAATATTCTCACAAAGTGGCCCAACGAATATAACAATTTAGTTCTGGATCAATAATATGTGCATCCGGGACATTTACCGCGCGCACACACACAGACACGTACGCACAAAAAACACAACTGCTGTGTCACACAATGTATTTGTGCTTACCCTTTTTTACCACATCGGTCACGATGGGACGCCTTTAATAGATTTAGCGAATTAATTATATGTTCAAATTCAATTACCTCGTTACTTTGTACTAGTACTCAATTGCCAAATTTTCATCAAGCGAAAAAAAAATGTATTGAAATTTAATTGGAAAATCCAAAATAAATTGCCATTCAAAAATTAGAATTCCATTTTTATTTAATATTAATACATATATGCTAATCCAGATTATTTGCCTGCTGATGAAACTACTGGGCATACATTTTGTGCATAGGCCAATGCAAATCCACGATTTCCAATATCGAGCGCTTCGTTTTCGTCCGTAACTGCATACAGAACGAATGGTTTAACATTGCCTGCGAGGGAAAAAACGTGTATCTTAGTTTATTTGATGAGCAAATGTTAATTAAATGGTGCACGAATTACTTGTCGTTGCTGTAAGACCAAGCCCGCAGAAACGGTCGCTGCCAGTGGACAACGGAATTCCAGTTTGGCTTGGATTTGGTATAATTACATAGTCGGTTGTGCACATTTGCTGTTGTAACGTTGCACTTCCGAGTATAGCCGCATCAATGCCACCCACGTCACCGGACATGGTGAACGAATATGGATCGGACGAAATCGGCGAATAGGTAATTGAACATGAACCAGCACTAGCCGCTATACAAATGCCATAATTTAACGACGCTATTTGACGTGTTCCCTCCACACCGATTGAGTTTGGTATTGAATTCGGAGACGATGCATAGTTGAAACTTCGAATTATTCCACTTGAATTGCGATGATATTGCAAACAACCCGACGGTGCTATTTATCCACACAAAAAAAGAAGGAAAAAACACCGTCAGCGCAATTTTTTTCGAATGAAAATTTTGTATTTGTGTGCAAACATGTCGCAGCGAAAATGAACATCACACTTTTCAAAACCACCTAAAACCGGTCACACTTTACCTCTATATTCGGAATCGCAATTTATTTGAACGACACGTATGTTCCAATGGCGACCAAATGTGTAGCTGGATGTTGTTTTAATTGCAATGGTTATTGGATTTGAGCCAGCAAAATCAGCGATTATATGTTGGCCTGCGTTTTCGCCGCACAACGTTGGTACATTTGTTGCTGAACCTGTTATTGAAATGACGTCCGTGTTGCATGTGCCATCGCCGTTTGGCGGTGCTAATGAAAAATCGAGAAAATCGATTCTAAGCTGACACACATTATCAGCCGGCTCCACTCTCATCGCGCATCTAGAAAACAAAAAAAATGCCGTCTGATTGGTTGTTTGGTCGCACTTTTTGCCTGTCACAAAACTGAATTAATGCATTGATAATTACGTTTGACTGACGCCATCCCACAAGGTGCCCGGATGGTTTGGATTCACAAAGTAAGTGTTATTTTCAGCCGTAGACGAAGCGCAAGTTTGTTGATCTGATTTATGTGCATGAAATTTATAGGACAATTACTTAATGATTTCAATGGTAAGTTGCCGCAGCACCACTTACAAACACAGCAAACTGCTTGCCGTGAACTACACGTTCCGGCTACAATTCCACCAGCACTACGACATTCACCGTTAAGCACGCATGTACCGAGCAGTTGATTTTGGCCTTGGCATGGTGTATTCAAGAATCGTCCAATCGTATAAAATGGAAACCCTACAACCCAGCAATTGTTTTTTTTTCCGTTGATCAGTGGTCATTTAAAAATTTCGTCACATTTAAACAAACGAACGAACGAACGAATGAGAAAAAAAAATAGTGGAAAAAAATCTGTAATAAATATTTGCATTTGTATTGTGTGGTTGTAAAGCGCACTTACATTTTGCCTGGCGTGTTTGATTAACCACGGTGGATTGGTTAAAAATGGAATTCCCTGGAACTTGAGCATCGTCACACATACCGCATCCAATCCAACACAAAATGATAATAAATTTGCAAAACAGTTTAACTCGAATTTTCTGCATGGTTCGCTTGTGTTTTTTTCCTTTCGTTGTACTGCTCGTCCACTTTTTCGATGTTGTCCAACCTAATTTATCTAAATGTGTATGTGTGTGTCTGTGCAGTGTGCACTGTATCACTTTTTATCTGCTTGCGCGCTCGAGATAGAATAAGTTCACTAAAATTGGCTAATGAAACTGCACTGTGTGAAATATAGCGATTTTTTTCCGGTCTTTGATTCACAAAATGAACTCCGACTGCGAATAGCATAAATGAACGGGATGGAATGCAGACAGCTCAACGACAGCCCAGCACCGCTTTTTTCGCACAAAAAACTCACCGAAATCCAATTATTTGTTCTGCACTAACATGTAACTCTAAGTGATACCCTGGTTTTTTTTTTCAGCTATGATATCTTTTTACCGACAAAAAACATTTATCTTGTTAATTTTCATTCGACCAAAAGCCGGCACACACATAGATTGAACAGGAAAAAAAACGGAATGAACAACAAGACAGAAAAAAAAATACTCGGAAAACTATTCAATGAAACCCAGTGAGAGCGAGATGAAGCAAATAAATTTGTTCGCTATCGAATGTGAACACTTGAACGTATACTCGGTAATTTTATGTTAAAACTAACCATGTCGATCGACCATGTCAATGGTTTTTATTCGGAATTTTAATAGAAACAGATATCTCCAGGCGCATTGTGAACAACACACACATACACACACACAAAACGCAAAGTTCCATTTCCACGAATGAAACGTGCCGGTTGATTTACAATCTCTGCGGGCAAATGGTGTTACTTGAAATGTTCTTGATACACACACACAGCCAACATATATGTATTTTTTGAAGTAGAAAACATTCGACTCTTGCTAATTAAGTTGTTATCCCTTCCAGACTTTCACGCTCTCTCTCATTCAACCATTAATTTCGAATGCACTGGCGAAATGATTGTCACACAGAGATAAACTGCTTGGCGCAGACATGAACACCGTTAGGTTACCATAACCACTGATGATGCAGCGTTCACTTACGAATGCTGAAAAAATATAAATTCTTGAAAATCGATGCTCCATTGATTTCTCAGGTGTATTAACAAACATGCATGCCAAACGCGCGTCGATAGACACACTCAAACTATACTTTCTGTACACAACGTTTCGTTTCACAGTTTATTTTATCCACAGTGTGTCTTGCGATATATACTTTGGATTTTTGTTCTATTTTTTCAGCTCGGTGTGTTAATGTTCCATACAAATGTCACTTACAAGAAAGTAATCGAAGCAAACACAAAAATGCTCACAACTTGCTGATGATTCTGGGTCAATGATTTGCATAAGCAAATAACTCTTGATGTCGCATCAACACACAGAAAGAGAGCGAAGCGCAAAAGTGTTAACTCTCATTGATTTATTCCAGTAAAAATGAATCAATTACGGTCGTCATCATGGTAATATCGTTCGTTTGCTTCCGAGAAAACGAATGTAATTACAAATTTCGAATTTGTAGGTTTGCAAACTAGAGCCAAAAATGTCTTTAGAAAATCAGAGTTTTTTTAAATACGAAAAGATGGGATCTTTGCATTGGGTGCATGCATCCATGCAGAAATGTGGTGCCAAACATCGAATGGCAATTAAACAACGATACATGTTAAATTCAAATGAATACACCCATGTCGTTTGACGTAAGTCAGTCGATTTCAATGGAAAACATTTATCACTTTGACTTGGTGGCTTGTGCCTTGTGCTATGCCGTACACAACCCATTGAAATGGAATATTTTTCGATGCACAATTTACGCAAAGTATTTAGTTTTATCTCAAAATAGATTGGGTGTTTTATTCGAAATTTATCTTTCTCAAGAGAGAAAAAAGGTGATCTTGACTCATTTTATATACGCATTATTTCAAGACATTTTTATAACTGCTCATTTTAAGTTTTACAAAAAAATTGTGGACGATTTAAGACAAATTTACGGGCGATTCAAATGCAAGCAATCGCGATCTTTGAGAGAACCGAAAAACGTGTGCTCCAACATTGTTGGATATTTCCACTATTTCAACTAAATGTACGGATATTTGCTAGAGTTTAGAGTTAGTCTCTTATATATATATCTCATTGGATTGTAACAAAAATTGGTGAAAAAATGAGATTTTGATGGAGAAACTAAGGTAAGACCCTGCATGTTATATGCTCATTGAGCCGAAATTTTTCAACATTTTCGAGAAAAAAAAATTGAAGTTAGACTATAGAGTCTCAAACATAAATATCAATTATAGTTACTTCAAAATGAATTGAAAAAATACCAAATTCCCCAAATGCCCATTTTTTTTCATTTAGATCTGCCCATTTGGGATTTAGAAATGCGATTCTATTCTGCATTGATGGGCAGTAAAATGATGTATGCTTATCGTTGCATCCATATATAAATGACGGGATGGATTACATGGCCTTTAGTTTAATTTAAACTTTTGCTGTGTGTTTACATTTGCGACTTTTTTCTACCAAGTTTTGCTTTGAAACAAATTTTCATCCCGTTATATAAGTTAATTAATTTGAAATTAAGGTGCAATCATAAAGGTTGATTATGTAAGAACTCACCGTGTTTTTGTTCCAAAGGTAAAGAGAAATAAAGTTGAAATTCTGTGCAATTAATGTGAAAAAAGTGAAATTCTTCTTCGTTAAAAAAAAACGCCCACCTTTTCTTCTTCTGTTTGCTTTCAATCAGCCAAGTGAAAAGTTAAAGTTTGTGCGCTTTTTCTACAATTATAGCAACAACAAAAATGCTCTGAAATGGCAAGATCATTCGGTCTGGTGTTTTTGTTATTCTTATGGCGAGGTTGTGACAGTGAATACTTTGACGATCAGTAAGTCAACCGAATCGGATTTAACAACTTTTGCAATTGTGTAATAACATTTTCGAATGTAATTTCAATTTTCAGACCAAAATTCCTCACTGAAAATGGCAATTTTGTGATTGAATCGGCCGTCAATAGGAATATTACGTTTCGGTTGAAAGGAAGTAGCAGTTGTTTGAATATAAATGACATGAATATAATGAACATGATGAAAATGGGCGGATTGAATGGATCAAGTGTACCAAATTCGAATTTAGCACTTCGTTTGTCGGAGTTTGAGCGACGTCTTGATCAAAATCTATTATCTGACGAATTATCAAGGCTGCGTGATGAAAATCACATTATAAAACAACGTCTGTCATCATTGGAATCGCGAGTGCATGCGCTTGAAGGAAAATTCCTTCCATCGATATCAACGAATGTTTCGGCAATTCAGCAAAACCAGTGCAGTAGTGAAAATAAAGGTATCTGTCACCCAAGAGCACAGTGCGTCGATAGTTTCAATGCAATTACATGTATCTGTCCTCCTCATTACACTGGCAATGGAATCGGACCGAATGGTTGTACGCCTTCAAACAACACAATCGACGGTTGTACTTCAAACCCATGCAAAAACGGGGGCACATGCACCAATAATGGAACATTTGGCTATCTATGTAAGTGCCCACCTGGAACGGTGCTACCACAATGTGAACACGATCTGAATGTTTGTGAGCCAAATCCTTGCCACGGCGGAACATGCACCAAAATTAGTCAAACTCAGTATCGCTGCACATGTCCAACCGGTAGAACAGGTCGGAATTGCCGACGGCAAGTACGCTCTTGCGGCGGTGTATACAGCCGATTCAGTGGAAGTCTAAAGTATCCTCTATCAGACATACATGCACAAAATACTAATTGTGGTTGGCTCATCCGAACCAATGAAACCAAAGTTTTGAACATCACTTTCACTAAATTCAATGTGGGAACATCACGTTCGGAATGTCATGATTGGCTTCAGGTAGGCGTTTTCGAAACGAGGATATTTTAGATAAGTTCAAATATTTGTTTTTTTTAGATCCACGATGGTCCAACATCTGGTGATCACATCATTGGAAGGTAATTCATAAAATATCAAATATTCGGTTGAAATGTTCAAAATTGGATTTTTTTTATAGACTTTGTGGTTCCGCATTGCCAAATGGCGGTAATATAATTTCAACTCAAAATGCACTTTACTTATGGTTTAGATCGCAAAACAGTTCAGCACACAATGGTTTTGAGTTGACGTGGAATAGCATCGATCCAGGTATTCATTTTTCCTTCAGAAGATATTATTCTGATGACAACTTGAAGAATGATTTTTTTTTCAATTTCACAAGCGTGCGGTGGAGAAATATCAATTCAAAGTCATGGAAGAATTGAATCTCCAGGTTGGCCTGGTAGCTATCCGCCGAACAGGGATTGTATATGGAAATTGAGTGCACCACCAAGCAATCGAATTCAATTGCATTTCTTACAACTACAACTGGAAGCTCATGAAAACTGCTAGTATGACTATTTGGCTATTTATGATGGATTATCAACCGAGGGAAGTTTATTGGAGAAATTCTGCAACACAACACATACGGACCCATATACAAGTCCATCAAATGAATTGACTCTTCATTTCCATTCGGATGCCGATGACTCCGATAAAGGTTTTCAAATGTTTTATTCGCTTGTCGAAGGGATTCCAGGCTGCGGTGGCACATTCACGAAAAAAGTGGTGAATTTCGGTCTCCCATACAGGATGGTGGATATCCAAGGGATATGGAGTGTAAATATCTCATTAAATTGCCACGCAACAGCGAAACGAGAGTTAAAATATCGTTTTTATCATTCGAATTGGAAGGTGGAGATGAAGGCAGCATTTCATGTAGCTATGACTATGTTGAGGTGAGTGAACTATTTTTATTCCATGAGATGTATATTTCTCTTCAGAAGCAGCAAATTGAATGAATTTATTGGATTTTTCATAATAGATTTATGAAGGACACGATGATAAGGCTCCGAAAGTGGGCCGATGGTGCGGTAGTCGATTGCCTCCACAATATTCCTCATTATCGAATGAAATTTTCGTTGTTTTCCGCACAGATTCTTCGCGTCATTTCGGCGGTTTCCACTTGAAATATGAAACAGGTACATTTATTCGGCATTTCATTAAAAATAAATTGTTTTGCGATAAGTTCGCAAGTTTAAGTAACTTTGTTGATACAATCAAAAATGCGCTTTGTGACATTCAAATTAGATTGTGGTGGAAAGTACCAAGATGACAATGGTATCATTACATCTCCCTTTTATCCCAGCCCATACGATGAGGACAAGAACTGTATCTACGATATTGAAGCACCGCTCGGCAAAGCAATTATTTTGAATTTTACAAACTTTGACATCGAAGCTGATTGTGACTTTGATTCGTTACGAATCTACGACGGCTTTGACAGCAATGCTACCTTAATCGGCACTTATTGCGGCAACGAAAAACCACTGCCTGTCACATCAAAAATGAATCACTTGCATTTGATCTTCTCAACTGACCGTTACGATACCGGGCAGGGCTTCAAAGCTTCTTATACATTTATTGACACAAGTACGTTTGAATGGCTAAAATTCGAAATTTTTACATAAAAAAAACTAAAAATTCTATTTTCAGACTGTGGTGGATTTATAACCACACCAAATGTTACCATTTCACCATCATTAGAGAGCGGTAAATATCTACATCGTGCCAATTGTAGATGGTTTATTATTGCGCCGCCTGGTTTTCTCGTTCAGTTGAGATTCACTTCATTCGATTTGGAAGGTCATGGGTGTGAATATGATTACGTAGAAATTTTTGATGATATTGTCACCAATGGAACCAATGCAGCTGCGTTTGGAAAATTTTGTGGAGCTGAAGTACCACGTGCCATCCGGAGCACATCAAGAGCATTGACAATGGTTTTTAAATCAGACGAAACAGATACTGGCGAAGGATTTGTGGCTACATATGATTTCCTCGACGGCAGAAATTGTAAATAATTTTTTTATTGTTGTAAATAAGCTTTGATAAATCAACATTTTTTTTTTTCATTTTTCAGTTTGTGGTGGCAACTTCTTTTCATTGACTGATACAATCGTAAGTGCGAATCATAATTGAATGTATTGAATAATTTAAAAGTGCTCAGTAGCTCAATCATAAATGAATTGATTGCATATTTCATTTGGTTAGACTTCACCAAACTACCCAGAAAATTATCCAGGAAACAAAGATTGTGTTTATATCATCAATGCACCACGTGGCAAGCAAATTGAATTGAAAATCGAAGCATTTGATCTCGAAGATAGAACTGGGTGTATTTACGATTCTTTGGAAATCAGGTTTTGTGCCTTTTTAGTTATTTTCATTGACCATGTTCTGACAAAAAAATTTTTTGAACGAATGCTAAGTTAATCGGTTTAAATATAGAAATGGTGCATCAGACAAATCCCCTCTTATTGGCACGTTTTGTGGAACAGACATTTTACCCAGATACGTATCATCCAGCAATCACATGTATTTACGATTCAAAAGTGATTCGAGTGATCACTACGGTGGTATATGCTTTTATTTATTCGAAACTTAGCCTGCTTCCACTAAAATTGGTTCAAATCTCCACAGGTTTCCAAATAAGTTATGACACAGCAAGGAGTGGTGAGTACTCTTTCAACGTTTTTTTTTTTTACTTTGAGATTCGTTTCTACAGCTGCTCCAATATTTTGTGATCGATTAGGTTGTGGCGGTATGTTTACAAATGCTCAAAGTGGTACGATATCATCGCCAAATTATCCGTGAGTGGAAACACAATTTATTTCTCATTATGTTATCATTTATAAAATCAAAAACATGGAATTGAACTTGAAAATTGATGGAATTATTGAAAATGGTTTTTTTTTCGGCAGACAACCTTACCCAGCAGATATGCAATGTGATTATAGCATTCAAGTGGCACGAGGTTCTACAATTAAATTGGTGGTGACCGATCTCATTATGGAAACTAGTCTGGATTGTTCATATGATTATATCGCAGTTAGTGAAATCATTATAAATAAATGTCAATATTTTTTGTAAGATTGGAATGATTGAATATCTTGTTGAGCCGATTCCTTCCTCCATTTTAGATTCATGATGGACCAAATGCCGGCTCAAAACTACTTGGAATATACTGTCATCAATATAGAATCGTCTTCAAACAGTATTTTCATTCGAATGGTTACAGATGAAAGCAATCATGGGCATGGCTTTGAAGCTAGGTTCAGTGCAAGTAAGAGAAGATATACACTATTTATATATTTTTATTAAGTGAAACGATTCAATTAATTTTCATACTTGTTTAGATTGCAAGCGTGAAATTCGAGACTTACGAGGAGCTATCGGTAATTTGTATAAGAAATCATAAAGAGTTAGGCACACAATACTATGCGTTTCGTCCTCGCTACTCACACATAGTTACTTTTGAGCAGTGTTGTCTAATGTTGAACACTGGTAACACAGAGCTTGCTACATTTATGCTGATGTATTACAACTACATCTACGTTGCTCGCTACACACAGCTCACTAATACATAGATCTGAAGACTAAATGTGCCTAACTGTTTTGAATACATGTTTGATAAATTCATTCTGATTTCATTTAAGAAACACCGAATTTCCCTCAAAATTATCCACACCACGCCGACTGTGAATGGAAATTAATCCCACCAATGGGAAATAGAGTATTCCTTGAGTTTTCACACTTTGAATTAGAGTCAAGCGCTGGCACCGAATCAGATGATTGTACATTCGATCATTTGACCATTGAGGAGCGCGACAGCAATGACGGATTAATTCGAACAAATAAATATTGTCAAATTTTAATGCCAAAACCACTGAACACATCCCATATCGTCGTTCTAAAGTGTGTATCTCTACTATCACTGTGTACACTCGTGAGTCTAATTGATAATTTTATTAATTGGTTGACTTTTCTAAGGTTCAAGTCCGATTATAGTGAAACATTTGGTGGTTTTCATTTGGAATACGAAATGCAAGGCTGTGGCGGTACTTTAACCAAATCTGAGGGACAATTTACATCACCAAACTATCCAAACCATTATCCTCGTGACACACAGTGCCAATGGGTGATTCAAGTTGAATATGGACATTTGATTGAAATCACTTTAACCGATTTCGACTTCTCGGCTTTTACGGATTGCAAACAAGTTGGATTGATTGTAAGATTTTAACAATACATAAAAAATCAATTTTGTAGAAGCTCCGTGACGCTAGCCCCCCCCGGTTCCAAAATTTAAATCCGAGCACGGTTTCGTGTTCTACGCAATTTCTGCTGATTACTGCTCGCTCCGCAGAATTTCTGCTGCAACCGGTGACGAGCAGAAATTGCCCAAAGTTTCGAAAAAATCCATGAAAATCGATTTTTCGCATATTTAAAGGTTTTGCCCCAAAAA
>NW_022595245.1:8317877-8343269 GCF_009176505.1 Sitodiplosis mosellana
CCAAACTAAATTTTGAACATTTTCATGATCCAAGGGCTGATAATGAAAGATCTAGGGGCCCTCTAATTTCTGCCCGCACCCCACAATTCCTGCTCCAACCGGTGACGAGCAGTAATTGCCCAAAGTTTCGAAAAATCCATGAAAATCGATTTTTTGCATATTCGACGGTTTCACGCCAACAGTCAATTCCAAATGAAGTTTTCAATATTTTGATGACCTGGTGGCTGATATTGAAAGGTCTAGATGCCCACTAATTTCTGCTCGCTTCTCAGAGTTCCTGCTTCAACCAGTGACGAGCAAGAATTCGACGAAAATTGGAAAAAAAATGTAGGAAAATCGATATCACAGTGCAACAAAGTTTAGGTAGGTCCATGTCACCAGCACCGCCAGTGCTGTTAAACCATAATATGTTATAATTAGTGCTCGAATATTGCTGGCAGATACCACTTCCAGATTGCAAAAATCTTGTGTAGGGGCTGAGCACTAATCGTCAATATTTTTGAAAAGTGGATTTTTGGTACATTCAAAAGGCAAGTACATGAAATCGAATTTTTTTCGTATCAATGTAGCTCAATGACTCCTGTTCGAAAAAGTGAATCACTGTTTTACAATTGAGTCATGAAGTGAGTCACAATATAACTCATAATTGAATGAGTCATAATCGAAAAGTCATGACTTTCTGTTTTGCGCACCAATACTGTATGTAGATTTTTCATGATTTTCGGTATACTCACGCATTCAATGAGTCATATTCATATCAATTCTAATTCTTTGACTCGACTGACTCATTGGCTCTAAAATGGAGTTATAATCTAATTCGTTTCTTATGACTCATGAAGAGCCGGTCGCAAGAAGTTTGACTTACTTTGGACAATGTATGAGTTCGATTATGACTCATTTCGATTACTCACTTCATGACTCAATTGTAAAACAGTGATTCACTTTTTCGAACAGGAGTCATAGAGCTACATTGATACGAAAAAAATTCGATTTCATGTACTTGCCTTTTGAATGTACCGAAAATCTACTTTTCAAAAATATTGACGATTAGTGCTCAGCCCCTAGACAAGATTTTTGCAATCTGGAAGTGGTATCTGCCAGCAATATTCGAGCATTAATTATAACATATTATGGTTTAACAACACTGGCGGTGCTGGTGACATGGACCTACCTAAACTTTGTTGCACTGTGATATCGATTTTCATACATTTTTTTTTCAATTTTGGTCGAATTCCTGCTCGTCACTGGTTGAAGCAGGAACTCTGAGAAGCGAGCAGAAATTAGTGGGCATCTAGACCTTTCAATATCAGCCACCAGGTCATCAAAATATTGAAAACTTCATTTGGAATTGACTGTTGGCGTGAAACCTTCGAATATGCAAAAAATCGATTTTCATGGATTTTTCGAAACTTTGGGCAATTACTGCTCGTCACCGGTTGGAGCAGGAATTGTGGGGAGCGGGCAGAAATTAGAGGGCCCCTAGATTCTTCATTATCAGCCCTTAGATCATGAAAATGTTCAAAATTTAGTTTGGAATTAATTTTTGGGGCAAAACCTTTAAATATGCGAAAAATCGATTTTCATGGAATTTTTCGAAACTTTGGGCAATTACTGCTCGTCACCGGTTGCAGCAGAAATTCTGCGGAGCGAGCAGTAATCAGCAGAAATTGCGTAGAACACGAAACCGTGCTCGGATTTAAATTTTGGAACCGGGGGGGCTAGCGTCACGGAGCTTTTTGTAGACGGTATTTTCATTTCAAATAATTCCAATTGTATTTTATTAGGTGTCAAACAATGCCAATGCAACAAAAGTAATAAATAGATTCTGCGGTACTATTCAAAATAATCAAAAATCGGTGGTCACTTCGAGCGAAAATACGGTTTATGTGCATTTTTACAGTGATTTTTCTTCTCCGGGCAGAGGATTCTCCGCAACGTATAAATCAGTTCCAGCCCGTAAGTGTGGATTGCACAGATTGAACAATTCATCTTATCGAATTAAAACGGTAGATCTAATCGAAAGCTTGTAAATATCTCCTCTCCATTGTTCCATGTAGAATGTGGTGGCATCTTTGCCAGTGCTCAAGGGAATATCACCAGTTTGAACTATCCAAACAACTATCCAGAAAATATACACTGTCAATGGCTACTTCGAACTGAAGTATCACACACAATTTCATTCCAATACACTGACTTTGATCTGGAGGATCGATGTACGGATGATCATGTTAGCATTTATGACGGATCAGAAATGAATGAAGACAAACTTTTGTTGAAGACATGCGGTAGTCAAACATTTGGACCAGATTCAGGCAATCAAACCGCTCGTCCTGGATTCACTAAGCCACTTAAATCGTCAGCCAATGAAATGCTTATTGTGATGGAAACAGATTCCTCGGTTACAGCCAAAGGTTTTGCGGCTAAATTTGAAACGGTATTCGAAAATCGACTTGATTTTTGGAAACGACAGTTGAAATCATATTGTACTTCTTTTATTTCAGTCCTGTGGATCAAAAATCAACACATCATCCAGTGGCATTTTGGAAATTGGTCATAATCTACGATGGCTAGCCAACGGCTGTGAATGGACTATTACTGCAAACGATCCAAGTATGATTATGAATTTATATCAGTTATGAGAAAAATTATTGCATTTTTGTTCCAGTTCAACATGTCTCTTTGAGTATTATGCACATGGACAACGAGCCTATCTTACCCTCAAGTCAATGCTTGCGAAAGATTTATGTAAGTTGTTAAAATCAAAAACTCGACAATCTGGTGAAAATTTCATTTTGAATCCATCATAGGTTTACGATGGTACATCAACTAGCTCCCCGAAAATAACTGAAATCTGTTCAAGCAAACATCCCCCGCCAATCACTAGTGAAGGTAACTCACTTACATTATCGATTTCCGATGTCAGCGCACAAGATTCTACCTCCAAATTCGACTTGAAAGCAGCTTACACCGTCTTAGATACTGGTAAAGTTTTATTTTCTTTGTGAGAGTCTCAATTGTTGGGATTGGATTTTTGGAAAATTTAAATAAATGAATTTTCATTTGTGCTTCATAGAATGTGGTGGAGATTTCGGCTCGATTGATGGTCAAATTGGTAAGTTTTAAACCGCTCAGCTCTTCTCAGTTCCATGCTAATTCATTGTTTCTTTCTGTTTGTAGCATCGCCTGGTTATCCAAAACCGTAAGTCATACTTTGGTATAATATTTGATCACTTTTTTTATTGATTCACCTTTAGCGACTAACCCATTCGTTTCTCTTTAGTTACAAAAACAATATAGAATGCGAATGGACGATCCAAGCATCGCCTGGCAACGAAATGGAGATCAACATTGATATGTTGGATATTAATCAAACCGATTATTGTAATGGTGATTATTTGGAAGTTCGTGAGGGAAACAGTGTCGGAAAGATGATCGGAGTGTATTGTGGTACTAATAGTAGTATACTGCCCACATTGCCACGGGTGACCACTTATTGGTTGAAATTCCGTAGTGATAACGATGGCGTTGGTAGTGGTTTTAGACTTGAATATGGCTACGGTAATTCAAACTACGGACCTATGAAAATTCAACACCGATTATCAACTTTTCCGTTTTATTTTATCTTCCTCTCTATCATTTCTTTTAGCAAAATTTGTTGAGCAAACCGGTCAAAGCGGTGTCATCACATCCATGATGTATCCATCTTACGTATATCGCACGCTTGGTTCGTATAAATGGCGTATCATAGTGGCTCTGGATAATTTGATACGAGTTACCATTGAAAATTGCATTCTAAATGGTGTTAGCCAAATTTCGATCTATGATGGAAATGATGAAGCTTCGGATATTTTAGAAACCATCAAAAGTGATGACATTCCAACTGAACCAATTCTATCGAGCACAAATGTGATTTTTGTTGAATTTGAAATTCCGACATTCAGTGCGTCAAAATTCATGTTGGTTTGGAATGAGGTGTCGGAATCAGAGGCCTATGAATCAAACAAAGAAACGAATAGTTTGAATTGTTCAAGAAATTCCGTGATAAGGGCTAGCGAAGCGGACATTTTGAAAATACAATCACCAGGTTTCCCGGGTGGTTATGATGACAACACAATCTGTCAATGGACATTTTTGCCGAGAATGGGATATCACGTTAGCATTTCATTTACGACCATTGATCTAGAATCGTCCAACGACTGTATAGCTGATTATGTGCGCGTTGGCAGTGGATCCGATATGCAACAATTCCAACAAAGTTCACGAATGTGTACCATGGATGAAAATGCACCAATTCATCGATTCCATGGCACACCAAACTTGAGAGTACAATTCCAAACGGATGTTTCAGACACTCGTACTGGTTTCGAAGGTATTGTGGTGTTAGATTGTGGTGGTTTGCTTGAGTCGCCACAGGGTCAAATAACCAATCGGATGATCGTATCGAATCAATCACAATTCAGAATGAATGAGACATGCACTTGGACTGTTAGTGTAGATCATGGCCGGACAATTCAATTCGATTTTAAAACACTCAATTTGGTGAAAAATGACGATGGATCGTGTAACAGTTATATCATTATTAGAAATGGCATTCATGACGATTCGCCATTCCTAGGTTTGGGCCAATATTGCGGAGACTCACCAGTGATCCCGGAGACCAGTAGCAACAAGGCAATCGTGCAATTTGTCAGAAACCGTACATTCCGTACATTAAACGAATTCGTTCTTACATATGAACAAGTTGAATATGATTGCGGTGGCTCATTTACGCTTGACCACAACACCAATTCAACCATTATCAGTACGCCAAATTATCCAAACATTCCAAGTGCTCACATTGAATGTGTGTGGCGTGTAACGGCACCGAACGGCGAACTAATGAAAATTGAATTTTTGCAACGCTTTGATCTAACATCGACGGCCAATTGTACGAGTGAGTATGTTGAAGTGCGTGAAAGTAGTACGGCTAGTTCTCCGGTCATTGGGAAATATTGCAGTGTGAAACCACTTCCAATTTTCTCTTCTTCAAATATGGTGCGTTTGATGTATTTCACCGATGTTTTGGTACCAAAGAATGGATTCAAAGCTAAAGTCTCATTTGCACGCTGCGGCAAATCGATCATGGCAAACAGTGGCTTTATATCGAGTCCAGGATTCCCAGGAAGAGGTAATTTTGGATTCAGAACTTTAAAGAATTTAATCATGAAAACTAATGTGACGCTCGTGTTTTTTTCTTCAATTCGATCCACAGGAGCATATCCAACACAAACCACTTGCGATTACCATATAACCGGTCGCACTGGAACCGAACTGAACATAACATTCCTGAGTTTGGATCTACCAGAGGCTGACAATTGCAGTGATGTTGATCACATCGAAATCTACTCAATGCTGAGAAATGCCGATGGAATTTCGAGCAAAGCAGAAGTAACAAAAGTATGCGGCAATACCATACCAGACAGTATTTTAACATTTAACGCAATGGCTTTGATCCGATTTGTTTCGAAGTCTGGAAATAATTTGTACACCGGTTTCCGGTTTATGTTCCAATCCACCAGGGACGTTTGTGGTGCAAGCATCGAAGCTTCAACTGGTATCATTCAAAGTCCTAGCTATCCATTTAATTTGGACACAATTAGAAATTGCGTGTGGAAGATAACTGTACCGAAAGGTCACCGAGTCAAAGTTGAAGTACTTGATGTAAATCCAATTGTTTCCGGGACGGATGAATTGTTTCATGTTAATTTTTTCAATGATTTTGGGTTTACAAGTTACATTAAAACGTTTTTTGGCAATAATCGAATGGCGCAACCAGCAATAGTGTATTCAACTGATAATAAGTTGGCAATTTATTCACTAGCCAGTCGTGGGTTTAAAATGCGTTTCACATCCGATGAGCCAACGGTGTGTGAGGGCAACTTGAATGGAAACGAAGGAACATTCCATTTTCCTGAGAATGTAACACGATTCTACTGTGAATTCACATGGGATTCACAACGACCATTCCTCGAACCACAACCAAACAACGGAACGCTTTCAATCAAAATATTGGACGAATCATTGCGCCCGCAATGTATACCGAAACTATCGACGGGTATTTCGGTTATTTTCTTTGCAAACGAAAATCGTACTATCTTCACAAAATGCCCACCTAAATATGATAACATCGCGTCGCCTTATTCTAGCACAAAACTAACGTTGCGAAACATCCCACAAATGATATTTACGACCACATTCAAATATCGATTCCAGTACAAAGTACACAATTGCGGTGGAATATTGACGGAAACAATGACAAAAATTTCGAATCCGACGACACTTGCATTGAATTATGGCGAACTGGACTGTGCTTGGCAGTACAACACAAACACTGTGCATAACATTCGAATGATACTCAATGCGCCGGCAATGAACTGCGATACAGAATACATAAACATTTATTGGGGCAAGACTTCGAATGGGCCGAGAGTCAGTCAAATTTGCGGAGACACAGTATCGAATCAAACGATCAACATCAGCGGACAGAGTGCATATGTTGAGTACCACACTGAAGCTTACAATCCATTCGAGAGTTTTGACATTGATATCGTGTCATCGGACGGTATATGCGGCGGCACTCTTGTTGCATCCAATTATGTGTTTTCGAGTCCGAAAATTGGTACCAAGTATCCACCCAACGCTGAATGCGAATGGATTATACGTGCTCAAAATGGTTACCATGTTGGTTTGACGTTTATCAATCGTTTTATGATCGAAACCAGTACCAATTGCACCAAAGATTATGTGAAGGTGTTCAACAAGGTCAATGGCGAATTCAAAGAAATCAAACGATTGTGTGGACGAGAAACGCCACAATTTTTAAATTCAACGGGTCGCGAAATGAAAGTGTTATTCCGCACGGACGGCGATGGTGATGGCGATGGTTTTACAGCACAATGGTCAGAAAACTGTGGTGGCATATTCAAGGCAACAAATGTTCCACAGTTGATAACAAGTCCACGCTATCCTGATCTCTATCCCAAGAATGCTTTCTGCAATTATTCGATAATCGCTGACGATGAACAGTCTGTTACAGTGAAATTCCTAAAGCTCGATCTAGAATACCAAGGCATAACGTGCTTTTTTGATAATATTACAATTTATAAGAAACAATCATCGTACGAAGATGCAATGGAAAAAGTTGGAACATATTGTACGAAAAATTCGCTGATCACTTTCCGTTACACATCACAAATCGATTTGGTGTTTCGAACCGATTCAGAATATGAGGAGAGCGGTTTTAAATTCGAGTTTAGCACTGATAGATGTGGAGGCAATATAACAACATCGAAACGAATTGAAAGCATAACTGATGACAATTATTATGAAACATATCTACCGGTGGCATCGTGTGTTTGGTACATCACTGCACCAAGTGACAAAAACATTGTCATTCGCTTTGAACAGTTTGATTTGGAGGACCATGGGAGCTGCAGTTATGACTATGTGACAGTTTATGAGGGCCATGGCACGGTTGAGAATAATCTTAAAGCTCGATATTGTGGAAATCTCACCGCACACGCTCCGGTTGTTGTTGTTGATTCAAACAAAGCCATCGTCAAGTTTGTCAGTGATGAATCGGATCATCGAAAAGGTTTCACAGTACTGATTTTGTTCACGAAAAACTGTAGTCAACACATACATTTAACCCATGACCAGCCGAAATACACTCTGAACAAACTAACCGATCAATACGAGTCGATGCTCACATGCGAATATTTCATAAATGCGCCCAAAGGCTATGTGATTAAAGCAAAGTTTAATCAAATGCATTTGGTGCCGTGCGTAACTATTGCAGTTAATAACTCATGCACGTGTGATTATTTGAATGTACGCGATGGATATGGCCAATACTCGGAACCATTTGGTTCGTTTTGTGGTCACTCGAATCCACCAGATATTCTGTCGTCCACTCCAAGTTTGTACATGCGATTTGTTACCGATAACATTGGCTCGGGCTCTGGTTTTAGCATCGATTTGGACATGGTGGAAACACCGTGTGGTCCAAGTACCTACCATTTGAACGATTCACTGAGCAGCATTACGATTCAATCGCCAATGAATAGGCACTTGTATATGCCAAATATGAATTGCATTTGGCATATTTCCGCTGATGTTGATAAATTGATTAAAGTTCATTTTGAACAGTTCGAATTGGAAGCAGACGATCAAGACAAATGCACAAACGATTTCTTGGAAATTACCGATGATAAAGAGGATGGGGTAAACATTTTCATATACAAAATTGTTCTGGTTGAAACGAGGTTTTAATCACTATTTTCATTTTCAGACGTATCAGTATGTACGCGAGGGCGTTGGACAAAATGTGTTATTCTCTGGATCAACGAAATCAAAGAAACAATATTTCTACCGAGGTAAATTTCACCGTTTTCATAGTCAACTTAGCATTTCACTCATATTATTATCATTTCAAATAGGTCGACAATGGCCGAATGCAGCGCATCGCTACTGCGGAAACAATATTCCAATTGATTATTTCTCATCATATCGAACCATTTCGGTGAGCTTTAAATCGAATGAAAAGGATGAAGCGAGCGGTTTTAGATTCACCGCAAAAATCGTCTCTGGTAAATTATTGCGTTAACTTACTCTCTAATCCAATTAGCAATTGAGAAAATGAAACATAAAACCATTTCCGATAATTGGTCAATTCACAGAATGCGCACAAAATTACACGCAGCCACAAGGTCGGATATTTGGAAAGGATTTATCCGACTGTGAATCGTATATTAGCGTTCCAGAAAATTATACAATTACTTTGTATTTTACTTCATTGAGTTTCCTTTTGAATCGCGAGTGCACCGTAGATAATACACCGTTGAAAGTAAGTCAAATTCCAATTATCCATTCAGGTACAGCTCAATAATATCGAATGATATTTCAATTAACGCTTTGAATTTCAAAGATTTATAATGGCAGAAATAATGAGCTACTTGAGTCGTATTGCGCTGATAGTATACCAGATCCTCTCTTCACGGCAACCAATCTTTTGAAATTAAAATTCAAAAATATTTCACATGCCCACGTTTCAAGTGAAGAATATGACATCACCTATTTGGTAACGGATAAAGGTAATAAATAGTAATGCTTTTATCACAATCGATTTTATCCACTATAAACGAGTACTGAAACTGACTTTGTCGAATAGGTCGAGGATGTGGTGGTGCGCTATACAACTACGGTGGAACATTCACAAGTCCTGGCTACCCCAATACATATCGAAACAATTCGCTCGATTGTACATGGATAATAAGTGTTCCAATGAATTTGCTGGTTGCCGTACGTTTTCCAGGTAAATTCAACACAGACATCACAGATGCATCAATTCAGAATATTTCCAATAACTTGCTTTTCTTCACTTGAAATTTAGTGTTTGATATGGGACTGAGAGCAACATGTGATTCAAACTATGTGGAACTTATTGAGAACGATGATACTGTGCCACCGACCAAGTTTTGCGGTACCGATGAACCAGCACCATATAGAGCCAAATCTAGTCGGTTGGAGGTACACTTCAAAAACAGCATAAATTTTGCGGGCACCGGCTGGGTTATTGATTTTATGGCAGTACATGAGGATTCAATTTTGAATAACTTCTGAAACATTTGTCATCCGAAAATTAACTATGACTGCAAATTGGAACATATTCGTTTGAAAAATTAATTATGACTTGGTTGAAATAAAGCACTAAATGTTTAACTATTTCAAATTTGTGCGATTTATTTGCATAAAGCCTGAGTTTAGTTCAACTATCATCAAATATTGATAGTATCACATTGATCTTTTAGCCAGATTTATTTGATGGTGACTATGGTATAATCTCTTGAAACAAGGTGTTTTTCGAACATAAGATAAAATGTATACTCATAGAATAAGTATTGTTGTTTTGAATCCGAATAAATGCGCCGACCAAGGTGATGCTATGATTTCAATAAAAATCATTCATTTCTTTGACTTGCTGGCTTGTGCAATGTCTAACTTGACAACCGTTGAATATAATTTTTTTTTTCGTTTTTATACTCTTTTCTTTTGTTTTATTAACGTCAGATTTTTTTGTTTGAATTTATCTCTCAAGAAATAGTTTTATTTTCTAATCTCTCTTTTGCATTCATAAAATAAATGGGTTATTTGGCTCTTATTCCACTTGCGTTGTGTGTTTGCTAACAGACTAAAATTTTCTTCTGAACTTTTCATCGAAAAACATTTATCCAGTTTAATTAGCTAATTAATTTGGTACAGTTAAAAAAGGTGATAGTGTTCCAACAGTTGAAGTTGTGAAAACACACTGCGTCTTTTTCTTCCAAAAGTAAAGAGAAACAAAGTTGAAATCCTGAGCAACCATTGTGAAAAATGGAATTTCTTCTTTTTCATAGAAAAACTCCCACTTTTTTCTGTTCTGTCAATTATATAAGTGAAATGTTAAAAATGTTTGTTCGCTTTTTCTGCAGTTCCAATGAAAGAAAAAAGTATTTCGGCTAGTGTTTTTGTTGTTCTTACAAAGTTCCGGCAATATGTGCTCCACAGAATAAGTAAGTCAACGGAATCGGATTAACATCTTTTGAAATTGTGCTGTAATATTGAAAATGTAATTCTTTTTTTTTCAGGTCCAAACATGTGTTTTAAGATTGCTGAGCATCTCAGCATTTCGTAAGGCACGGATATATCCGAGCATATCGACGACGCATACAGTGGCGTGTGTTGCTACGCGCAGCCGCAACGACTCGACCGGAATGTGTATGTTGTTGCTGCGTGCAGCCACATCAACTGAACACACATCGGTCGAGTCGTTGCGGCTGCACGTAGATACACACGCCACTGTATTATACAGTATGCGTCGTCGATATGCTCGGATATATCCGTGCCTTACGAAATGCTGAGATGCTCAGCAATCTTAAAACACATGTTTGTTCAGGTCGAAACATTTCATTGGAAATGAAAACTCATGCCTTTGTATCTGAATGTGATAATTGGATCTGGACCATTCGTGGAACTATTTTACTCATATTGTGGTCAATCGATTCGACCAGATATTCCTTTCCAAGTTTTGACATGCATTTGGTTGAAGTGTGCTTACAAGGCACTGCCTTGTTTGAATATCAGAAGCGAAACATCCAATCTTCGTAAAAATATTGAAATTGATTCGAATTTAATATCGGTATATTTTTCCTCGAAAAAACCAAAGGGAGAACATATGCATAAAGACTTTTTACGTAATTTTTTCGATGAATATTAAAATGATAATTTTAAAAATGAAATTTTAATATTACCTATGTATGTGTTGTGGAAAAAATTTTGTGAGTCATGCTCAAAATGGCGTCACGGCCCGGGTGTGAAACACAGTAGTGAGACACTTTATATTTTGTACTGAAAGCATATAGAAACGTCACATTTCGTCATTTTTGTTGCCATAACGCATTTATATGCAATTGGAATTGTGTTTCAACTAATCTTTTCGAATTTTCAGCCATGTCCACTCCAAAAAATGAAAATTGATATGACCTTGTCATTTAAGGCCATTGAAGGCCCATTTTTTAATTATTTCAGCCATTGAAGGCCTTTAAAATAAATAAACATTTATATTTCAACATTTTATGATGAGTTTTCTTCTTATTTTCCCATTTTATTCAATTTTTCTGGGTGTCTAACAACTGCACCAAAATAAATATTGGGGCCAAAAAACTAGTCCTCACAAAATTGGTCAAATTTTTTTTCGAGCAACTGGAATCACTATACTTTCTTCGGTCAAAAACAAAACCCGTCTCACAACTGGACCACCTCCCTTAGTATCGAACAATATGCACTTTTTTTCCAGTGAATTTTTGTGATATTTCATGACAGCACCCGTGGTTACTGCGTAATTTGATTTTTTGCACCATTTTTTTCTCGACTTCCGCAAAACTTTTCTCGTTTTCACTATTTTATCGTTTACCGTTGCGATGACTTTATTATTCGACTTTGTTGTCGATTCACGCCATAATTTAATTCGTATGAAAAACCAGTTCAAATGCCATTCGCATCAAATTGCTTCATGCATTTTTGCGGTTCGTCTACACAGGTAGCATAGTTTTCCCCAAATTTGGATCTTTCGTACATTTTGATATGTGGCTTACATGTAAGCACTTAGCACTAATTAAGTAAAGTTTCTTTTTCCGGAAATTCTAACGATATTTGCACAGCAGTAAGTTTGAAAAGGAAAATTTACTTAAGCTGGTTTCTTTGATGAAAAATTTATTGTTCCAATTTCACAGTAAACTAAAGAAAACCTTCGAATGCTTTTTAATGCAGAATCAATTGCGGTGCAAAGTGCACATTTTGGGTAAGGCTCTTTTATACTAAAAATACATGGAAATCACAATGAATCTCAAAAAGGGTTCATGCTGGGAAATTCCTCCGAATGCCCGATTGAAAATTGTATGAACATCATGTGCAATGCATTTTGTAACGAAAATGTGGCATAGAAATATTTCAACAACGCATTAAAATTCAACTCACGCATGGATTTCAATAACAAAAGTGAATGTCTGATGATTATCGAAAAATATTTTGGCGAAATTTCCCTTGTTAGCGTGAATTAAATGATAGAAAACTCATTAAAATTTACATCTTAATGAACTTTTGCGACGCCAAACTATCGATACAAAAACATCTCTTCACAATGGTCGATGTGATACGATTGTAAAATATGTGCACCGAAACAAGGCGATTTTCTCAATTTCATCATAATTCATTGTTACACCGCAGCACAGTAACAGCATGAAAAGCAACAATGTTATAGTTTTACCACATTTCAACAGTCAAAATGCCTATAGTCGAAATGTGCCGAACTTTAAAACCCAAATCCATACAATACTTGTGCTGGAAAATTGGAATTCAGCATTTTCAGGTTTTGTGCTATTTGTGTGCCCGACTCCCACATAAATCACCATTGACCAGAGGGATGTAGGTAGAGTCGGTTTGGACTTTTTCAATGGGTATCCATTGAATTGGTCAAATGGCTTAAACACAACAAAACTTTCCCAAATCGGCGATATTCGGACAGCCAAATCACTTTTTACCGCACTGGCATTAGTGATGGCTTCGAACGTTCGTTCGTTCGACAATTTAAAAAAATATTTTTTTGTTCGTTCGTTCGTTCGACATTCATTTTGTTCGATGTTCGGTCCGAACAAAGTTTTTTTATTTCAAAATCTCCCGAATAAAATTGGTATTACTATGAAAAATTATAAGAAAATATAAAAGCTAATAAAAGCATGAGCTGTAACGATTACATTATAAATTTGGTCAATACATCGAATTTTCTGATGTAAAAAAATGTTTGTTCGGACCGAACATCGAACAAAATGAATGTCGAACGAACGAACGAACAAAACCTTTTTTTAAAACCATGTCGAACGAACGAACAAGCGTTCGAAAGTGTTTGACGGCCAACACTAACTGGCATTGATTGTTTTGAAATAATTAATTTTCTGTGTTCTAATAAAACATCCAACTGTTTTGAAATACGATGAAATATACACAGATTTTAAACGGTTATCCGCTTAACCAAACTAAATCCAATCAAGCGCTGAAAATTGTATTCATTCGTAGCTCACCAGTGCAACATCCTACATAAATTGGAAGAATGGAAGCGTTCAGATGTTCGTTTAAATGTAAATTTACGTGTGAAGTGACATGAATTAACAGTGCCAGGGTGTTGGGTCTTCCATGAAGATTTTCAATTAAAAACAGACTTGTTTTGCAGATTATCAATTCTTTTCATTCGCATGAAACTGATTGGTTCGAATGCGAATAATGTGCAGTCTGCAATCAGCTCATAAGTTCACCAAATACCAAATAAGATTCGAGAGAGAAGCGTCGAAATCTTGATTCGAAAATTGATTCAGTAAATTCCTCTGTTTCCATTGAAGTGTGTGCAAATGAATGGCTGGCATTCGAATCAATTGATTTTCCAATGCACAATGGTCTCTTATTGAATATTGAACTGTCTGTACAATAAAGATATTCACTTGGCTCTGGCATTTTGAATTCATTCGTCTGATCAATCGAAAACTTCTGACTGTGCTGGATTTGTGTATTTTACCCCCATCACAAGAAATCGCTTGAATCGCATGCAATTATGTGTGAAACATTTTCTCCATTGAATTGTGAACGCATTCAAATGACTGGCACAATTACATGTGTTTCAACTTTCGCTATAATGAAGTGCGATTGCTGACTTATAAGAGATGAAAATGGTATGTGGTTGAGTTATTCACAAAAGTTACTCGGATGCACCCAACTCCCCTCTTTGTCACCTAACGCCAAAAATATTCTAATGACAGAGACAAAACGCATTTGAATAACGCCACAAAGCATTCATTAAGCTCAAATATTTTCTGTCTAAATTGAAAATCATCCCGTTACCGTTTTGCAAACACACATAAAACCATGTGTATGTCTGCAGTCTCGATGGCACACAATTTTATTGTGAGTGTCATTATTTGCACTATTTCGATAGCTCAACACTATATGGAACAGGAGCAGAACTGAACGATATGTGAGTTGAACATCGCACTGACAATTAAACAAATTTGCTTAGACTTGGAAACATGTACAAGATATGCGATATATAGAACGCACCCATGTTATTCTATTAATCATGATTGAATTGATGCGTAGAAAGATTTTCAGACCAAAATTTACACTCAATTTGAATAAGATCTTAATGTGTGATATCCAATTTTTGAACGGTTCTATATGCGATAATTACATATTTTCGCTTACTCTAATTGCCACAGCATCATCGAAACATTGTTGTTGGTTTGTAAATGCTTAAGAAATTACTGAAACACGTGATCTTTATACTGCGGGTGATGAATACCAATGCGGTAGTTAGCAATGTGAACCATGTGTATGAGCGCAATACTTTTTTCAGGTAAATACTTGTTATAATTCGTCTCGACGGATTTTATCGACATCAATATCTTGAAAACATTGACATCAAAATAATTGAGACTTCATACTTCAAGCGTAGATACTTGTATAATAAATAAAGTGATTATGGTCACACCGTCTGACGAGTATTTTTCGTTGTGCCGGTTGAATATAGAAATAGTTGACATGATCACTTTGCATAATTGAAACCATTGAGCTCCATCGAGATGGTGATGAGGTTAATGGATAGTAATTTTTCTTTCATATTTGCACTGCAAAACATGGTTGCTTTAAGAGCAATATAGTACAAGCGACACCTCTTCACACCGATAGCAACTTGTCGAAAAATACAATAAAAAGTTTTGACAGCAATTATAAGTGTATCAACTCACAGGGTATTACTATCGCTGCGATGGGATGTCGTCTTTGGCATTATACTCTCGCAGCAACTGCGTGTCGCTTGCTCACAATAATTTCACTTTAAAGCCAAAGATATGTTTTTTTCTCGATGAAAATTCGCCAATCATCAGCAGTCATCGAAACAGTGCATAACGTACTAGTATATGAAAAATGACTATGAAGCGAAATTGATTGAAATTTTCATGTTTTTCTTTTGTTCAAATGAAAAATCTACATAATAAATAACTTTTTTTTCTTTTCAACTATTTTATTATCAGTGTCAAGATTTTTCTATACATTGTTTATATTTGCAACATTTGACTCATGTTTTTGAGTCAAAAATGCATGCCCTAATAAGATTCAATATTGAATTTTAAAAAACAGAAATAAAACTAAAAACACCCTAACACCTATATATGTCTACTAAATGTTAATATTGTTTGCCTTCTCGTTTTGAATTAATGTTGTCGTTAGTTAGAATTGTTCCTTTCTCATTGTTCAAGTGATTTTGAGTTAATAGGCAATAACGAGATGCAGTCAAAGTCATGTGTGGCTCCTCTGGCTTTATATATTATACTTATTCATCCAATTGAAATCCATTTGTAGTGCCGGACACTCTTCCGTAGCAGCCAAATTGTAGCTATAAGCTGATTTCACATCTCGTGGTTGCATCGGATATGTGATGGTAATGGTGAATGGTTGATGGGAGATGCTTGATTCTGGAGAACTACTTGTTTTATGAAACGGTTCAAACCGATTATTTCGATGTTGTAAACAATTGCCACGACCTTCTATATGGCCTAATTCACGTTCGACTGATTGATTTGATTCCCAGGGACGAAAAAACACATTTTTGCGCTTAGTTTCAGTTTCTATTTTTGTATTCTTCTGCTTTCGACGTCTAACAAACCAGGTCGATACTTGCTTTTCATTCACTTTCAATCGTTTTGCAAGTGCCGTCCGATTATTTCCATATATAAAATTCGACTTATTGAATTCGGCTTCTAACATGGCCAATTGCTTCCATGTGTAGTAAAGTCTAGAGCGTTTACTATATCTAATTTTATCTAAGATAAAGAAAAATCAATATTAATTCAAGAACTGTCATCGAAACTGAATTGAAAGAATTGAAAGAGCAGAGTTTACTTACGTTCGGCTGTTCGCATGTTGGAAACGGCTTGACTTGCAAAAACTGAACCATTTTTTGGGTGAATAGTTGGTTTGACTTGATTATTCGACACAACAATGGTTGGTTTTTGGGAAACGATCGGTTTGTAAAACGGTTCAAACGGATAATTTCGATACTGCATTAAATTATCCCGTATCTTGTCAGTGCACAGCGTAATTTTGGCTAGTTTATTCGATTGACATTGATCCGGCGATGCGTTATAACTATTCGACAAGAAATATGATTTATTTGCGTTTATTCTTTTCTCCTCCCTTCGTCGATTTACCAACCATTGCGTTATTCGCTCTTCACTCAATCGTTTTGCAAGTGCAATTTGATTACATTCACTTATGTATCTTGATTTTCCGAAGTATGCTTCTAATTCTAATAATTGCTTTTCCGTGTATCTAATTCTACGGAACTTCATTTCAACACTCATGTCTGATTCTTCAATTGAATGAGATAGAAATGACAATTCGATCAAATCTGTTCACTCGATATTACTTTGAAATAATAAAATACGAAAAAAAACCAAATTTCTCTTGTATCAATCCACAATGAAATTTTTCTCTACAAACTGGTGCCGCTCTGATATCTATCACTTTGCTAAATGTGTTACATTTATATGATCCTCTTTTGTCTTTGCTGAATAATTGGCGATGGAAAGTGATTTTTTAATGTGAAATCTTAGCTTTCTGTTCAAAAGTAAAACAAAACTGATGCACAAACAGCTTTTGCATGCCGTATTTATCGGGTAGTTTTAACGCAACTAAGGTACTTGAAAATCGACACCTTTCATTGTACTTAGGGCGACCTTACTTAACACAGACGTGTGGAATGATAGAAAAGAAGAAGTGAGAATAATCTTCGAAATTCTAAGTATTTTATGTCGTCATTAAAATAATGGATCACTAATGTTTCAGGCATAATGCGGGTTAGGATAAAAGCTGGTAATCTTTTTTTTGGGGTAAACGAGTTTTCGGGGAAAATAATTTCTGCATTCATATAGTTCGGCATACTATGTATTGAGTCACCTTGACATTTATTGGAAAAGGCATTTTTATAAGAGTAATGAGATAAGTAGTAATTACTAGCTAGGTGTCAGTTTTGAAAAATCTGTTGTTGGTCAGATTTTTTTCTCAATAATAACTCAATATTGTATTCCGAACTATAGCTCTCTATACTTTTATGATGATCGAAAACCAATAAAATTGACCTGAAAATGTGGAAAAGCTGTACCCTTAATCGAGTGGACTATACCTTCCAGGAATCAATACAACTCAAATGGTTAAAATGTGCTTTCAGGTATTTCCAGACCGAATTCACAAATTAATTAGCTAATGGAACGAAAATTAATAATTCTTGCAAAATATTCTTAAATGAAACCATAACTATTTAACAGTAATCGAAAACTCCTGAATTCTATTCGATTTCATTTCTTAGCATGCTAAATACGTTTGTGTGAAAAGTACTGATTTTAATTATTCATCAAAATAATTGAATTCCACTTCCAACGACTTGACTCCAAATTTAATATTTCACACACACACACACACAAATACTCGAGTCATTTATATAGTTGTCTGTGCTGCTTAAAGTGGTATAATTATGCATTTGTCAAAAGTGAAATAGCTTGAGTGAGCTCGATATGAATGCGCCATTTCCTTGTGATAAATGAATCAGTGTGAAATACGATGGAAGAATGCAACTTGTGGCTGATAAGAGATCGTATTTTCCCGAACCTTGACTATGCTTGCCTTCAACGTTTTTCAGGCGTACTGTAATTAAATCACATGGCATTTCGTGTTGGTATCGAGCAAGTGTTTAACCATATTATAATAATTTACATCGAATGCATTCTACATTCAAACACTACATGAACGCATGCAAGACTCTGACTGCTATTTTAAAGTTTATGTTGCATCCAACATAAAACATAGCGCCCGCAACACACGCAAAAAGTGCATACAATCCATAAAACTGACACACTGTAACTAACTTTGTCGGGTTTTTTCTCTCCTTTTTTCTGTTTGATAAACGAACATCGCATAAAGCCACATTGCAAACGAATGCAAATGGCATTGGCTTATCTAGAAAGCATTTTGTGCATATCGCGTTAAACATGATATGTTTTGGCTTTGGGAAAATGCAACATTATTAACACTCGTCCGCACTTAACATGGATCGCTCTTCAGTTGGTTCAAATCATTTGAAATAAAGTGTATTTTACGATATTTTCCGGCCAATTTCATCATCGAATGCAAAAAGAGATTTTTTTGGATTTTTTTTTTCATTTTCAAAATCTTGATTATTTTCAAAATTTCGTACTTTTTAATTGTTGAAACTTGGAAATTTCATATATTTGAATGAAAAATCGATTGAATTTTTGCAACAAAATCGATTTTTCCAAAAACCGCGGATTGGATGAATATGAAAACATCTGGATAATCATTCGATATGCTATGAGTTTCTTTTAATGGTAAAATTATGACAATATTTTCCACAAAATTAGCTCAAAGTGCATGCAAGTGTCAAAAGAGTTCGTTTATGACAACCCAGTGTTTGTACATGTGTGTGCGCGAATGCGATACATAGTACATACCTTTGACCTTTCGCCGTCAAGCATAAATGAGACCCTCATTGCGAAAAGAAGTCAAACAAGTATGAACACATGAAAAATAAACCGTTCACTGGTTAATTGAGTGTTTAAACAGAATGTCGCAATGTTTGTTTATGTTTCGCGATATGATAATGCGTTCATGCTTGGCGATGTGTAGCATCCCGATGCATTTCACTTTGGTTCCGGTTTCGACGAAATTGTTCCTCTTTTTCCCAATTCATCGTTGTTAACGTAAACCGTGAGTATCTCGTTCAATGGATATTTGAAAGCGTCGTTTGATGTCACGTATTTGTCACCCACCGTATCAACAGGGAAAAGATGATAAAAGATCCCGAGGAATACGCTATATCTTCCTGACATTAAATCGCAAATTTCTTGAAAAAAGATTCATACAACTATTTAGATTCCACTCGTTTAATTGCATTTTCCCTTTGTTTCCTCAAATTTCAATGCGAGAGAGAGAGAGAGAGATGCTGTTGATTTTAGTAATTAAATTGCTGACGTTGCGCTCAGCAAAAAGTGACATTTTGCAAGTCGACTTAACTATATTTATCATAAGTTGTCGCCGTTTATTGCACTGTAACTGTCAAATACACCTTTGCATCCGTTCATTCAAGCACACGCGAATATAGCGTTGGCATGCGGCACACATAAATTGGTGGTTGAATTCTCTATTTCCTAGGGCACTTGCAAAATGGGAATGTGTGTGTGTGTGAATATTTTATCCCAGCGTGTGTATGAGCGAGAGAAAGGGAGAATGGGAGAAAGCACGGGAAAATCATTTCGACTATAGTTTCAGACTACGGTTAATATCATGATGTAATCATACCGCACCGCAAGCGCTGAATGAACTAGCTTTGATTTGTATACCTGGTTGCCTGGGTGGAATGGCATTGCAATCGCATTCTATTGTAGAATGCAAACACTTCGCATTACAATCGGGACCAGATATTACGATTGCGTACATATATAATTTATTCGTGCGAACAATTAGGTGCGAGTGCTTGTGAGAATTTTCATTCTCCCATGGTGGGAATGTGGTGTGGCGAGAACACAGAATCATAGAAGAGGGTTTTTGTGGATCAAAAACGGAAACGGAATTTATAGTTGAGGTCCATCCGTTTGGCGCATTTGAGTGAGAAAAATATAATAATTTTTGATTTGAAAAGTTTTCCGTGCGAGCAAAAGAGAGAAAATACACCTGGCAACAATTCAAACGGTATGGCAATGGTGCAGAGCAGCTAATAAGTAAAAACTTGATGCTATTACATGAGTAAACACACCCATCGGGGAGTTTGAACTCTAGATGTGCAAAACTTTGGGTGCGCCACACGAAATATTTTTTCCAAATCACATTGCAGTTTTTCTGCTCTGATTATTTTGACTCATCCATTCGCTTGTTTCTTCGCCCTGCTCTGATGATGTCCAGTTTCTCCCTCTCTCGTCGACAAAAATAATCGGCAAAGATAAGGCAAATTCAAATGCATCCACTTGTTTGACATGCAGATATCATGTTGCATACAGTTTAATTGCTTCTGTGAATGTTACTCTCAATTATAGGTGGGGTAGCTACAGCTACAACAGCGACAATGACATGCATTATTTTTTAGCTTTTGATCTTAGGGTTGCGAAATTGGTTTTCGTACCTCTTGATATCTATCCAAGCCAATGATTTTTATGTGAGTGTGCCATTCATCAACACACACACCACCGGAACTGAAATTTCCATTTTTTTTCTACTTCATCTTACTCTTCTTCAGCTGCTACTGCTGCTGCTGCTGCTGCTGCTGCTGCTGCTGCTGCTGCTGCTGTTGCTCGTCAAGAGAGTGAGAGAAATGGTTGTGCTTGTGGCAAGAATGTGATAAACCCGAGAAAAACCAAACAAATGTTCCAAATGAAATGATAACGAATTTGATCCAAACACACATATCGTTGCTTTATTTTAAAACCGCCCGCAAACAGATTGTAGTACAGCATCCGAGCATTTAATACCCGAGCAATAAACTATCCGAAAAACGAGAAATACCCATATGTTACCATATCAAACCGTATACACACGACGAAACATTGAACAATACTAGAATCAGTCGGGAATTTTGCTCACGTCTGCTTTTTTTTATTTTTCGTTCAGTTTTTGTGGCATTCACTTTTGTTGTTTGTTTGTTCGTTCGTTTTGTACTTTTCAGCATTCCAGTTCACAGCGATACGCGTAAAACACTTTGATTGTTCTGTGAATTGGCTAAAGTTGTGGGTCGCTTGTTCGAAAATGGCAAAACCACACCGGAAAATAAATTTCGATTTTTGCACGCATAACAAAAAGCCGAAGAAAGTTTTCTTTCCCCGCCACTTCAACGGATCGAATCGAATAGAATCGAACGAAATTGGTATATTTCTTTTTGATCGGGAATCAATTAAACGTAGCTCGTAGCAGTATTCTTTGCTGGTCAGTTGAATTGCTGTTTGAGCGATTTTTTTTTCTTATTGTGAAAAATAGACCGGAAAAAGGATCATATGGTGGTGGGACGCGAAACGCCTTTCATGTTGTCAAATCAAGAAGCTAAATTTTCCAATGAACTCCACCTTGATCAGAATTCAAGTGTGCGACGCACACACCAAATTTGAAGCGGTTGCCATGTACCTCTTCGCAACGAAATATCGAACGGAAAAACTTGTCGATACGTCTTTAAAAATTATTCCATAAACAACAAACGAAACCCCTCGATTGCGAATCAATCGAAAGAATAACACCTTTAAATCGGTTATTCTTCACATTAAATTCATAGCCAAACCGATATAATGGAATCGTGTGCAACCCATAAAGATAAAATGTTGGGAGCGAAATCGAAATGAAATACACGCTCGCTGCGTTCGAAGTGTATAAAAAGAAGGAGCTCAAAGCTTAAGCAGAGAATAAAATGAGAGAAGAAGCCAAAGTAAAACAAAATAGCAAAATCGATTCGAACGGGATAACAATTTATTTACATTTTGCACGTTGTGCATGGAATTGACAATGGGAAACAGTAGCATTGTTTGGATGGTACGGAGTGGGGCCTCAAAATGGATATGCCATTCAGTGTCCATGCTGATTCAATGAAAATCATTTGTTTTTTATATTGTTTTCACCAACATCTCGTCCCCACCCACCCATGCTTGTCCATCTGCCGGTTGTGCTTTCTCTTCGTTTCGCTCACTGTGTTCACTGTGTCTGTGTGTGTATTGGAAAATATGACGCATTGTGTCGTTAACAATATGCATGGTATGGATTCAAGTGAAAATGCGAATGATGATGGGATGGGACACACTCTCGACACTGCTCGCCGCTCTATTCAACTATTCAAATTTATTTCCATGCGAATATTCGATTTGATTTGTAGTGTTTTTGGGCAAAAGTTCAATAAATTCTATTTGGCATTTTGTTTTGTGTCGTGACTCTCTCTCTGTGTGTGTTTTTGGTCGCTTTCTCCTTCGTTCTCTGCTCATCTTATATTGCACAGTGAAAATGTACGAATCGATGATAGAGAGAGCGAATTTGCCATTGAGTTTGTGCGCCACACTGCCGATCCTCAATCCTGAACACACTATTTTACGTTATCCATTGCTTGGAAATGCCATTTTATTTATTTGATGTTTTTTGTTTTGTTTTCGATGCTGTTTGTTTTTACTGTTCTTGATTTAAATTTTACTTTCGTCCTTTCGTTTGTTTCCCAATTTTGAATTCTCGTTTTTTTCCCTCTTATTCCGTTGTGCCGAAATTTTGGTTGGATGCACAAAACAAACTATCTCCCTCTCCCTCCTTCTCGGTCTCGATGAATGCTCTGATTGGCTTGATTTGAAATGGGTTTAGTTTGCGTGTGTCTGTTTTCATCACTTCGATTTTATTACTTTGGAAACAAGATAAATATGCAATTTTTTCGATGTACTTTCCCGTACTATGGCCACCTCCGTTCACTCCTCCACCTCCGATGCGATTTAAAAGAAAAATGATAGTGCAAAAACTACGTTATGGCAAAATATTTGCTCGCATACATTGAACTATAAGTTTTCGTAAACACAAAACTCACGAATTCATCAAAAATACCCATAATTTATTTTGAGAAGGGAGAAAGAGGAAGGGAGAAAAATCATCGCACACCGAAAACTTTGGGCATTCATGCGATTGCTTGCATTGCAATAGCGGCGCCAAAAATGAGTTTCGGCTGTTATGTTGTTGTTTTTTTCTTACAATCGTCAACGATAATAATGGGCGCTATTCTATTGAAAAGTTTGGCTTAACAAAATTCATAAATTAGTTTTGTGCTCAAACCCCTCGCACCGTTGCCCGGCGCAATTGGAATAAATGAAAATCTCTCAAATCGAAAAGGAAAGAAAAAGCGAGAGAGAGAGAGAACAATGGCAATTTGCTTTCGATTTGTTTGCTGACTGTGTGCGGCGGATTCGGGAAGTTTATTTTGACGAAGCAGGAAAAAAAAGAAATGCAGAAATGTTGTGCACTGTCATGAAAATGCCCATTCTTACAATAAACATAGTTAACAAAGAAAAATTGGCTGCTAATTTGTGATTATTGTCTTGAAGATAAAAATTGTTGAATGTAACATTGTATTTTCGGAAACATTAACTGAATGGAGCAGTTTCCATAGCTATTGCCATCGTCACATTGGATTTTCTGCGCCGTTCCAATTTCAGCGTGAATTCACCCAGTGCAAAGTTTTCCGCTTGTCAGCCCGATTATTTAACCTTTGAAATTAAATTCCATTGAAACAACACGTAATGCGAGCCAAGCAAACAAAAAATACGACACAACGCTCGAGTGCAAGGCGAATTTCAAAAGCGGAGTGTGCTGCTGAAGAAGTGGCGACACAGCGCACAGCAATCAATGCGGAAATATCATTTATGCGTGGAAAATTGTCAAGAACAATAAAGTAATTTTCGAAGAAATGTTTTAAATGTTCCAGCGTACAGGAACAGTGTGTGTACTAAGAAGATCAGTGAGTTTGTTCCAAAAAGCTGTCTATTATTATTTTCGCCTTTCGACAGAAATTTAGTGAAAATAAGTTTGTGCGAGTGAAAAAAAATTTTTTTTCTTCGCTTCTTGTTGCTTGGCTGGTTATGCCGTCGCTACGTGTAGACATCTTTTTCTAATGCCAAAATCCAAATAAATAATAGGAATCATTGTGTGCAAAGTTTTCATCTCCACAACGAAGGGGAAAAAATTGAAACAGTCATATATATATATTTTTGGGGCACATTGACTCACTCGGTTCGCATTCATGCTTCACGGTATGTTGATTGCGAAGTCATGTTTTTCGGTACGCAAGTAAAAGAAGACGAAAAAAAAGTGGCAAAGTTCAAAATCAAAATGTAGAAAAGTCACACGCTGTGGAGATTGTTCGGTACGATTGCGGCATGCATTTATTAAAGTGACGCGGTGCGACGCCGAACAAACCAGCGAGCAAGAGAGACACACAGAGAGAGAGAGACTGTGTTTGGCTTTTATTTGTGCTAAGCTTTTGATTTATGTGTGCTTTTATTGTTTAATATCTTTAGACTGGGTTTTTGTTATCTTTTCATCATTTGGTTGCAACCGTTTCACATCGCGCCAGTGCAAATGCGAAAATTCAAGGTAACGAAAACGTGAAAACCGTGAACGGTAACATGAATGGATCTTACTTGAAATGAAGGAAAAACAATTGCCAATTTTCAAATTAAATCGAAAACTGTCACAATTTCGCAATTTAAATTGAATTTTCCTTAATTCCGGTTATTTATTTCTTATGGGTTTTGGCGCACAGTGATGCACGCGACGGGTCAAAATTGTGCATAATTTAGTGTTTAGTAACGTGTACGATTATCGGATTGGCTTATTTGGATCAAAGTCTAAAAACTATATTTACGTGTCACACACACACGTATGCTGGCCAAAATCGATCTTTTTATACACGTTACACGGGATGTAAACAGCAAATATGCATTCGATTCCATTTACGTTTACAACAAATTTTCCATAGCCATTTTCGAAATGTTCCCGAATCAAGTGAAAATCCGAGATGAAACTGGGTCACACGTAAGCATTCGCAATGGCATTTCTGCCCAGAGAATGTATTTGGCTAATGTCAGCTAGCTAACTGAAAACATTCTGGCTGGCTCAGCGGCTGAATTCTATGCGTTGCGTTTTTTCATCGCATCTGCAGTACAAAAATCATATATATGGGGATTTTTGTTTTGTTTATTTTTT
>NW_022595245.1:8343669-8361047 GCF_009176505.1 Sitodiplosis mosellana
GATTTGTTTACAAACAACAAAAAATAAACAAAACAAAAATCCCCATAACTAATGTATTGGCAATGTAAAAATAAATGGCGAAAATTTTACATTTCTTATGGGCTGTATACTATGTTCAGTGGCATAGGCAGACTTGTTGACAAATAACGGTACATGAAAAAAACAAAAATCTCCATATATATGATTTCTGTACTACAGATTGCGATGAAAAAACGCAACGCATAGAATTCAGCCGCTGAGTCAGCCAAAATGTTTTCAGTTAGCTAGCTGACATTAGCCAAATACATTGTCTGTTTCTGCCATTCGATAGTTGCATAATGTTTGAATTTTATACCGTAAAGCTGTGAACGTGAATGTCACCTCGAAAAACACTGGTCACTGAGAGAGAGAGAGATTGTTTATCTAAATTACACAATAAATTTGTTCCTCTTTCAATAACAATATGCGCTTTTTGATTTATGCTTTCGAATTTCCGTCAATACAATGCGATGATCGAATGAGGAGAAAAATTTTTGGATTATGTTGCTTCCCTTTCCGAAGTCCAGATCAAATATGCACAATATAACACTCGCCATGCATTATAGATGAAAGAATATTTTCCGGTACGTATTGTGTGTCCTTTGGTTCATTTATTTTGTGCCATCATCATTTCTTCTCTCGAGCTTAATGCTTCCGATTCACCGGAATATAATAAATACAGATCACGCAGCATGGCCAAAGTTAAATATAGAAGAAAGAAAAATGAACCGAGCAATGGAAAACTTTCAATGCGGCGCAAATTGAAAGCAAAATATAGTGAAAATGTGAAGATAGCCCCATTGAACCTTTCGCCATTTCTTGTCATTACTCTAGATTTATTTGACTCCATCGCAAAATGACAATGACATAAAAACAATGAATATCGAAAAAGATTCCGTGCAGATACGAAAATTGTATTCATCACACACACACACACACACGCAAACACATACAGAGCGTTAGCGGTCGTCATAAGACGAGATAGTTGTAGACCAAAGAAAATTTAGAATGTTCCATTGGTTTTCATGGCATATCATTCAAAATGAATTTCAATATACAATTTTCGCCAGAAATCATATCGAAAACGGAGAAGACAGTATCACTATCGATAAATGTCATTTTGAGGCTTTCAAATGTGATCAAAATACATATATACAGTTGGTCGGTGTGTGTGTGTGTGTTTGTGTAATAGAATGCATTGTACTATGGCATAGAAATAGACCGGTACGATATTTTCAATTCAAACTTGACAACCATCTTCGGTTTCTCAATGGCAAAAGAAAATTTATATTCATCGAGATGCACAGACGGATTTTATTGAATAAAATGGACCTCTCATACAAACGAAATGGATTCAATAGCAAAGAAGAAGGGGGAAGGGAGGCAGAGAGAAGATCGGAGAGAGGCAAAGGCAAAGATTGGCACAGGCAATAAGAGGAAATGGCAAAGAGAGATCGAAGCAGAAGCAGAAGTAGAAGCAGAAAGGGAGACGGACCGAGAGAGAGAGAGATAGCGAAATAAGACAGAGGGTGAGTAAATACTAATATTCAACGATTGGATTTTCGCAAACAATAACGCAAATTTGAGCAGCACTTGACATCTGCTTTGTGCCCAGACAGTATCATTTCCGGTGTTTGTCTGTTGTTGGCTTTGTAGTTCAGCGAAGTACGATGCGTGCTTGAAAACATTCTCAAACTAATGTGGTTTTAAATCAGTGTTTACCCACATAACAAATTGCAAACTGTCATTGGCTCTAAAGTGGAAATAAATCGAAATCCGTGTACAAAAACCACCATCGAATTTCGAAATGGAATGGCCCAAGGCTTTAACAAATACTCTCTGATATTTTTGCAATGAAGTTTCTGTGATCTCGATAGCAATTCCATAACGAACAATCGCAAGAGCGAAAAGTTTTATCAGTGAATTGACATTTGTTCCATGCAACGCAACATTGTGCTGTTTGGGCGATTTCATACCGTTTTATTTCCTCCAGGTCGTCTTGCATAGAAACTGCTTCCGTTTACGTGCACAACTAGTAAACTCGGGAACGCGCACATTCAAAGGATCAAAATGAAAACCCACCCGAAAAGCCATGGCCCGTTTTGTAATTGGATATATTCTCCTTTGGTTTTGCACTATTTGTACTGTGAATGATTGTGTATGCTGCAATTGTGCATGGTTGTGTTGCTTGTATGTGTGTATGAGTACATTCCGAATGTTTTTGATATTCAAGACACGCTCTCAACGTAACCCACAAACACAGCCACTGGATTTACTTTACGACCAGCAAACGAAACGAACAACTTGAGTTCACTGTATAAAATCGAAATGAAAATATGAACACTGAACAGCGTTGTTCATTGAACACCGAAACGATATGATTACGAATGTCAAGTAAGTTGAACGTAATATGTGTGTATACGTTTGAATGGTTGGAACGCGCGCGAGCGAGCGCGCACATGAGCGATAAAATCGAATCGATGAATGGAGTGTCAAGCAAGAAAAAGAGACGAATAACCATAATAATAACAATAATAAAATTGCACCTATTGAAAACGTGACAAAATCATCTAATCATTTTTCGACTCGTTACATTCTATTTATCCTCATAAAAATGCTGTAACTACAGTGCTTAAGATTGAAGCGCCGCAAGGTATTTCAAAAAGACATACACACACACACACATTGCAATATTGTGACATTATTGCCTGGTGTACGTACATAGACACGCACCATCATACACACACATTGACGCGCAATATCTCGCTCATTGAAGCTGGAAATGTTTAATGCTATTAAAACATTTCTCTCTCGCGCACACACACAGCTGCAGAATAAAGCAGCTTTTATGGATGCCACAGGATATATATAAATAGCGCGATGTGTGACATTAACCACACGAGAAGAGAAAGAAAAAAAATAAACGACAACAATTTCGAGAGTTGGCAAACAAAATCAGTGAATATACCATCATCTCAGGCAGCTTGGCAATATTAAGTTGCGTCATAATAATTTCAAGAGGGATTTTGCCAAGCGCCATTGTCAAGTCGATTTCATAACTCCAAGAACGTCCCTTTTGATAGATGTTGTTTTATGTCATCATTATCAATTTCTTTATTACAAAAACCCTTTTTTTTCTTTGTAGACTAATGCGTAAACCTATAGACGCTTAATTTTCCACGCGGTAGACAGTAAAGAGAACAGTTGGTGCCTGCAAAGGGATTCTTTGGCGTGATTAATTTCTTGAATCTAACGATATAAAACGTGTAGTACACACACATGGATGTATGCACTTGACGCGCAATCAAAAACCCAATTATCTTTATCCTGAACTTCATACATTTGTTACACAAAGCAATTTTTCAGATGATTTTTCACTTAAAATGTTCATTTCAATTTAATTAAACGACACAGAAAAATGCTGTTGTTGTCTCCAGGAAAATTAAGTTGAAGTGAAGGCGAGAGAGAAAGCTGGAGAAAGCGAGAGAACGGAAGAGAGCAAGAGACAGAAAGAAAGAGAGAGTGAGCGAGAGTAAGGAAAAGAGACTGAGAGCGCAAGAGAGTAAACATCACGCGGAAGAATTAATTAAATCAAGTGTAGACTGCAAAGATAATCTGCAGTGAAGCGATTGTTTTAAATTGAATCATCATTGCTTCATAAACACATGATTAGTGCGCTTGGAGCCGTCGAAAATATCTTCTCCATCGTGTCGATTTCGTGTGTGTGTTTGTGTGCAAATTTTCACAGCTATCATAAACTGTTGTCACGAACTCACATTAAATAATCTTCGTTTATGATGCTATCGCTCATTTGTACGACTTTATAATCGGAAAGTTTTCAAGTCATGCAAGCGTACAGCATGAAGACAACAAGAAAAATGTGACTTTTCTTCGTATCGCCCAGAATGAACACATAGTTTATGGATTAGATTTCAAAAGTTTACTATCTCATTGAGGGGATATTTCACCTCTTATTTCTGTTTCCATGCTAAAATAGCGATAGATGATATTTACTGTGTAGCATAAAACAATGGCAACTATTAAGTTTACAGATGAGTTAGTATTTTAAATATCGTTTTATTGTGTTAAAATATGAAGATCAATTTGAAATCCCTCCCCATCGCATCTCCTTCAAATATCCATTTATTTGCCAGACGTAAACGCCCATTTGCAAACATGCGTTCCGATCGCATAATGCGCCAGAATCGGGATGTGATTCACCGACCGTAGTCAAACAAGAAACATTAGTTTCGGCATTGTAATTCAAAATGATTAGGCAGTGTAAACACATGGCATAAATTTGTGCACCTCACATGTTTCTCTCTCCCTAAATCTCGCATACATACACAGTTGCCGTGATATTATTTTGATTTAGCAAAACAATTATTCAGTTGGATTAGTATTGTTTTAGATGCAAAATCAAGTGTGTCATTTGTTGTAGCAAATGGTGCCAAGAGTGTATGATTTGGATGTTTGATTTTTAGACTGGCCGCAACAAAATACATCCTTGGCAAACATTTTGATTTTACAAAACCGGAAATTTTATTTTTTTTCCAAGAATTTTTAGCTTTTCCTTACCTGACCATGAGCCAAGGAGGAAAAAGAGAAAGAGCTTTTGCACAGTATCCTACACTTTGCTCTGGCATTGGCAATTTTTCGCCATAAATCACCGTCACATTATTATTAAATAAGAAGTGCAATACATGAATAGAAGCTGCTGACGTTGAGCATGAAATTATGTATGAATTTTGCTAAAATATGTAAATTAACTGGAGACATTTACCAATTTACCGAGCACTGACATCGACATTCACATCCGGATAATGTACCCCGTGTGCATTAGCGTAACACGTAAGTGGCCATATATCATTGAAATCCGAATTTTGAAGCGAGCAAGCGAGCGAGAGCAAGAGCAAGATTAAGAGCATGAGATGGGAGCACGAAAATTAATGTTGTCTACACATTAATTGTAGTTTCGGTTATGTGGTGCGAAACAAGACAAACAAGTTGAAAATCTCTCTCGATTCGGATTTTTGTACACGCCGCATTTTGAGTTCGGCTAAATGTGTCTTTGGACTTCAGGTACATTGTACATAGCATATGTGACAGTGTAGGTGTTTAAACGACATTAAACACTGTTGCAAATAAAGCTGGTGAGTCTCTTCATTTAGTTCTTATCTCCACCAATGTATACACAGTAAGTAATTCAGTCCTTTTATTCAAACAGTGGGGGTTTTTCACATCATCAATACGTGTGGTTCAAACGCTAACAATAATTATGCGCCCTATTCAATTACACCTACTGGTTGGTGTGTAGTGCTGTATGAATTCACTTCGGCGAAAGACTTAATAAGCTACTTTATTCAGAAACCCACCGAGATGTTTGCTTCGTTGACTCGAGGTGATGAACGAAGCCGTAGGCACTGAAAGTGATATAGAGACAGGAACAGAGTGGGTGAGAGATGCCAGCTAAAATTACTTCGGCAATTGCCACGGAGATTTCCATCGAAATCTATCTAATATTTACATCGGCAAATCATAGTCAATTTCCTGGTTTACTATGATTTTGGCAACGGGTATTAAATTTGATACGTAGATACATTTCGATAGTGTGGAGGAGATGGTGTGTGTGTGTGTCTGCGCATACAATGCACTTTATTCATATAAATCATAAATTATTCCAACCATGCAAAGCACACGCAATCCGTAGTATTTATGCAAACATAATGTGCATTTCATGGATGCAGTTTCGATTTTTTGACTTTAAACGCAATTGTTGAATATTTTATCCAAGAAAATCAACTCTCGCTCTATCTTCCGCTCAGTCTCTCTCTCTCTCTCTCTCTCTCTCTCTCTCTCGTTGCTCATCTCTTGAAAACTTTGACTTTGCAATTGCAAACAGTTTTTTGCATGGATCAACTGAATTTAAATCCGTAAATGTTTCACACATTAGAATCTCAAGACTGGAGAACTGGGAAAGAACACTTGAGAAATGCTTGCGAACAATGTACTCGGGTAAAACGGTGCCATTTGGAAGCAGTTAGTGTGAAAATAGAAAGGAGCATCATTCCAGCGACACAGAGAAGGGGAGCACCCCACTTCGGTTAAGTATGTATGACAAATAACAAAGTTCCCAATAAAATGTTCAAAGTTCTTTTTCAGTTGTTTTCGTGGTTGTTTTACCACTTTTCGAATCAATGGAACAATCAAGCCGCAAGCGTATGTGAGTGTGTGTGTGTCTTTCTGAACATTCCACACATATAAATTACCTTCAAAGTCAAATAGTAATTTTTGGCAAACGTAAACAACTTTCGCATTCATTCGGCGCAAAAGCGCAAGCACTGCCATATAAATTCGACGAGTGAGTGTGCCATTTTCTTGACTTTCATTCCGGTCGTTTCGCTGGTTTCACTGGTGAGAGAAAACTTGCGATGTGATCTTGTAACTTTGTAATATTCCTCGGTGGCTTTTTTTATACGATTTTTTTTTCCTGTTATTTATTTGGTTCACTTGCCAATGTATACATGCATGTATATGTGGTTGTCCCGTTCTCGTCGGTAATATGGCTGAAATTTCGTGGAAATAGCTGCTGCATACACACATTCCGATTTGGGTTTCGCAAACGAGAGCAAACCTTGTGAACATCATCATACAGATACATAAAGTTTTAAGTTTTACGGCAATTCGGGGTGCTTACACGTATATCGTTCTGGATGTGTGTTGTGGAGGACAGCATTGGCAGCAGCAGCATTCATCGTAGCAGCAAGCCAAAGCGGCATGGAGACGCTTTTGTAAGATAAATATATGTTTTACATTGACATGAAACATGCATTACACTTTCACATGGTACGCGCTCAAATTACAAATATACAAGAGTTGAGAGAGAGAGAGAGAGAGAGAGAGAGAGAGAGAGAAAGAGCGTGTGCCTTCAATGTTGTATACGGTGTGACTAACTTGGTGTCGACAATACTTTTTTTTTTCATCGGGTGGCGCCTTACAAAAAAAGGGATAAATGTACGTAAGAATAGCGTAAGAAAAAAAAAAGAAAAAAAGGAAAATTTCATACACGACCCGTAGCCCAAATGTGAACAGAAGAAAAGAAAATACGATTACAAACCATAATCGCCTCTAATCTTTTTATCTTCGCGTTCTTTTTTTTCTCTGCGTTCACCCAAATACCGAAAAATGAACCGTTTTTCGATTTTATGCCTATCGCTTGCATTGCTGTCTGGTGACAGAGAATGTGTAGAGTAAATGTTGTTGTCGGCATTGCCACCTTAATCGGATGTATTCGTCAAGTTTTGTTTGAGTTAACCGCTCTCAGTAGAAGTGCTTTTTGGTTTGAAGGATTGCCACTGCCATTGCCAAAGCCACCGCTGTTGCCGTTGAAAGTAAGTTAACTTTTTAGCAAGCATGCACTTTACATTGCCCATTGTAGCATTTCTGCTTTGATCCCTGCGTTTATTTTTCTCATTGCACGTAAGAGACGTACATTCACAAAATTCTTTTGCATCGATTTCTCTACACACACTATTGTACATGTAAGTATGTATTCTTTTTTTCGCTGGAAAATTGCATCTGAAAAAAGGTTCGGTCAGCAAATGTGGTCTTTCAAACGAAAAAAAAGCTCAATACATTTGGTGCACGATGATTTTTTCTGTCGGATTTTCTACTTCCCTCTCGGAATGTAGAACGTTCCGTTTGCATACACTGAAGGAGTCGAATAAGTAGCACTCTCCCAACACGCAAATCTACAGCAAAAATATACGAAAACGGATAGCATAAACAATGAGGACGTTCCATTAATCCAATTTCACTTTTGAGATGTCGAAATCTGAACAAAAGATTCACACACAGAGAGAGAGAGATAAAAAAGCGACACACTCAAAAGAAAATGCGCGCTGAAAGGATAAACGGGAACGCAAATGGGTGAAACAAAAAAAATGTTCTAAATTTTTGTTTCAATATTTTCTGTGCCGCGAAAGTCCGACGGAAGTTATTATTATTTATATAATCTCTTATCGATTTTATGAAACAAGCTTATCTTAAAGATTTTCCGAAAGCGAGGCGAAACTTTACTATTTTTCGTGGCAAATGACTCCATAGACATAAAATAAGAACGAAGCGAAACGCAACCAACAGAGCATTAGACCGAAATGATCTTATTCGGTGATGTTTAGCTCTTGAGCTAATGATACGAATGTATTCGTAATCGATTAAGAGATACGTGTGTACACAAATCGATGTAACGCTTAGCGAGTTGTTCTCGGTCGCTGCTTTTATCTTCGGTCAATGGTACAGCATGAAAGTATCTTTTCATTGATGAATAGCTGCATTCATTTTCCCCTCAGAATGAAATCTGCTGAATTCATCAAGTTCACTGCTCCGGCTAAATTGTTGTACGCATGACCTTTGCCATGGAGGAGTAGGTTGAAGTCAATTGTGCCTCATTTTCGAACGCAAGTATGAAAAAGGCTATGATTTTCATTGGACGCCAATGCGTCCCATAATCCAAATGCAAGAGAACACAGACGAATGCATAACGAGAGCCATTCAGTAGGGCAAAAGCACATGGAGAGCATAATTACGGTATAAACTGAACGTTCATATGATTCAAAAGCCAAAAACAATCGATATACCAACGGCTAATATAGCATTCACTCATAAAATTACTGAAGACTCAATTGGTAAGGATAATTTAATTTCGTTCAGCTTTTGACAATATAAAGAAGCTGAAAATTCAATTGAAAGATCAAAGTGTGCGTGCGCTTCAGCATGTTCAATGCAAATGGCATACCATATTTATGGTGCAATTATCATGGGAACCCCAATGGGTTGAAACAAATGAAAAAATGAGGTGAAAACAGTTCAATTAGCCGAGTTATTTATGATTTCGTTTTTGTGCAAACTGAAAATTCCTGAAATGCTAAATGATAAATCGTGGAAATAGAAAATTTTTACGGCCACTGGATTTATTAACAAACACATACTTTTATAAACCAAATGATGGTTACCACTTTTGCATGTACTCTCTCTCTCTCTCTCTCGCATTCCCGTGTGTATGTGTGCGTCGATTTTTTCTTGTTTTAACTCCGTAATTTTTCGTTGTTTTGCGATTTAATTCATTACTCTAGTGGCTGGTCTCGCTTTGATGAGGTCACCTATTAAAATGTGTTTAATTATTTGTTCAGGCATCGTGTGCGGGTTGGCGAGAGCCAATGCCATACTGCCATAAATCAAAACAGAGCGAAAATGAATTAATACGGGACAAGAGTAATGAGTTTCGCTCTCTTTCTCTCTCTTTGTGAACGATACATTTCATTCTCGTGATTTTTTTCCTCTGTCGCTGTTTCGGGTCACTGTCACCACTTCCACAGATTGAAAATATTATCCGTAACGGTAACAGATATTTTTTTTTATTTGTGAAATTTTTTTCCATGGCTCACAGATACCGATAAAAAAAATTATCCGTATCGGTGACCGATATATTTTTTCATTCGTTAATTTTTTTCATGGCTCACAGATACCGATAATAAAAGTTATCCGCATCGGTGAAAATATTTGATAAGGATTAAGGATAGAATTTACGGATAAAAATCTTTATTCGTACAATATAAGGTTTCGAAATTATAACAAACTTTTGTATTATAACCACCTTATAAAGCAAAACGGCGAAATACTCTGTTTTTTTTTTATTAAAAACAATAATAATAGAATATGAAAATGTTGACAGTTCGTGTACAGCTGTCACTTTATTAACATATTAATAATTTATTAACATATTTTTTTATTAACATATTAATAATTTATTAATTTTTTAATAAAATGAATTTTTTATTAACGTTAATAAAATATAGTGCATTTTATTAACATATTAATAATTATTAGTATGGTGAATTTTTGGTTATTAATATGGTGTAGATTTTATTAAAATGTTAATAACGATATTTTATTAGAATTTTAATAAAATTGACAATTTTTTTATTAGAATTTCAATAAAATGTGGTTATTAATATGGTGCCGATTTTATTAGAATTCTAATAATATCTTTTATCCGATTTTATCAACGGACGTCATCATGTTCACATTAAAGTATATTCAACACAGCGTTTAGATTATACAATCATTTATCACGACAAAATCTCAAATTTCTTTCGTTTATAAGAAACTTTTCTTCGCAATTTTTTTGAAAAGTTTCATATAAACGAAAGAAATTTGAGATTTTGTCGTGATAAATGATTGTATAATCTAAACGCTGTGTTGAATATACTTTAATGTGAACATGATGTCGTCCGTTGATAAAATCGGATAAAATCAATATGTTGTCGAATTTATTAGAATTCTAATAAAATCGGCACCATATTAATAACCACATTTTATTGAAATTCTAATAAAAAAATTGTCGATTTTATTAAAATTCTAATAAAATATCGTTATTAATATGTTGTCGAATTTATTAGAATTCTAATAAAATCAATAACATATTAATAACCACATTTTATTAACATTTTAATAAAATCTACACCATATTAATAACCGAAAATTCACCATACTAATAATTATTAATATGTTAATAAAATGCACTGTATTTATTGACGTTAATAAATATGGTGTGTCGAAATTTTTATTAATTATTAAAATATGTTGTTTATTAACATATTAATAAAATACCGATTTTTGACAGCTGTAAGTTCGTGGGTGTTATCAAGAATTCCGAACAACAAAAATCAGGAGATACAAAATCCGGCTGATGAATGTCGGGGTGTTGGAAATGGCAGAACGTCATGCGGTCTGGACGTCATCGTGTCTCAGACACAATGTCCTTTTTTTATGCGCATTCGTGTCTGATTTCTTCAGACACGGCGACGTGAAAGTTTCAGACACAACGTCGTTTTTTTTATGCGCGAAATACGTTGCCGTGTCTCAGACACCACAACGCGAATGCAGTCCCACAGCGAACCACCTCAAAATTGGAAAATTACAACAGAGTTTTAGGTGAAAATTTTGTAAATAAGGCTCATTTTTTCAATTTTGTGCATGATATTCGATCGGAAGAACTGTGAGATGTCACAGTTTTTCGAGATCATCTGGATATAGCTCGTCGATATGAACCAAAGTCAATGGTTCTTCACTGCATATGGTAATCATTCATAACCAAGGTATACCTTCATAAAAAAGTGAGAAAATATATTTCCTTTCTGTCATTTTCATTTAATTATTTCTTTCATTTATTTACTTTTGAAATTCCAAGCTAAAATCAGCCTTCATAAAAGGAATACAAAATTTATTTCTCTCATTTCCATTTACATTTAACTATTTCATTCACATATTTACTTTTAAAATTCCAAACTAAAATCAGCATTCATAAAAGGATTACAAAAAAGTTCGGGGATTCAGCGTAATGAGTCACTTATCCCCTTTTATTCTGAATTAGTGCCTGAGACCAAATGACGCAAAAACGTCAGACCAGGTAACGGTAAAAAACCGTCGTAGTGTCTCAGACCCCTTGTCGTCTGATAACACAATATTTTGTCAGACCCCTTGTCGCATTATTTTACGACATCGTGTCACAGACCGTATGACATCCAGACCGCATGACATGTTGCCGTTGGAAATCTGGACGGTATGAAAATCCGTTTTTCAAAATAAGAAGCCAATGCAGTCTCTGTTTCAACCAATTACTTTAATGAATTGTGCCGACGTTTCGAATCGTGATTGGATTCTTCAGGGCCTGTGGAGAACAATTTTCAAAGAGCATACAATTTGTAAACAAACATTCGTGTTATTTCGCTAATACAATTAAATAAACCTACTGTTCATGCGTAATCAATTTTGTCACAAATGATAATTCATTAACAATGGCCATTTGAGATTGTTTCACAATGAAAAAAACTAAATGGGATTATTACACAGAGAAAACTGAGTTGATTTTTACGTAGCAAAATGTTTGAAAGTGTCAAATTCCAACACATGTTGAGTTTTTCGCAACAAATGTTTTTTTCCATGTTGACTCAAGTATTTGTCAAATTAGACAACAGCTCCCTTACATCGTGTCTAATTTTCAAATTAAGCGCCAATTTTCATTAAACACGATGCAAGGGAGCTACTGTCTAATTTGACAAATACTTGAGTCAACATGGAAAAAACATTTGTTGCGAAAAACTCAACATGTGTTGGAATTTGACACTTTCAAACATTTTGCTACGTAAAAATCAACTCAGTTTTCTCTGTGTAAATCGTAGATTTTTTCTTTAAACAAGCGAAAAATTTAACGACGCATTCGGGAGTTATGATGTCGATATCACCATGAGTTGAAGAGTGTCCATCACACTAGTTTATCGATGCGAGTCGATCAATGAGCTGATTCTTTTTCCAAATTGATCTATTTCATCGAATTCCCATGACGCATTTGGAAGTTATGATATCAATGCCACTACGATCAACTTGTATGACGTTTCATACTCCCAAACGATATTCAAATATATGGCCAAACAGATTTATAGATTCGAGCAATTATTTACGTGCTACTACAGTCGACTATAATTATTTTCCGCCCACTAAAATAACTGTAGGTGCCTCTACAATTATTTTCAAGCCACTAAAATTAATTCTTGGTTACTACAATTATTAAAACACGTTTTATACTAGCAATTTTTAGTAGTTTTATCCCTATAATAAATATTAAACTCTCCAGGAGCCAAATAAGTTGTTGAAAACATCAAGGATCGGATGACTGATTTGAATTCTACATTTCATCTACAATTTTATGGAACCTACCAATAATAGAGGAAGATTCAGTTTGTGGAAATTTCAATTTGTGGCCATTTGAGTTTTATCAGTTTTGGACCAATTTTCATGACTCGTCTCAAAATCGAACGAATGGGCAGACATATTCAAAAACAGACAATTGATTTGAATTCTATAATCTTTTGGAACCATTCTTCATTCGAAAAAAAAATTCAATTTGTGGAAAATACGTTTTTTGTCCAAAATTTGAGTTGTCCCATTTTATAGCAGTTTTTTCGACAGCCGATTATTCATAAAAATTGTTCCTGTAAGGTAATATCGGGTCATTTGGGACGGCTTAGCTTTTGAATTTAAAACTTTTTTTCAGATGGGAATTTTTCAGAGTTTAAGGTATCGTTGGAAAGGTAACCTCCTAAGCTAACTTTTTGCCGAAGAAAGTCCTTCGATTGTGTCAGTAAAAAAAAAGTTATGTAAATTTTTCCAACTACCATTTTTTTAGCTCCGTGACGCTAATTCCTGCTCCAACCGGTGACGAGCAGTAATTGTCCAAAGTTTCGAAAAAATCCATGAAAATCGATTTTTCGCATATTTGAAGGTTTTGCCCCAAAAATTAATTCCAAACTAAACTTTCAACATTTTAATAATCCGAGGGCTGATATTAAAAGGTCTAGAAGTCCACTAATTTCTGCCCGCTTCCCAGAGTTCCTGCTTCGACCAGTGACGAGCAGGAATTCGACGAAATTTGGAAAAAAATGTATGAAAATCGATATCACAGTGCAACAAAGTTTAGGTGGGTCCATGCCACCAGCACCGCCAGTGCTGTTAAACCATAATACGTTATAATTAGTGCTCGAATAGTGCTGGTAGATACCACTTCCAGATTGCAGAAATCTTGTTTAGTGGCTGAGCACTAATCGTCAATATTTTTGAAAAAGTAGATTTTCGGTACATTCCCATGGCAAGTACATGAAATCGAATTTTTTTCGTATCAATGTAGCTCTATGACTCCTGTTCGGAAAAGTGAATCACTGTTTTACAATTGTGTCATGAAGTGAGTAATCGAAATGAGTCATAATCGAAGTCATTCATTGTCCAAAGTAAGTCAAACTTCATGTGACCGGCTCTTCATGAGTCATAAGAAACGAATTAGATTCTAACTCCATTTTAGAGGCAATGAGTCAGTCGAGTCAAAGAATCAGAATTGTGATGAATATGACTCATTGAATGCGTGAGTATGCCGAAAATCATGAAAAATCTACGTACAGTATTGGTGCGCAAAACAGAAAGTCATGACTTCCGATCAATCAATTATGAGTTATATTGTGACTCACTTCATGACTCAATTGTAAAACAGTGATTAACTTTTCCGAACAGGAGTCATAGAGCTACATTGATACGAAAAAAGTTCGATTTCATGTACTTGCCATGGGAATGTACCGTACAGATTTACAGGCAATAACATATTATTAACTATACTTAATAACATAATAATAACGGCCGATATATTGGTCCAACATAATATAATAATAACGTTATTAAGATTCAGCATAATAATAACATAATATGTTATGCGTTATATCGGGTGTTATCTTAATAAATCCTAAGATTCGGCGGTAATAACATTTTATAAACTATAATAATAACATATTATTAAGATGGATTTATTAATTCAATTAATAACTTATTATTAAGATACAATCTTAATAACACTTTTTTTGCGCATTTTTTTCGCCGGAGCACTGACAAGTTGTTTTTTCACTGCGGATTACACACATGAATTTTTGCACTGTTGCAATGAAATTAAAATGACTCTTTGAAACGGAATTATCATGTGGACTTAAACATTAAGTTTAGGAAATCGTCAGTCCCGACCTTGAAAGGATCAATTTACCATATTTTGTCTGCATTGTTATAGGTGTGTACACCATGCAGTGCTTTTTTTCTCTCCAGCTAGGGAAAAGAATGCGCGGAAAAGCATTATTAAGATTGCATCTTAATAATATGTTATTAATTGAATTAATAAAATCCAAACCTAATAATATGTTATTAATTGAGTTAATAAATCCATCTTAATAATATGTTATTATTATAGTTAATAAAATGTTATTACCGCCGAATCTTAGGATTTATTAAGATAACACCCGATATAACGCATAACATATTATGTTATTATTATGCTGAATCTTAATAACGTTATTAAGATAAAAAAAATCTCAACATAACATAATAATAAATATGTCGGGCAATAACATATTAATAACATATCGAAAATGTAAATCTGTAATGTACCGAAAATCTACTTTTTCAAAAATATTGACGATTAGTGCTAGGTCGATGTCGTTGGCCCCACCCCAATTTGGTCACTCCTATATACCAAAATTTAGTGCTAATTTAGTGCTGTCGATTGGTACCTAGCATGATTTTAGTGCTGCCCGGCAGCCTGCCCTCTATGCGAAAATTTTTGATTTTGAAAAAATTGACCATGTCGTTTTGGCCACTTTGTATGGGATTTTCTCGAAAGCTTGACATTATCGATTTCTCGTATACCCTACAATTTAGTGCTATTTTAGTGCTGCCAAGTGACACCCCCCACGATTTTGGTGCTGCCCCCTGGACGGGTATTTTTGAATTTTTTCGAAAAATCGCATATCAAAATACACTGTGGAACAATTTTCAAAAATTTTGAAAGAACTTGACCGTGACTATATGGGGATGAAAGTAGACCTATAGCTGACTAAAACCCTAGCTGGGTTTCGCCGAATTGGCAGCGGATCTCATTTTTTCGACTTAGGCGTTTTTTCAATAACACGGTTTTTCGGCGATATGAACTTTGTCAAATTTTAGTCAATGAATCGTTCGTTTTTGGTGATAGCTTATGACTGTCTTTGGCCAAGTTGTAGCTGAGAGTCCATTGAACAAATTTTACGAACAATTTACACATGAGAAATCACATGTAGTAAGTGTTGTGGAGCAAAATGTCGAAAAAATGGACGATTTTTTCAATTTTTCGACCAAAACTCATGAAATATCCATTTGTTTTGTTTTCTGTCTTCGGCATTATTGTAGCCAGCGTCAAACTAAACAACTCTCTCGAACATATTATCCCAAAAAAATCACATCTAGCCTACTTTTTTGGCTCATAGTCACTTGTCGCTACCAAACGATATCATCGAGAATTTTCGGAGTTCTATAACTTCTCAACTACTCGAAATAGAGCAATAGTTTTTGAAGCAACTTTTTAGTACTTCTCATGGGCTTTGCAGACCAATTACTCAAAGTACTAAAAGAGTACTAAAATGTACTAAAAACTACTAAATCCTCTCAATGGTTCTGGACAACTGTAGATGATGCTACGTAGTACTAAATAGTACTAAAATTGACAGAATTGAACTGTTACAGACCCTCATGAACGTTACTCGCTGAAATATTACTATGTTACTAGCGTCACGGAGCTCATTTTTTTGGCCAAAAAAAAGTTGTCGGGTCATTTGGGACACTACAAAAAATTTGAAAAATAAGTAAAAATAAGTAATACAATGAAATAATAACACTGTATATCGACGTTTTGTTGCGTCTTTATTGCTTTTTCGTCATGTACGATAAATATTGACACTTTTTTTGGATTGTAATTCACTTTTTGTCATGTACAGAAAAAATGGATGGCGCTTCATAAACCCGTAATACCAGTCCTTTCCGGGCATCTCGTTCTTATCAGGCCCGTACCGTGCTTTTTTGCCAGAAAATGGTGATTCTAGTTTACCAAGTGATAGCTTGCCCCAATAAAACACTTATTTTGAAAAAAAAAATATCTAGGGGTGCTTTTGGAAGTTTACTATGGGGCAAAAATGCCAAAAATCACGAAAAATCAAAGTGGTCCGATTTCGATGAACTGACACTCTCAATTACTAATTTCACTTGAAATACGATCATTAGTCATAAAAATGGCGTCTCTATACACATTTCATGTTAGTGTCCCAAATGACCCGGCACGAGTGTCCCAACAGAGCAAAACAGACGCCATTTTTGATGCAACCAAAAAAAAATTCCATGATGCAATATTGCCAGAATGCTAAGTAAATATCGAAAATAGATAAATTTTACAACAAATATACGATATTTACCTCCAACAATTGTCGAAAAAATATTCACTTTTGAATGGTCGGTAAAATGCTATATTTAAGTATTTTTCACAAATTTTATCGCGTGTATCAGTTCACTAACAAGAAATGCGACTTGACTCGTCGGAATACCATCAATAGTGTTCATTTGGCGTGCCATTAACATAGCAGCAATGACATTTGACAGTCACTGTCAAATTATGGAAATATGGCACCGTCCCAAATGACCCGACATTACCTTATAAAAAAAAGTAAAAACGCTACATTAAACTACATTTGAAATCGCCCTACCCGAAGTCATTTTGGTAAATTTTCCAAGATTTGAATATTCATCTCTTAAATTATGTTTTGATTTTCAAACCACGGTATATGGTTTTGGCTACACCCACACAAAATTCAACAGATCAGGTGATACAATAATCAGGACGGTATGAAAATATGAATGAACAAAAACGGATTTTCATACCGTCCAGATTTTCAACACTCCGACATTCA
>NW_022595245.1:8366047-8488973 GCF_009176505.1 Sitodiplosis mosellana
CGCTGTTTCCGCCCGAACTGGATAGCCCAAAGAGGCCTCGAACGCTTTATGCGCACGAGACACAATATGGTTGACCAACAAGCATTAACAAACGACAGCTTTCTCGTTGCCACTCGCATCTCTCACCCATACTCCACACCCGCACACATCCATACGAGGTTGATCGAATTGACTTTTTGTGGAATATCGCGACGTGACAGTTCACACAAAAAAAACAAACAAATAAAGAGCAAGGGTGAGAGCGCGAATGCAGAAGGGTCGAATACAAAATCTCAATTGTTTTTCGATAAAACAAACAATGATGCACGAACTGAACAGCGTTTTGTAAACGTTAATGGAAATTTTGCTGGTGGTGAAAAAGTGAATGATACACAAACACACGGATGACATTCTCTCAATTACACCCTTTGATGTTCATTGTATCATTTTCCATTACTCAATTTGCAATTTAAACAAACCCAATTTAAACAAACCCGGAATGACTGTATGCCCATCTCGATATAAACACGATTCTCGCACCAAACACGTCAAACAACGGAAATAACAATAGAAACAAATACAGTGTAAAAATTACAGAAATGATTACATTGAAAAACGGCCATGAAAAAGACCAACAAGCGCACAACAAATGAGTGCTTTTAATGGTAATTTTTATTATGTTCATTTCAATGATGATTATGAAAGCCAACGAATATCATGGATATTATGTTTCGCAATTTCCGAAAATAAAAGGTTGCTTTCAAATGCATTCCCTATAGTAGGGTACACTGAGAAAAGGCTGGAAGGAAATATTCCAACCCTGTGTTGTAAATGTTTGCCAACATGGCATTGCAGATGATTTTGTGAATTGTGCAACCATGGTTGAATATTGACAGCATTCCCGCAACCATGGCTAGACAATTTACAAAATCGTCTGCAATGCCAACATTTACAACACAGGGTTGGAATATTTCCTTCCAGCCTTTTCTCAGTGTATGCATATTTTTTAACAACCCGGGTGAACGCGATACGCTTTGATGAAAGCCTACAGTCGTTCGATGAGGCTTTCATAATTTTTATATACATTTTAAATACTGAACGCCTAGGCTTTCATTGATATTCTCACTTCTTTCGTGCATTCGTAGCATTGAAAGCCTAGGCGTTCAGTTGTGCGTGTGTATGTTTCACGCTAGGCTTTCAATGCTACGAATGCACGAAAGAAGTGAGAATAGCAATCGATAGCAATGAAAGCCTAGGCGTTCAGTATTTAAAATGTATATAAAAAGAATCGAACGACTGTAGGCTTTCATCAAAGCGTATCGCGTTCACCCGGGAAGATTCCAACGAGCAAAAAAATGGCAACATTGACAGAATAATCAGTGACTGAATGTTGGTTAATTTATATTTTACAATGAAGATCATCAAAATCGCGCTGTACTCATGACAATGATAAAAAAAATCATTCCAGCAAAAAACGTAGTCAGCTACAAAATGAACAAGCAAGAATTTTTTTATCGCTATGTTGCCAGACACAAAAGTATTGTTACAAGTTTCATTTCTTTCGACATGATGCAGTATAGTACTTTTGTCATTTGTACGACAATACTGCGTCAAATGGAACACCATTTCTGCCAGTTGGATAGACACGATGCAACTCACATGACTTCTTTAGCTACAGCAAAAAAACATGACACGTTTTTTTCTTCGCTGAAATGTCAATTTTTTTGTTATATCACAAAATACAATTCTTGCAACTCAGTTTACAATGACATGGGCATATTGCACGAGTGTACATTTAGGCAATATTGTTGAAGCGATAATCTATTCATCGTAATAATTCGAAGAATATCGATTCGATGTATGCATATTGCTTACAACGTTCATACTAAGACAGATAAACGTACTTTATTGATATCGACGTTGCCCAATTATTGCCATTTCACCATTTGTCGGGCTTGAACGAAACAAATTGGCTAAAATTTGCAGCTGTGCAAAAATATGCTGTGCAAATGCCTATTGTGTTTGTTGTGCGATAGATTAAGACGAGCTCGTATTTTTATAATGGAATATTCTGGTTCAGAGCGATAGCAAAACAAGCAAAATCTGAGATTTTTGGTATCTATGGTGGGACTTTTTTTTGACGAAATAAAACCTCATCAAACAAATGAATGCGGATTCGTGGCACATCGCTTCCGCTGACATCGTTTGGGTATGAAAATAATTTTATCTTATAATAGAATTTTAGTTTGCTTCCTGCTCATTCTGTTGTCGACTTTTATCGTGTTGCTTTTCAAAATCAGGCCTTGGCATTTGTAGTTGAATTCCATATTTTATTTTACACGTCCAGGGGATTCTGAGAATTGTTGAAACGTACAATGCTAACCAAGATCTGGCTGTTATCGCTAATTATTGACGATTTTGAACAATTCGTAGAAATAAGAATGAAAACGAAAGAAAACATGTTTTGTTGTAAAAACTGAAAACAACTTTGATTTCATGAAAACAGCTTCATTTTCTTCCATGTCACTGTATACAATATCTCATCAGCCCCTGGCTATTTACGAAAGTGAAATATTAAAATTTTATGCAGAATATATAATTAAAATGATTGGCATCATATGCCATGAAAACTGAAATTCTTTTGGTGTTGAACACGTAACATATTTCCGTTTTCCACAAATATCTCGACGACTTGAATAATTTGAAATTCACATTCAAAAGAAAGTTGGATGGAAAAAGGAAAACGTATTAAAACGAGAGAATGAAAATCGGTGCAGACTGCATAGTGCACATGCACACACCCACAATTACACAAAATATTTCGTGGGAAAAGTATGTCTTTGAGCTTATTGTGGGAGCTTGGGTGCAATGTAATGTTGCCATTAATATTTTGTTCAAAGGTTCAGTGTGAGTTGCATCTTACAGACTTGCTCTGCCATAAATTTCTAATCGACATATGATGATTTAATTTAGAGTGTTGATACAAACGACAGAAAATATTTGCACCAAAATTGCTCAATTTATCATTCATGTGTGGGTACTATCTCAGAATTTACCTGGAACGAAACGTATGTACTTTAGTTTTTGGTTGCACAAGTGATTGTACAGGAAAGTAAATTTTGCAAAAGATTACAATGAAGACATTTAATGAACGTATTGGGATTAACAAAGTCCAGAAAGCGTGAAACTTGCACAATTGTTGTGTGCTTGTGGGTTCTCGACTCTAAATGAGTTGAAATAAAAAGTTTTGGCTTCGTACTATTTACAATGTAATGCAATCCGTGTGATCACTCACACAGAAGTACTTTTACAACATGCACGACTTGTATTGGTAATTTGACAGATCATCACTATAACTATTGGTGAGCATAGTGATTTGATATATATATTGTATCGGCTCTGCTGTAAGATATTATAACCAATACAACTTTGTGACATAGTTTACTAAGTAGTATTGGTTGTAATATCGCACAGCAGAGCCGATACAATACATACAAAATCACTATGCTCACCAATAGTAATAGTGGTGATCTGTCAAATTACCAATACAAGTCGTGCATGTTGCAAAAGTACTTCTGATTGAGCAGTTGAATCAAACGTGAAAAAAGGTGAATGGAGTATAAAACTACAGCAACATGAGATACTTATTAAAAGTTTGACCTAGTGCAATATTCTTTTGGTAGGGAACAACGAACGTTCGTGATACGAAAATATTGGAAATTCAATACATTTGGATACATGCTCTTCTTCGATTTTAGTAAAACTACGAATTTCATTTGAACTGTGCGATTCTCATTCCATTCGTTTCATTTACATTGTGACTCATTTCTTCCATGAATAGAAGCATACCGACGTCATCATGCTTCTGTAGATTGGAAAATGTTCAATTTGGAATATTAAATATTTGCCATGTCGCTGTTTGTAAACTAATTTGTGCTTTTATTGAATTTATAAATTCCGGTTGAAATTCGATAGCCTAGAATGCAAGTTACTTTTAAATAATGTTATCGATGAACAACGAAACCGAATGGATCCGAACGGAAACTGAGCACAAAAGATAATTTTTTGATATGTTTGTTGCATACATATATCGAAGGAAAAACGATGAAACTTCCGAAAAGGATAACAATGCATGATGTCAGGCATCCGAAATTGGATGGATGAAAAATGGAAAAGCAGCAAGTTTCGTGGGCCAAAAGCTTGAGCTTGTAAGACACATGGAATTTGTTGTCGTCAGACAATTATGCCGGATATAATAAGCGAACGAGATGGTTTTTATTGACTATAAACTCCAGTTAGTTGGCTATTGTATCAAATAGCATACACACACGACCGAATATGCCGTGCACAATGGGTTTCGATAATAATTATTTTCCTGATGCGGACTAGGTTCGGTTTGTTGAAAAGTTCAATTCCCTTTGGACCAGCAAAAACTTTCAAAATTATAATCAGACGACGAACATGACATGCGAATCAGGTTCAACATCAACCCATATTCCAAAACGTTGTTCCAAATGTTTATTTTAATTTTAAATTAAAGCGAAATTAAATTTAGTAAAATGTAATCTTAATGATGCCGATGTGCGTACGTGCGTGCGTACGTGCACGCTGCACACGCAACCCAAAACTCTGACACGAAATGGAAACAAAAGCCATATCTCGTTGGAGTTTATCAACACACAGCAACATATGAACATATATGCAAAAAACGATGGAAATTCAGTCACATGCGAAAGTGCGCATCAAGAGTGAAATTGATTTTTTTTCCTCTGGTTTCTGGCAAATTGGAGTGGGAAGTAACAATATGTAAAACTCATTAACAAGACCACTTTTTCAAGCGAAAATGTAATTTTATACAGTCAAGTATATACATGCCATATATAGATTCAACTCGGTTATTTTAACCCGAATTTGCAACAAATATTTCACATTATGTGCCAAAGTTGGAAGTTTTTTCCTGGAACCAAACCGTTTTTCACATTTGATTCAAACGTATTGAATGTGTTTGCTCTCCTTTTCCCACCGATTAGCAACTGTATTGAATAAACCTTCGAAAATGGTTATAGATATGTGTGTTTGTGCATGAAACCAATCTGAAGGAGTTTACAAGAAAAACATGACTATAACCGCTCAAAGACTTTAGCCACAAATTCTTACCTCTTAAATACTCCACCTCTTTGCTACCTTATGTATGGTGTGTTTGGCAAAATGTATACATCAAATTGAATAAGTTTGTTCTCTGTCTCTACAGTTTTTCCGAAAAGCAAACTAGAAACGGATGATATTAGAATATTAGAACACAACGCTTTATGCTTTTGAATCCCAAAGCAATGGCATAAATATTTTACTAAATGGCACATGTTGTCCCATTCGCTGTATGTATGCAAAGATGTCACTGTGCTAATGTAACGACTCGATTGTTTGTAATTAACGTTTTACAAGCTTGAAATTTATAATTAAATGAAACTTGAAATGATCTGAATGTCTCTCGATACTATGATTTAATTGTGTTATTAAAAGGTTTTGTGGTACGTACCACAATTTACGATGAATCTGATTCAATGCAGTTGCGATGCCGATCCATGCCACCTATGTGCGTTTTATGTGAAACCAAAAGTGTAAATGGAGTTTAAAGTTAGGTAAAACAAGAGTCAGACCCAGTTTTCATTTTACAGCCGAAACAGGAAATAAAAACCATAATACGGATTACATTTTAACGACCATAACTTTTTGGGAGAGGTTGGATCAATTTCGAGCTGTGTACCGGATCCGACGTTGAGTGCCCATCAAAACGAGGTTAATTGTGTCGAAAGTATTTTGAAAACCCTTATCCAACCATTTTTTTTTCAACCTCCTGAAGTGGCTAATTGGAAGCTTAGCATTTAGCTAATGTTCGCAAATGGCGATTTACCTGCTACTTGAACCTTCATCGCACCCAAAACAACGCCAATCTGAAGCAACTTGAAGATTTTCGAACGGTTTGTCAAGCATAGAAAGCGCTTGATGCGAGACTTCTTGACGAGTGTTAAATATTAACGCAGGCAATATGAAGGCCACTTGAAAATTCATATGTCCGTTACTTGTTCATTTGATTGTGGATTTGAGTTTGACGTGCACCCCCTTCGATTGTTCTTTTCATTCATTTTCATTACAAAGCATTTGTTTTTTAATTGAGTGCACTGCAACTCTATGGTCAGTACCTTCACTTGCGGAACAATAACAAATATGTCAACCCATCCACCACTGAACAATGAACATTTGCAGTTGTAAAATGGGTATCGTTGATTTTGCCATGAACTTGGTTTGTGACACCGAGTTTGTTTGTCAATGGAAATGAGTCCAAGCGTGAAATACAACACATAATCTAAGTCTCATAAAAAATGCATATCAAACGATGCTGTGACGCACAAATATATATTTTTATATCGTTTGTGTGCGAAATTTCGTTCCATTTCAGCCGCCGGTCTGGAAGCATTCATGTAAAAGCGAGGGTGTTAAAATGAGTTACAAAGAAATACCGTTTGATTTCCATTCAAACGTCAATCGTTTTATAATTTCAATGAGTTTATCGTGTGTATTGGGCGGCTGACAAGAAAAAAATGTTCTGTACTGACTCGTTCGTTCGTTTCGTCTGTTTAAATGAAAATCAAATGCGTGGCACATATCGATGTGAATATGAACGGTGCGAATTTAACCAGAGGGCGTTAGCGCAAAACACGAAAACTTGAAAATTGAGCCAATTATTTTTGTTGTGTTGGTGGATTTTTTTGGCGGCAAAGTTTTCCGTTTCTCTTCATAACCAAAAATGTAAAGCTATTCTAATATACACAATGTCGATTTCACAGTTTCACCATTATTATCCAAAAAATAATTGGCTCATTTCATTACCCGAACCGATATGACTACAGAGAAAAGGAGAGAGAGCTACGAGTTTTGGATTGACCGCGATTGATACCGCACCAATGCATCATTATTCCGGAGAAGTATTTGAAAGCAGACAGAAAAGCGCTTTACAAGTGTATAGCTTCTGATCGAAGTTTATTGATGTTGTCTGACAAAGTTAGTAGCAAGGCAATGAAAAAAAAACGAGAAATCCTTCATCGAGAACCAGCAACTTTTGTCGCCCCTCGAAGAACTGTACGGAACGATCAATAACAATAAACAATGTAGAATTAAAAGAAAATTTATATGAGGATACCGTGCGAAAACTCAAAACAAAGCCAATGGCTAACACGAAGTTAAAACATAACTGAGCTCACAGTTTCATCCTTGGTATTATAGCATTTGATGCGATAAAGTTTTTCGCCAAAGTTAAATCTAGGGCATGAAATGAATTCCATACTTTTTGCCACTTTATTCTCTCCCTTTCTGCGTCTTTTCCTTGCCTCTACTTTCGGTGTCTTAATGACTTCGCGTGCAAACTCTGTAAAAACAGAGTTATGCAAAAAAAAACAAAAACAGAAAACTTTGAAAGAATCGGTAGTCAGTATGGCAAAAAGATGCTAAACGAAATCGATAACGACTCCATTTTATATGCGAAGAAAACCGAATCTACAGAGAATCTGTTTCCCGTTGGGGTTTATTTGTCGCAATGATTTCGCATTCAAACAAAAGTAATTGCGAGAGTTCAGTGACTGCCGCTGATCATCATAATGTTTTCCCGTTCTTCTACTCTGCTTTCTTACTTTCATCACATTCTTATCATCATCATCGTCGTCTTTGTCGCCATTCAACCATGCAAAATGTCTTTTTTCTCCTCATTTCCTTCTTCTTTCATGCGAATGAAACACTTCGTTGTCGCCTCATTGCAATCCATTTTTCTTGGCTGCTTGATTGCAAAACTATTAATATGCTTTAAGCAAATGTTGAATGACAACGATGGTAAACCTCAAGGCATTATGTTTTGTTACATCGATAGCGACTTTTGTCGGGGCAAAAGACCAAACAAATAACAGCAACAATAATTGTACAGCTTGAAAAGCATTCCTAATGCCAATTTCTAACGAAAAGCTTTTCTAATGCCAATGCATTGCAGGAAAACACTAGCTCGGTGACACACGAGAAGCGGATAAAGTGCAATAACCTCAACAGATTGCTTCGTCACATTGTAACTACCAACTAACATTTGATCTCATACAATTACTACAGCGGATAAATTTTCATTCGAAATAAACAAAGAGATAAAAACAACATCGTTTTCAATTTCCAATGTTATTGACATGCTTGTTCATGTTTTTAATTAAGTCCCACGACGAAATAAGCTTACTTAATTGAAAATGTTTCAGTTTCAGTTTTGCTGCATACCCACATTAATTTCAATCGCGCCCAACGGCGAATGGAATGGGAAAATTGATGGAAAATGCTTGCAATTGAATTGGAATGTGAAAAATGCAAAACATGAAATGAGCACAAGAAAACAATTTTGTTTCATTTGTTCCGCGTGAACGGCACTCCAATATCTTCATCAATTTCAATTATGTCTATCGAAATGCCAAAGCAATGTGACAGCAAAAGTCAACAGTTGAAGAAATACGGAATATACGGCTGAGATAGAATAGCATTGTTGGTTGGTTGGTTTGTCATGCAGCGTATCACTTAATAATGGTGTCACAAACAATGTCTCAACAATTATTTCGACCGATGAAATGACGCTCAACGACGACAAAATTCAATTAGCAACATTGTGTTCTGTTTTACGAAGGCAAATGCGAAGAATTTTCGATTATCTTTCCGTTCAATGGATGCCTGAAAATGTCATTATTTGTCGCATATCCAGCTCTTTATCCGTCCGGGACGGAGCTTATTTCCCACTTTGACTTGGAAACAAGGAAAACTCGAAAATGCCAACATATAAAATCATTGAATTATTCCAAGATGGAGAATTAATATATTTTATGGTTCATGTCACGCGAATTTTGGAGAAAAAGCATCGGTACGTACACAGAATATCAAACTTAGTCGTTCTGCTAGCGAATGTCTAAGACACTGGCCTATGCTGAATATTGTTAAATCGAAACACATTTATTTGCTGTAAAGCACCATTTGGATTAAATTCATTGGCTTGCTACAGCCAACGTTATAAACAATTGTTAAGACATTTTCCATTTCAAATCGCACACACACACACACACTCACTCTCACACATAATTCAAAACGTTAGAACTTTGTGCCAACAGATATTTGTGTTGCTTCCTAATTTATTCCAAAGTCAAAGCCGTCTTCACAGCTCATTTTCCAACATACCGATGAAATTTTTGCTCAATGCTTTTCGTTGGAAAACTTAAACTAACAAAATGTGCAGTCCGACAAACGCATCCATTCAGTTTCGTTTGCAAATGTTTCTGGCTACATGGTTTTTGAGACTGGAGTTGAGAGGCAACAGTTAATTCATAGGCACACGCACACAATTTTGCTAGGGGAATCACTCACTTTCCAAATGGTGTGAATCTTATAAATTTTTCTGAATCTTTTGCTCTTTGAAATTCAAGATGGCGACAGAACTGTCAAATTGGGATGCATTTGATTCACTCAGATTCACAACATTTGTCCGTATTCATCACGATTGATTTACAGTTTAATGTTTCAATTTGTATGAATCTTTTGGTTTTAAATGTATGTATAAGAGTTGGTTTGAATTTGAAAAAAGGCATGAAACGTTCAAGCTGCATTGAATGATAAATTCCCCTAGCAATTTTGTTCTGATTCACGATCCACCCTGCTAACGCAAATTTATTTCAATAACACGCAAGTAGGTCTGCTGGAGCCGGATTCATTTTTAAGTACAAATTTAATAGTTGAATGGCTTTGGGTACGTCGATTTTAGTCACTTCGTTGGGTGAGAGAAGGAGAGAGAGAGAAAGAGAGAGTGAGTTTGAAAGAGAGAGCGTTTCCAAGGGAGATTATGTATGGTAAAGCGTTTTGCAGCTCACAATAGTGGGTTAATGGTACAGAGTCGTGATGCCATCTGGACGTTTTAACTAGACCATCGAGTTGCATGAATTCTTGCCATGCACAGTTTTCACTGAAAATATCTCCAACCAAAAGCACGATTCATACGTACGTGTTATATGCCAAGCACGAATATGTTTCGCCTACACAAGCATCTAGATAACGACTTTAGATGAATCAATTTCTCACGTTTTATTTCGGTAACCCAACTTATTCTACCGCTATGTCTTTTTTTTCTGCTGGTATAAAAGCGAAAAATGTTGTTGTGGTAAAAGTAAACTTCAACTGCACCGGACCTCGATCTTCAGCCAGCATGAACAAGAGATTTTAAATTGAAGTGAAATTTACCGATTTATTAAAAGTTTCGTGTGTTTCGATAAAGTTGCAGCGTTCACTTCAAAAGTGCAAAAAACGCACGCAAAGGCATGTGCAACTAAACTTTCACCTATTTCCCAACCGAATACATCGACACATTTTCATTTTAGTCTCATTACACGTAACCGAGCTCAGATGCAAGCCAAATGGTCTGCCAACTGGAAATGAGATTTGCATTGGCCTTATTTGGCTTATTTTCTCATTTGATGTCTCGTTTTGTAGCATTGTAAAAACATAAATAAAAGAACGCTGATCACACCAATATGGCATTGTTGGCTATATTGCCAGATTTGAATGAGAATGAAAATGTCAGTTGTTGCAATGTGCTAGAAGTTTTTAAGTCTAATCATAATATATTGACACAATGTCGATGAAATTTCATTTATTTTATCATAAAAATTCAGTTTGTTGGATTATTTAGCTTTGTTGAATTTTAGACTTTAAAAAATCGAACTTAGTTTGCGTAAATAATTAAAATTTCATGTTATTTGTTCACTTCAATAACGACCGTTTGAATTTGAAATCTTCTATAAAGTCGTTTGCATCATACAACAAATGTGCGACTGTTCAATGGCTACTGTGTAACGGTACTTTTCATACATACAGTTTACGGCAATACAAATGAATACACATCTCTGATCAGTTGTGTGTATTCTTTCACTGTCACAGAGATTTCGTCTGTGCGTGCGTGCGTAAGGAGACTAGCAACACACAACAGTAATAAGTGAATCTCTGATGGTCGATTCAATGCCAATACGTAAATTCCTTCCATTTGTAAGTCTGTTTAGTGAAGAGCACAACATTTCTAACCATATTTGTTGTATGAATATTTAATTATTTCGGCAGACTTCGAAAAGCTTTTGCGTCTTGTATTGCTGTGTCACCATCGATATAGAAAATGTCTACTGATTGGAAATGGCATTGTAAAACCTTCTTAAATACTCAATGAACAGCTGTATTTATTCACTGGCCGATCGAAAGTATACAATTTATGCATACACGTGGAACGAAAGGATTCCCAATTATTTATTATTCGGAAAATTTTGCATCGGAAACCCGATCGAATTAATGGAAAAACCTCATCACTTGCACTTAGTTTCTTGTCAATCATAAGACGATTGGCTGCGTTATTTAAGTCCATTCTTTGAATATTTGGTAGTTATAAGCCAAAATGAAAATTTTCGAACGATTAAATACTCAGCTATTTTGGATGGGAGTCCATTTCGTTGAATGGGATCCCGGCCCTAAATGCGTTCCTTATTTTTATCCATGCAATTATGGTATTATCTCATCCGATCAAGTGAACTTTTTTTTTATTTCGAAAGGATGAAAAAATACCGCTAGCCATTGATTACTTCCTTCGTGGTCATTTCGAAAAGGACATAAATCGGTTTTTAGATTAGTTGTTGTTTGCATTACAATAATCAAAAATGCATAAGTTATTGATTGATATTTTTACAAAGTAACTGCATGTTCTTTGATTGAAATTCAAGGCAACATGTTATGGTGAGTGATAGAGCGTGTCGAAATTACCTGAATGCAAAATGTAAAAATGTCGTTGTGGTGACTTTACCACCGATATATACAAATTAACTGGGGTAGATTCTCAGTAGCCTGTGGTAATGTATGTAGTCACCCAGAACAATTGCTATCTTACTAAATTTACTTTTTGTGTGTAAGCGGATCGTTGTGTGTTATCAAGCTATTGATTGAAAAATGCATCGTCAAGTTGTCAATAACATGAATATAAATCAAAGAATTTGTTTCTAGGGGCTTTTAAGTCAAAATATACATTCGTATTTGTGTGAATATTTCGTAAATATTGCATATAATCCGTGTATATTATTCACCATATTCACAGAATATACACAGCATGTAAAAAATATGTGTTTACGGCAATGTCGAATCTTTGTTGCCGATCGTGAATATGAGGTGTATATTTCATGAATATCGTGTATATTCCGTGAATATGGTGCATATTTTGCCAGTATTGTGAATATTTCGTATGACTGTCATCTATGGTGTATATTTCTTGGATGGAATATACATGGAAGCCCCTAGATTTGTTGACTTTCAGAATGTGAGTACACGTTGTTTGATTGAAATTCAGGGCATAAGTCCTGCTCAACTCTTGAATAATTCAAGAAAACAGAAAATGATTGATATGACTGCATTTTCTATTTGTTATCAAACTGGTCGATATTTGTTATGTTATCTAGAAAAACAATTTTAAATTGCAATCGATTTTTATTTATCGTTACTTGGCAAAGTTTTGAAATGAGTTCGGAAAATATTTTTGATTGGCATTCACGGGAAGAAAAACATTGTCGTAGAGAAATATAAGTGAGCAAGATTTGGTCTTGATTCAAGAAGTAACGAATAACATAGGCAGTAATGCATAAACGGAATGCTTACGCAATACAATGTGCTCGCATCAGTCGATTAAAATTAAAATTTAACAATAAAACACAAGCACAACACCGATATTCAAAACATTCCGTCTATCGTATGCATTGTCTCTGATTTAGCACTGACCTGTGTCAACAGCGTACGCAACAAATATCGCATACTGAATAATGTATTCAATTGTATTCATGTGATTTATGGTTTCTGGCGAAGAATGGCATTCAAATCGATTTGAATGGAACGAAAGCAATTCGGAGTGTTGAGTGGAGAGAATTGGCGTCGGTTCGAGAGTGTCATATTGTAATTGCAAACAATCCATCATGATGAATATTGTATCAAATCTCAAGCAATATTAGTTTCTTGCACGTTCCATTCTCCACCAATTCCAATCGCTCAATTCCATTTTCACACGCTATTTAACGCAGCGCAATATGCAAGCTTCGGCATCCCTCGACCACTCAAACTGAAATTCGACCTACCAAAGACTGATATGGAAATTGCTATTTGGATATTGTGAAGATCAAAACAACGCGTGTAACCGAAAATCGTGTCATGACTTCAATTTCTCTCTTCGCACACAATCAAGTGTAAATCGATGTTTGTTGCATGAAAAGCAATCCATTGAGAGTTACTGGAGAAAAAGGGATCATTTTTTACCGATTTTTGTTGCTTCTTTTCTGGTTGAATGACGTATTCACAAGTGTAATAAATCCTCTATAGAAATGTAAACGCATAGCAATGCCTTTCAATCCAGGAAAAAGACGAAGAAAACCTCATTGATTGCCTTTGATAAAGTCGCATTGTTGTCATTTCCTATGTCACATTTCGAGATGTTTTGGCTTTTCCATCTCGGGTTGGCTTTTGAACGGATTTTGACTGAACCTGTCTGCCGATATGCAGAGAACATCGCATTGAAAATATGGGTGTGCGAAAAATAAAGTGTGATAATCGTTCAACAACCAAATATTAAATAATCGTGTACGATTTACGTAGCTGTTGTTGTTGATCTGAAATGTGCGATAGAATTGCGGTATCCGAGACACACTTCCGTTTCCGTTTCCGTTTCCGATGCATGTGACGAAAGCTCATATGTTCTATATTTGTATTGAATTTTTCCTCGCATACAAAAACATTTTGTGCAAACTAATCAAATTTATTCCAACCAATACGTACGTACAGCATCAGCACCCTGAAAATCAAATATACACAAAAATCATGACAATGCGGATAAAATCGTTTACTACGTGACATATTGGAATTCTTCAATATATCATGCATTTATATTGAACGTACGAGGTGAAAAATGAATACAAAGCAGTACGAGCACGGGTGGCAAATCTATTCGATGTCTGCAACTATTTTTGTTCGCATAGCAATAGTTTCGTGTGACATTCGCCGCAGTAAGCATCTTTTATCATTTTTGCGATTCAATCATTGAATTTCGAATAATTCCTTGATCTGCAGCTCAATAAGAACAATTGAGTATTATTTTTGCTGAATGAAATTTCGGTTTGCATATGAAATGGTTTTATTACTTCACCGCAGCAATCATTCGATTGTTCCTAGGGAAGACGGTAAGGGAAGATTCAACACAATTGAAGTGAATTCCAAAATTTAGCATCGGAATTTCTAATCAATGGAATAGATGTGTTTTAAACCGTTTACCATATACAATGGGCCCAGAAGCTGCTTTACACACCTCTTTGAATTATTTGTTTTTCAATCAACATTACAATAGACAACACTTTGGAAGTGAATCAAATAGGTTAGTTGGCCGAAACGAGTGAAAATGTATCAATTTCCATATGTTTCAAGTAACTACATTCAATTTTAGTGTCTGTTTCAAGATTCAAAGATGATAAATTCTTTTTTAATGCATTTCTCACACATAAAAAGCTTAATTTAGATTTTATGTTCAAGTATCCGATAAAAAAAAGACCTTTAATTACTGGTGTTTTAGCACAGGTGTAGCGAATTAAAACTTTATCCATTTCGCTTACACCGATATGCGCACCTTACTTGTATTTTTCGTGTGTTTTTCGAATGATGAATAATTGAAATCAGGTGGAAATTTGCATAAATTGAACAATGTTCATTGAACAATATATCACAACAGTCATTCATCAAAAAAAAAGTTGGTTCAAAAAGGTCATTAAAGCAAATAATTATCGTAAAAGTGCCGCACCAAAAACTAAAATCTCAATGGGCAATGCGATAAATTAAATCCCTCTAATTTATTTTTTGGAAGGTTTAACGGGTTTGACCTGTTTACGTTGAGCCGGCTGGTTTTTCAAATGTTTGTTTCAGTCATGGTTCAATGGTTAAAAATCATCAACATGATAACAATACGTGTTTCTATCACACAATTTAACACTCATTTTCGTTCTGTGATGCCACACGTACTCAAGCCGGTTCACCTTAATTTGAATAACATGTTTCGCATATTTTACTATCGAACCCTTTCAAGCCACACACACATACACATACGGTGACATTCATATAAGTTGCCAATCTATCCACAGCAAAAACATATGTTTCTTGTGATAACTTTGTTGTGAGACACAGACAGACAAAAGGCGCAATGTAGTAAATGATACACCAAAAACAAAATCATGCATACCTGCGTACGATGAATGGAGACAGAAGTTATCAGGTGTCAAAACATAAGGGTGCCTTTGCATTGTTCCATCGGGGATTCAAGTGTCACACACTCTATATCTGCTGAGCGGTAAAATCTTTGGCGTACAAAAGGTCATACGAATGAATATTCGATACAATGGCGTTGATTTTTGTACCCATCGCATTATTCACGTACTGCGAAAACGATGGAATATGAAGAGTACGGTTTTCTAGATGTATAAATCCCGAAAGATAACTATCAAGGCCGAAGAAATCAAATGTAATTTATTTGTTAGGCAAGAAATATATCATATATTATATGCCCTGCGGTGGCCTAAACAATTTTCCAGTTCAAATGTGAAATTAAATTTTCGTAGTCGACATTCGAGCATGTGGCGAGAGGCACGTAGTTGTTTATCATTTTCTCGATTGTCAAAAGCACAATTGTTTTTTATCCGAGCGGCTCTTGGAAGTTCGTATGTTCTGCATAGATGATATTCAGCAAAACACATTCGAACATGGTTTGTGTTCACCGATGCCGCATTTGTATTTGTGGATCAGTCACATGTGTGTGTGCAGTGCAATGTGCATATAGCGATCTGTAGACACAAAAATTCGATTGGAATTTCAAATGTAGTCATCATTTGAATATCTTAATAATCATCTCGCATTCTACATATAAATATTCAGTGAGGCCGATAAAAAAAATGGGGAGTAGCACTAGAAGAGCGGCCCAATTTATGTTCATTCAAATTAATCTTTTTTTCTGCAATCAACTCATAGCCCGACAGCGTGGAAAAAACTATTAAAACATTTCAAATTGAATTCGTAATTGAACCAGTGCGACAAACAAATTCCCTCAGAATATTTTAGTTTTGAAGTGCAACATAAAGTTTTTTTTCATATGGAGTTGTTGTTATAAACTCTATATAAAAAAAAAATTTCATGTTGCACTTTGAAACTAAAACCATCTAGGGAATTTGTTTGTCGCAACGGTTCAATTAATCAACAACGATGTTTGTTCCGATTGATTCATTTGTTGATGCTAGATGGAGTGTTGGAAAAAATAACAACAACAAAACCGTTTTTAATTGGTCAATAATTTATCAATTTTTTTTAAATTAAGTCGCAGTTAATTTAATCATCATGAAATCAATTTACGATTAAATGCCATTTTATGAAGTGCAAAAATTATGCATCACTTTTGTTGTTGTTAAATGAAAACTTTATTAAGACCATCGAATTTTGGTTGGATTATGTGACAAAATGAATATTTTTTCTGTCATTGCATCGTTGGAAGTAAATTGATTGACATTATTTTGAACAGTCACTAAATATTTCCATTTAAACATGTCCATTGTAACAACAACATCATTCATATATGTCGTTTTTCTCACTTCCGGCCGACACACAGTTGTTCTCATCAGACAAATAAAATGGTTTTTATGAACACATTTAATTTGGTCTCAAATTCATTTCATTGGCATAGTTGTTCGGAGTCGTAAAAATAAACCCGTTGCATGGGATCTGTAAATCGAATCGAAATTGATGCAGCAGAAGCATAGCCAATAAATGTGTACTTAAATTATTTTCGGCCGATAAATTTAAGCATTGTTTTATTGCTTGGATATCATGAAGTTGAAATTTTTGCCGATTTCCACTGAATTCAAGCTTTCCATCAGCACCTAAACATTGGACCATAAAGTACTTCCTGAACATGTCTATATATCCATCTATTCTGCTTGCATCGTGAAATGCAATCGAATGAGCGTTAATTTTTTATCAGGCTCATTCTTCCTATCGCACACGGTACAACAATCCCTTCACGAGCATTTTGTTTCGGCGGTGGATGCTATTAGCAACTTGTGCTATTTGTTTTCTTTCTCTTTGCCATTTAGTTTTGGTTGTGTACTTGTTTTGAGTTCACAAGTTTTTCATTCGGCTATTTAACTCGGACGCCGCCACATGCAAGAAAGGGAGACCACATATTAGTTGAACGACGCAAAACGAAATTTAAAACTGAAAAAGTAAAAAAAAACACGTGAATAAATCGAAAAACTTATTTTCTCATCTGTCACCATAAATTTTACGAATTTTGCACTACGTTCAAACAACGCGAACAACGATGCTTGTCAAAAAAAATGCCGTTAGAATGTTGGGGTATAAGTGTTGCACTGCTGCAAGGAAAGTGCTGAGAACAATAAATTTGTTGCAACAAAGCGTATCTAGAAAAAAAATCGAGGAAAGCGAGAGCGAGTGCGAGGGAGAGAGGTCTATGGTCGTGCATGAAAATCGTAAACTAGGTCATTGGGATTGAAAATGAACAAAAAAGCAAGAACAAAATGAGCAACAGCCTGCAAGTGAATGTTTAGAGCCAAAAATTAAAGAGAAAAAAGAGGCGGGCGTTCGTATGTGGAAAACACAAATTTTAGTGTTTTTCGAATTTCGTCGCCACGGAAACGATTATACTTTTAATCATCAGTTTCGTTACACACATTTCTTAATGTAAGTTTCACATTTACGCTTTTCAACGTTCATTTCGATATTTTGTGTAAACACACTCACACGTATATAGAGTTTACCTAAAGTGATGACAAAATAAAATGGCGTAATCGCTCTATTGTAATTGCGACTAACCGTTTCTTTGTGGCACATTTATGTGAAATGTTCTAACGCTGAAAAACGATTATTAACAAAACTTACGACAAATAAATTACCAAGGACTTTTGGCTTGACATCGAATCGTTTGCAACCATTTCCATGCAAACAATTTGTTGCAAACATCATACGGCAAACAATAAACATACTCGAAACAAGAGCTGTTTTTCTTCATTTTCAAAACAAAGCAACGGCAAAGGATAATCAATTGGGTTCTGTGGAAAGGAATTTTTAATATACGAGTCAGGTGAGGTTAACTCTCATCCATTGCCGGTCTTCACATGAATGCATTCCATTGAATGCTTTACATTTGTTGCATATCTCCATAAATGAATGAAATAAAAACCAACTCATACGTTTCAAATTCATTTTGTGCACATTTAATCTTGGGCTAGGTGAAGAACGGAAATGAGCCTGTTGGTTTTTGTGAAATGATGATACACTTAAGTTGGTTCCCATAGAGAATATAATTATAAACACATCGTTATAACAATGTTCACGTCATAGTGAAGAGACCTTCTAAAAGGGTAACGGTTCGCACATTGGTTTTGTGTTGTTTGCGATTTTTGTGCAGATATTCATCCAAAATAATGATAAACGCTGCTTGTTTGTATCATGCGAGTGCACCTCTGTTCGTTCCAGCCATTCGTTCAGAACGAACATCCTAAATATTTCAATTGTAACGAATTTCCAACATTTTTTTTCTCGGTGCATTGAAGTAAATAGTTTACAACATTATAAAGAATGAACAAAAATGAGCAAGTGCAAAAGATGTGAAAATCTATTGCTTTCTAGAGATTCAACATAATTTCAGACAATGTTCTTTCTTTCTCGTTCGTTGCATTTTGCATGTTGAACCTTTTCATCATGGTTGTGATTTATTTCCGCGAAGAAAATGATGAACATTCTTTATAACATTGCTCTCTGCCACTGCGTCTATTCAATTCAAAAAATTTACGCTTGCATTTGATATCGCCGAACGAAACAGTTTTGCAAAGGGAAAATAGTGCAGATTGTTTGATCAAACTGATGCAAGTCGATAGTTGAATGGTAATTTTTGGCTAAAACTTGGATAGAGAGGGAGAAAAAAAAACCGAGCAGAAGTTTCCAAACATTTCATTTTCACCGTAAGTTTTGGATTCATTTTCGAAGGAATATTCGGACTTTGGAAAAAGCGATTTCATCGCTTGTACGTGCTCGACTAATCCAATCTTTTTTCTTCCCTCTTTTGTGTCTTACACAACTTAGCACCGGTGATATGGATACAACCGAAACGGAATCCATGCAATTCACGTAGATTACTCTTCACGACTTTTACCTGTGTGAAATGCACACTGTTCGTACAAATTGCATTGTATCATTACCATTGCCACTCTCGAATTTCCCAAAAAAATCGTTTGAAAAGCATTTGCTTGAAATTACATGAGCTTGGCATCGATTTAAGGAGTCGAGTGGTTGAATGCACCGGAGAACAAGTAGATTCCGGTATGGAATTTCGAATCATACTCGAAAATGCTCTTAGTTTTTCGCTCTTTTTTGTGTATGTGTAACAATTGGCTATACATAACGGAAAACATCGAATGCAATCTCGAACACAACTCACGTATAAATATTCACACGTTTTTTTTCTCTTCCATCCGTTCATTTTCAGTTATCCCAACATGCCTGTACCATTATTATTTTTATTTCTTTCGAGCTAAGCCCAGCACTCTTCCATACCACACCACTCGTTTTATAACTATTTTATATCGATAAACTTGGAACTTAGATCAACAATCTGTGCACTGCATTTATGTATATATCTCATAACAAACGAAAACTTGTTTGCATCGCATTACAACGAATATCAGATTACATACGGACACATATTTTCCAAGCAAATGTAACAAATTTGCAATCTACTTGATTTTTTTTATCAGCAGATGCTTTTTATGAAATTGGACAAATCAATAAGCAAAACATAATAATAACCAGAAATGGTCGACTGCATTCGTATCCATTGAGGCTTGTCATTGAATATTTGATGCAATCATGATAATAATAATGATCGTAACAATAACTTCTTGTTGAGCAGATAGTCACTATGGAAATAACATTATCCATTTGAACGGAGTAAAAGTGCAGCAAAATCCTTTGGGTAAGCTACATCAGTGAGGATTCATTTCGAATACAATCTGGAACTATAAATAGAAACTTGATAGAGGAGGCAACACAACGACTGCACCAAGTGTGTGTTGCAAACTTGATGTTATCCAACCACCAAAAAATACTGCGATTATTTTTATTGGTATTTTTGATTACATTCAACGCTCTTACGAGCTATGTACAGGACGTGAGTCTAGTGTTTGGCTTTGATAAAGTGATTTTAAGCACACATACATCAATCACATCGAAAGAATTCATTTGAATAAGCTATAATCAAATCATAATAAATGAATAGAAAAATGTATTTTTTGCTACTTTTTCACCTTTAAATTCGCCGCCTGTGTTGAGTATGTCATGCGCATGCTTGGATACGGCTCGATACCTAACAACGGATAATGACAATCAAAACAAACAATTCAACCGTCACGTTTCATTGTTATCAGAAAGTTGTACGTGGAAATTGTTTTTTTTGACGAAAAATAATTCCGAATAAAGGAAAAATAATAAAAATGGATCGATTTGAGTATGTTGTATGGCAAGACCGCGAGGTTAAATTTGACATAATCAATATGTAAGTGTTGTGTTTTATCAAACAAAAAATCATTTGCCTTCGTTTCTCAAACGTCTCGCAATTTAATTTATGTTTCAATTGCAGACAACATAAAATCCGTGGTGGCGAAGAGATTTTGGATATTTTCGATTATGTTGAAGATACGAAGGGGAATCCGAATGAAAGAGGCCGATTGCTTGTTACGAATTTGCGTCTAATCTGGTATTCGTTGAATAACAATAAGTTTAATTTATGTGCGTATACTTAATGTGGAACAGTGGAGACGGCTGCGAATCAGTGGATTGAAAATAATCTTGCATATTTTATTGCAGCGATTGGCTTCAATTGTATCTTGACAATGTCAACAAAAACGGTGCTATCAAAGTTGCGTGGAACGACGCTGGCCTTGTACATCTTGACTTTGTGTCGTAATTCTCGTTTTGAATTTATTTTCACCAATTTGGCGCAGAGCAATGCTCGCAAATTTTCGTCTATATTCGACATCTATAGATCGTATCAATCGACGGTGCTGTATAGAGAGCTCAAGCTACGAAGTGCGATTATGGCATCTGGCCACTTGAAATTATTGCCAAAGGAGCAGGTTTACAGTACATTTGGCGGCATATGGAATCTTTCGAGTGATCAAGGCAATTTGGGTACATTAATCGTGACAAATGTTCGAGTCATTTGGTATGCTGACATCAATGAAACGTTCAACATTAGTTTGCCACACATGCAAATTGCGTCGGTGAGTGTTTTTTGGTATGAGAGAAAGAAAGCATAAACAATCGAATTAATGTGTGATTTTTGAATCAAAACAGATAAAAATCAGAGACTCAAAATATGGTCATGCTCTGGTTATCCAAACACTTGAGACTGGTGGCGGCTACACGCTTGGTTTTCGAGTGGATCCGGCCGCCCGGTTGGTTGATGTTTACAAAGAACTTGATTCTTTGTTTTCGGTTTACGCCGCCAAACCGCTCTTTGGCGTAACTTATGAACGAAGAGAGGTGAAACAGATTTTCTTATTTCGATTTGCTTATTTGGTTTATTCACTATTAATTTCTACGCTAGTTTCTATATTATCCAAATGTATTGCCCTATCGATTGAAATTATTATATACTTATGTGACTTTTTACATTAAATTTCACAACAGGAAGCACCCGAACGTGACGATGACACAATTTCTATCGACAAAATCACTGAAGTTGACGAATCGAAGACGGACGAAATCAATACGAAATTCTCCACATATCTGGCTGAAGGCACGGAAAGTGGTCGTCGACCACCATTTTATTGCAAAGAACTTGGTTTTGCCATGGAAAAAATTAAAGACGGATTCACTTTGAAAGACCTATGGGAAGTAATTCCTACCACAAACTGAAGACAGTGTATTTTCAGTAGCTTTTGTATTGTTTACACGTATTATATAAAATAAGTACAGTTATCTTGATTATTTTATTAATTGATTTATTGACAAATACTTTAGTTAAATCGAATAAAACGTCCATCATTATAGATAGAGTCATTTAGAAGAAATTATTCTCACTTGGCTTGATAAATAGATCTAGGGTGACACAAAATATGAGTTGAAATTGAATTTTGTGATTTGTAAATACATTGAACATTTTACTTTTACACTCAAACCAAAGGAGAAATTGTGTTAGATGAATACTCGCAAAAATGATCGACGATGAATATCTTGTGAAATGTGTACTGTTTCATTGCAAATGCCGTCAATCAAACCGTGCAGCAATCAATAGAATAATGCAAAAAGTTACCGATGTAAGTAAAAGTATTGAAAGTCCAAAATTATTATAAGTTATTTCTGGTTCTCGAGCGTCGAACAATCCAGAACCAACGAAGAGTGAAGTAGTAAACGAGTTCAATGATGCTCAATGCGGAGATGCCCAAAAATAATCCCAGCAAACCGCCGCAAATAGCTAGGAAATCGGAGAATGTATACAATTCCACTCGTTTCACGGTTTCCACGCGATCATTGAAACTAATGGACAATCGTGTTTGGTGAATTCTGAAATATTCAACGGATTTTAGATGCAGAAGAAAATAGATCCATTGACATTTGATTCTTTATTTTACCCCGATTCGAGACCGCTAACTTTATTTGCAGCGGTCGTATTGAATTTGACTCGATCAATTTCAACATTGTATTCAATTGAGATACAAGCAGGCAAGCAATCACATGTACTGTTGGAATACACGACACGGTCAAGGCGAAATTGGAGTGTATTTTTTCTGTAACAATCGAGTTTGTCCCTGCCACAGATCCTTGTACTGTTTTCTCCTGTAAATAAATGGAAAAAATAAGCTAGTACGAATGCATAAGCATCCAAAGGATAATGCACTCATACTTGGCATAGAAAATTTCACACAACCGCATTTGTCTTTTATGTACGTCGCCATACACTCAGCCATACAGTTCTGCTCGGAGTATTGTTTGAAGAAAGTCAATGGACGCTCCGAATTGTAATAGCATTGACGTTGGTGCGGTGCATAACGACGCAGCCCATCAGAAGTTGTGGTTAATTTGGATGAAATCAACATTTGAGAGTCTTCTCCAATGGACACGCTGAGAGGCGTTTGACCATATAACGAATCGCCAGGTGTACTTAAAAACACTCGAAACTCTTGTTCGAATCCACCACATAGGTAATCGAAGTCATCCTCGTTAGTTCTGAGTGCAATTCGGAGAGCAGTTTCTCCACCTAATTCAGATAAGCGAATCGGATATTCAGCTTTGCTTTTTATGGACTTATATCCGCTCTCGCGATTCCATTGCGACACATTCGGATTAGTATTCAGATTCATCATCTCCGAAGCCATTCTAGGTTTGGATAGTTCCAATTAATTTCTACTGTTGAAATCAAATGGGAACCAAACTTACAAATCAGTATATATCTCATGTGAGTTTAGATCATTGAAAGAGAAGCAATAGCCTTGATCAGTCAAAACTGGAACAAAATACTTGGAACAGTCGCTTAACTCGTTTTTCCACCAACATTTAAAAAATGTGTCATTCAACTGTGGTGCGATCTCTTGAATCACATCATATATGGATTCATTCAGAAATGAACTGGACTAAAATTAGAATAAACTTATAAAATTTATTTTTGAAGCCTCCTTTGAATTGAATTTAGATGGGGCCATATTTGATTTTAAAAGTTAATACACCGTTTTACCCGTCGAAAATTTTCCGTAGAAATGAAGTTTATGTTTATGTCACTGCACACTTGTAAATATGAGTTCAATCGAAGTTCTCTGGAAGAAAATACAAATGGTCACACATATCACAAAATGTTGTGACGTATGAAGAGTTGATATTCATTAAAGCATACTTACTCCATGTCAGACAATTTCGGATCCTCATCTCTAAAGTACAAATACAGTTAAAGTTACAGTTATTATCGTCGTCATTTGCATTACTTTTCTGCACGTTCAATGCGAATTGAACGTTTAGAATTTAAAGGGACCAACAAAAATATTGTTCTATTCCAAAAAATATTCAGCAGTTTTTGTGCCCACGTCTGCTTTAGGCTAAGTGTTACACTTTGCGAAAATTCTGAAGTAAAAAACGCACTTACTCCGTAAAACTCGCCAAATTCAGTTTATTTTTGACTGCTTTAACTTTTGGACAAATTGTAAGAGTTGGAATTGCGATCGTTGAAATGGGCACATTCCTGGTAACAGACATGGATACTGGATTCTCTTGCCATTGATTCCACACGTTTCGGATCATCAAACTGCATAGCCAAAACGACAACCCGACAGAGATCAACCACCAAAATCTGAATAAAGGATAGCATTGAATATCGCTCAGAAATATTTTAAGAGAACTATTCGTGAACTAACCGCTCACTCCAATGCAAAGATCGCTCGGTGAAATATCGAACGCCATGGATACTACTTTTGTTACATATTTCGGCAAAAAAAGCTTTGATTGGCCCAATAATTTTGGAACGAATAAAATTGATCCATTTGCTTCGATTCGATGCCACATCGTTCACAGCTGAAGAACGTCGAATGAACCAAAACCAACGAAAAGTCGAGTGATAAATAAGCTCGATGATGCTCAACACCGAAATGCCCATGTATAATCCAAGCAAACCACCACATGTTGCCAAGAAATCGATAACTGTGTAAACTTCCCTCCGCGTCATAGTATCGATTTCAGAATCTTTATAGAAGACTACTAAATCTACCAATCTAACTTGTGATAATCTAAAATCCAAAGTCAAATTGAGCATTTATTACATTTGTGTGTAGTATTCTAAAGAAAAGCATACAGTTCTTGTTCTTCCGGGCTTTGCGCAACATGCTTAAAAAGAATTTCCATATCTATCTTGTATCGATCGATCTCAGCATTGTATTGAATCGAAGTACATCCTGGCAAACAATTGCATTTGTCACGAAACGCTTTGATGCTCTCGCTTGACCAAAACTTACTTTCAATTCCATTGTAACACTTGATTTTTGCTGCGCCACAGATTTTTGTATTTTTATCTCCTGCAAAAGAACAAGTTTATCATTTTGAAATGCTCTTTCGCTGTGAAATTTCTCAACAGGTTCATACTGGGCATAGAAAACTTGACGCATCCGCACTCGTTTTTCGTAAAATTTGCCAGACATTCTTCTTCACAGTTTGCCTGGGTATACAATTTGAAGAAACGCAGTTGGCGCTCATGTTGATAGAAACATTGCCGTTGATTCGGCTCGTAGCTACGCAAACCCTCTGATGTGGTGATCAATTTCGGATTGATCGTAACCATGGTCTTTTCTGAAAGAGGAACTCGAAAGGAATTTTGCGACATTTTCAATGCTTCGCCAGGTGTTGTCAAAATCACTTTGAACCCTTGATAGATGCCACTACATTTATATTCGAACTCGTATTGTGACACTGATAATTTCAAAGCAAAACTCTGGCCTGAAGATGCGATACCAGTGCGCATTGGGTATGGATCATGAATCATTATCGATTTATCTGTGTATCCACCATCTAAACTCCAGTAAGAAACATTTGGTTTGCTTTTTAAGGTAATCATTTCCGGGGCGATTCTGTTCAAAAATTCCGAACATAACCATTGAAAAAACCGGACATGTCGAATATGCATTAATATGCACGATGCACATTACATTGCATGCACAGTAACCTCGACAATAATGATTAGCAAAACTTACTGATCCGTGTATGTATCATATGAGTTGAGAGCATTGAAGGTGAGACAAATGCCGTTGTCGGTGAAAACGGGTGCCACATACTGACCACAATCACTTCCATCCCTAACTTGTTCAAGCCACGAACATTGTGACAACTGTCTCTCAAATTTCTCCTCAGTCATTCGAAATATCTGGTATATGCTTTCATTCGTGAAATTGTCCTTGAAATCAATCAATTCCGGTAGACGTGGGCAAACATGCGCAAATGCACTCAATATATTGATCTCTGTACTGTTGAGTTAATAATAGATTTATCATAAACTGAATCTTGAAATTTAGCTGCTTTGCTTACTTTCTATCATTGAGATTTGGTAGATGTTTTAGTGTCGCCGATATATCAAATTCGAATGTTGTTGTCGGTATTTCTGGGCAAATGGTTACAGTCGGAAATGGAATTGTCATGATGATTTTCTTCTCTGATGGGCTGATTGTCACTGGGTTTCGTTGCCATTGGTTCCAAATATTGTTGATCATTATTCCGCATAGCCAGAGCGACGCCGCTACGAAAACTATCCACCAAAGTCTGACTCAAACGAATTGTTTAGAAGGTTAGACATGATTGGCAATTGTTATAAAATCGATTCAAAATGCAAATCTCTTACCGTTCGCTCCAGTGTAATAACCGTTCGGTGAAATATCGTACGCCATGAATATTGCTGTTGTCACAATAATCCGTGAAAAACCTGCGTATCGGCAGTGGAATCAGTTTCATCTAAACGGAATCGAACAATAATATAGTTTTTGGGAGGAATCAGAAAATGTGAGAATCTTACTGTTGAACGGTATCTGTTGACAATTTTCATCTTGACTGAGTTTTGCAGATTCATTTTAATATTTCTTCGCTTTGCCTCATCGAAGGAATAGAGAACATAGAATGGAACACTGTTCGTGCTGACAAAGAACCATGAAATGGTTTAAAATAATAGACTTCTATCGATTGTATTTGAGCAATAACTAATTGCCCAATGAAACTAAACGATACTTGGCTTTTTCAAGGTTTCGAAATTAATCAAATAGTTTGAAAAGGTTTTGATACAAAGTTAATTGAGCTTTGGTTCTATTCTCATTAAAAATTGTGTGAAACTAGCGTGAGAGAGGTCCACTGTAACATAATATACATTCAAGGCTGCATTCTTAATGACCGGTGATTTGTTCAATCGTTGGAACAGTTCTTGACCGCCGTTGTCGAACACAACAACAATGGTGATAACAATAAAAAAGGCATTAAACTTGATTATAAGACAATCGAAGCCGTGCAACAGTCAGTATTCATGTTAAGAGGAAACGATGTGTGTATGAATATCAAACAATTGTAAATCTAGGCAATATTTTTAGCTGTACAATTTTGTAAATAGCTAAATGCCCCTGTTTGGATAAACGCTGATATTATTCCTGGTCCAGGCAGAGGGAGCAAACCAAAACCGGTGAATGTCAACCTATTCAATAAAGTCGTTAAAACGGTTGAAGAGCTAAAAAGTGTAACATTATCAATTGAATGGGCTACAAATTCAAATAAAGTTCTCGAACTACCATTTTGGACTCTCAACACCAAATACAGCCAAAATCATGTTGACGCCATGACCCATGATCAAAACCATTGAAGAAAAGCATATCAATGGATCCAATCATCCGACTACATTTCCAATTTGTGCCGCTATCGCCGCAGAAAATAAAGACACCTTACTTTTTCTTTGACAAAGTAAGCAAACAGAACAACGTTCACCATTTGGACGGCTGCCAGAGACAAAGTTAACATCGCTAAATTACGAGATTTGATCTTATCGTTTGGAACTGATAAATTCTACGTTGATGTATCACAAAAACTGAAAGATCAATTGAAACTTAAGTTTCTTAATTAAGAATCTATAGCTTTTGACTTGTGATTTAATTTTAAATTTCTTGATGATTTTAGAAGTTGAATAAAATTCAAAGAAAAAAAAAACGTTTTTGGTGGAATTGATGTCTGGTGTATTTGGGTCATTTGACTACAAACTTAATCCGTTTCTTTTCAGATAAAATCAATCGGTAAGCAAATATCCTTGATTTGATGTGAACAAATTGTGTCGTGGTTAATTCCATCCTAATAAATGCTCTATTCTGATCCGGAACCAGAGCCCGAACGATTCGGCGAACCGGAGGCACTACGACTTCCACTGCGACTACGGCTACGTTCTGAGCCGCTTCGTGAATGAGCACTTCCACTGTGTGATCGTGAACGCGACCGAGACGAACGAGAATCTGTTGATAAAGAAAGTTTGTATGAGAATTAAGCAGCTTTTGATATGTTATGAAAAAGCAATACTCACGACTTCTACTTCTGGCCGATCCACTTCTATTAGACGCTGGGCTACCACTGCGTGAACGTGATCTCGAGCCTGGAATTTCGTTATGAATTTATCTTCAAATAAATTTTGAAAATCTTATTTCTTACCACTTTTAACGGAACCACTACGGTTCGATGCTGGCGTTCCACTACGTGAGCGAGAATTTGAACGAGATCTACTACCTGCAAGAGATTAATTGGCGTTTGAAATTAGTGTCAGATTTAGTATTGAATGTAGATTGGACTGCTACAAAATTCAACAATTTGAATTGGATTGACAAATGAAAAGGAGAATATTCGTCTTCACTTACCACTTCGGCTTCTGGCCGAACCACTTCGGTTCGATGCGGCGCTACCACTTCGGGAACGTGAAGCTTGACTTCCGCTGCGTGATCGGCTTGGCGATCGAGAGCCTACAAAAAGATTATAACATTAGATATCGGAACATATATGTTAATTTGGTTTGAAAAAACAGACGTTCGGTCAAACGCAACTGCTTTGAAATTCATAATTTTTCATTGAAATGACATCAACGTTGAAACAATAACGACGCTCCAATGAATTTTATTTGTAATTAAAATAGAAAGCCGCTTACCTGATGCACTGCGGCTTCTTGAGCGCGATCGTGACCTGGACGAACGTGATTTTCCAGAATGGTCACTTTCGTTGCCGTCTGGTTTTTCTTTGTCATCATTTTCCTTCTCAACCTCAACATTTTCTTGACTGTCCGCCTCCTTTTCAGTGTCCATGAGCTGCTCGGTTTCTTCAGCTTCTTCGATCTCTTCGATTTCTTCCTCTTCACCCGGTGGTTCCAATTGTTTTTCACGATAGCGTTGCAAGCGATGCTCACCTTCGTTCAATGCAACATGCTTGACTACCAATCTATTGAGAATATCACGTTAATTTTCGTTAATTTGATTTCAACTCGCTTGTAAGTTGAGTCCAACTTACTTTGTATTATTTGGCTGCTGACCAATGTTTTGTCGACGTTTGTTCAATCGTACACGAGTTTCGAGTTCATCGTAATAAACACCGTCTCGTCGCATAACCAAGAAGTAATTCTCTTCATAACCTTTCGATGCCTTGCTCTTGACATTCCAGTTGTATTCACGAGCCATTTTGTATTCATATTCCTGGTCGTCTTCGTACAATATTTCATTAATCAAATCCATGCGACGTTTTTCAAGCGTTTCTTCTGTTGGCAAGAAGTAAGCAACGAATTGCTCTCCACTTTCGTCCATCACACCTCTGCAAACCGAATTGAAAATGCATTATTTTCATTATATTGTGGAATTAAATGCAGGACAAACTCATTAGATTCTCGAAATTAAAAAAAAAATTAACGAAAACTACATCTCAACGTCAATCAATTACTAACCGTATCATGGCTTGAGACATTTCTTCAATTTGTGCTGTCACATGTTTGTTAGTGTTAGCTGGTGCTGGATCACTGTCAAATATAACTTGAGCAAATGGAAATTTCCAGTTTTGGAAATCTGGGTACACCGGATGAACCTCGACAGCTGTGACATTTGGCTTGCTAAAAGCAACAAAAAGCATTATTTGTCTGAATAAAAAAAAATTATTATTCAAAATTTGTGTTCATTACCTGTAATGGCGTTCGATTGGCTTTTTATTTTCTTCGAACGTTTTTTCGATGGACTTGATTTGAGCTTCACGATCCATGTACAATGTTTCTTCGACAAATGATTTGCGCACATTGAAACCGACCTTTGCCTCGACTTTTTCATTGTTTTGCGGTTGGAAACGCGTCTGTTCCGTCGAAATATATTCCGATTTTCGCAACCATGACACACTTTTGGCGTGATGACGTGAACGTTGCGAGTCGGCCACGGTGTGCACTTCTTCCTCGAGCAATTTTTCATCGGCTTGGTCCAGCTGTGAATTTGGATCGGACTGATACAAGTCGCGATTGATCAAATCGATTGTGACACCCAAATCGTGCTCTGTCAACACTTCATATTTGTAGTTGCGTTCAAGTGACGTCGGATTGTATTGAACGAATCGATCATTGGCAAATGGGTACGTGATATATTTCAAATCGAATGGAATGTCCGGCAATGTGTTACAGTATTTTACACGGGAAATCAACTCCGACCTAAAATAAACACATCGAAATGAGGTGAATTGTACATTGTTGCGCGGTTATCTAGCGTCCACTTGGCTTTTGTTTGCCAACAAACAAGGCACACACACACAAATTTTACTTACTTTTTCTCAATCGGTCGTTGTGGCCGGATTTCGGCACTGGTCGCGTTATTTCCATTTTGGATGGTGGGCGCCATCGCTTTTCAAGTGTTTTCTTTCGATTCTGAATACTTTTCTTTCCACAATTTCTTCAACTGATGTCGATGTCGGCAGAATAAACCATGGAAACGTCAAACACGCTTTGACACTTACACACAGCATGTTGAGTTTTTTTTTTCGAGCAGTTTTTTTTATAGCAGCAACGTCTATACTAGTGTTACCAGAGGTGGAGTATATCAATGCAATTTTGTGCTCGGGAGGGGTAATGTTAAGTCGTTGAATTCATATATATTTTTAAATTTAATAAATGAAAACGACTGTTTGAGTTTTGAGTTTTAGTTTTTTTTTCATAATTTGCTGTTAAATTCGAGCTACAGTATGAAATATAACGGGCAGGAACGTAGGAAGAATCACAAACGACCAAATCAAGAGACGACCAAATTATTTGTTTGCAACAATATTTGAAATGCATTTTTTCCGCCGAATCAAACCGAATGGTCATTACGGCGCCAAAGAAATAGCTTCAATTCCAAAAAAATGGTTTAACCAGTATATGCTTCATACAGATGGGCTTGCTTTTTACCGTTAAACTATCGAACACAAGTTTCGATGATGATTCCGTCATCCTTAGATTTCATGGACCGTTTTAAACACAGCTATCTACAGGGATTATAGAAATACTGTGGAAGGGGATTGAAGAATTAATTGTATCTCTACATATAATAATATATATATATATATTAACCGTATGTAGAGTGTACTGACTTTTTTCTTTGAAAATTAGTAATAAAATACTAAATGAAACCTCCTGTTGTTGTTTTTTTTCCAACTTTTGTTACGAAGAAAAAATACTTCCTTGTAAGGATTAATCGAGTCTTTTCTCATGTGTGAACTACTTCCCACAAAAAATACTCAAATATTTGATCGTTTCAGGAAAAAATAGCATTATGAGCGGTTTATTAAATAATTCAGTTTATATCATGTACAGCAAAGACACATTACAATATGAATAAAAATACTATTTTTTCATATAGTTCATTTCGACTTTGCATTGGTTGTTTGCAGATTGTTGTGTTGTTTTTTTTTGGTTTTATTTGATTTAAAGAAAAAAATCCTTCGTTTCGTTTAAATCGATTGAATCTAAATGATGGATGAATGAAACAACTGTCGCTCCATTAGTTGAACTACTTTAAATCAAACCACACGTTGTTGTTTGAACCAAGCACACGCAAATCGCCTTTTCAATTCACGATAACCCAGAAAAAATGAAATCATAATTTTTTGGTAATTACCACAGGATAGAAAATCTGCACTGATTCGATAAAACGAAAAGTGTATGCGAGCAAAGATGATCCATTGTTTTTGTGATATAATCAGAATTAAGCAGCCCATTCGATTCTAAACGTTTTCAATTTCATCAAAGTTCTAATCTCAAAATTTAGGCAAATATTTTTGTTCTATCGGCAATTAAACACATGCGTTTTTTTTCTTTCTACCTAAGGCCTCAAAGCGTAAAAACTTAAGATTTACTGCAAATTTTGTCATCAATTCGTTTGTTGTAAATTTTGGTCGTATCTTCTTCTTCTTCATCATCGACTTCCATGATGTTTAAGGTAAATATATTCATTACTTTCTCTAATGATAAAAATAGGATATCAATTCAATTTCCTTGGTGACGATTTGTGTCGGCAAACATTTATTTGTTACATTTTCGTAAATTTATTTCCTTTTATTACATTTGTCCATTTACATTTTTGGCTGAATCAAGAATCAAACTATAATAATAAATTGATTTGAATAAAAATATGTTTAAATTTAAAAAAAAACAGAAGAGAATTGAAAATAAAAAATGTGTCTACCTAAATTAAAAATTTGTTGTTTTTTTTGTGTTAAATTTTTTTCTTCGTGTAAATCATTCAAAAGAAAGTGAATAAACGCAAAATTGATTGGAATCTAAGTTTTATTGTGTAACGAAATAAAGAAAAAACTAAAATAGTCTGATATCGAAATTGAGCGTTCGATTCGATAGAGTTTATTTTTCCTTGCTGAATTTTCTTCTCGATTTCCGTACATGCAGAAGACAAGACAATTGAAAAGATTGCTAGTGATTGCAATTCGACTGAGAGCATATGTGATAATCACATTTGGAATAGTTGCGATGTTGCACGCAAACGAAATTTCAGAGATATATGTGAATGACGAACAAAGTAACCACCCATCCATGGCATATTCAAACTGTTTTATATCATTAATACAGTTGGAAGTATATTAAACCTAATTCTATAAATCCTTAAAAAAATCGTTTCTTTTGTTCTTGTCACTGTCTCTCTCTCTTCCACAATACTCCCGAAGTCGTGTACGATGCTCGTTATTTACGTATCTCTTTGCTCTTTTTTCATTCCCTTGAAAATCATCAAAATGACATCGATTGGTTTTTTTATTTGAAAAAAAAAACAGCATACAATTAGAGAAAATTCTGAAAATGTACATGTATTCCCAAGATTCCTTGTTAAAATTAAAATAAATAGGTATAAACAGAGATTTCAAGCCATGTTCTTGTTCGCATGTTTTTTTTCGCTTTTGCTTTTTTTTGGGAACAAAATGGTGTTTAGAGTATATATGTATATATGTAAATTAAGGGGAAGGGTTAACAAAAACACTTGTTGAAAAAAAAAAATATGTAAATTAGCAAAACTAAAACTACATTTCCTGCGTTCCTTTTACATGTCTAAAAAGAAAGGTTTGCGCTCGACTGGTGCACATCTTCTTCGTGTTTTTTATTTGCGCTTTCTTTTGCACCTCTAACTAGCAGTTTAACATTAAGATCTCACTTGTTTCAATAGAAATTTTTGCATTCATGACAAAATAATCAAATAAAAACATTATTTTGTGTTGTGTGTTGTTGGTTTCTGTTTGTTCGCGACGATTGACATTCAAAGCAAATTGTTCAAAAGAAGAAAAAAAAGAGTATCGATTAAAAGTAGAGCTTAGTTTTGGATGTGATCGTATTCATTGCTGTATTTGACTGGTCCCGCTTCGTTTAACGAGATTCATAGAAACGGGTTCGTGGTTGCATTTAATACTGGAGCCTGTTGCAAAAAGAGAATAAGAGATGTTTCATTAGAAATATGGGTCAGATAAAAGTGAAAGATAGGGCGAAAGAGAGAAAAGAAAGAGAAAATGGTTCTTACCGCAAATGGGTTCTTTTGTGGAAAGCCATTGTTCATGTTCAACGACGAGCCGTTGAACAAATTAGTGTCGGTAACCTTTGGATAGTGTAGTCCGTTTCCATTGAAAACGGATCCATTCATGCCATTCATGCCGAATGTTGACTGATCATGAAATCCGTTGCCATTGCCATTGGTCATGCCATTTGTCATCGGGTACATGGGCTGTGCTGGAGTGGTAAGGCCTTGTTGGTCGCCAAACCAAAGTGGTGCCGACTGTGTTTGAAATGGATTTGGTTGCGCTGATGGTGACGATGACAAATTGAATGGGTTTGCTGGAGTGGCAGCTGTTAGAGTATTTTGATTATGGGTATCTTTCTCCTTAATTTCGCGCAATTGTTCGTCTAAATCCTTAAGAGCTGCATATCGGTCCACCGATGGTGTTGAATTGATGGATGAATTGGAATTAAATGTACCACTTGATTTTAGCGAATTACTCGTTGAGCTCAATGACATCGGAAGACCTGTAACAATCAATCAAACAAAGAGATTAGCATCGTGTTTTCATGGTTTTAAATAATAACTACATAAATTCACTCAAAACTATAAAACCGAAGAACGAAAAATGCAGCATTTATGATATGGATCGATTATGGTAATGTTTGTAATCATCGAACGTTGTCGTGACAAGACAATGGCTACGAAAATAAATAAAAAGAATACAATAACTACATCGAAGTGGACAAATCAACATTCAAGAAACATGCATAAATAATAACAATAACTCGTAATGACGAAGATAATGAGAAAATCAAAAGGTAAACAAAATGAAAACGAAAAAACATGATTATGTCACCCAATAAATAAAATGCATTTTAAACTAAACAACAACAACGAAAGAAAAAAAATCAAGAAATGAACGGCGTTGAGCGGGAATAAAAGCACAAAACGAGTCAAGCCAAACCAAACACACACACTTACTCCATCGATTTTGTTCTGGTTGTATATATGGCCATGGAAACTGTTGCCAAACACTCCACTGAGTATTTGCTGTACCATTGTTCGAATTGGTGCTATTGTGATTGTAGCTAAAACTATTGAAGTAATTGCTGTTTTGATTCTCAATGGCTGAATTTGTTTTTTTTTGGTTTGGAAAAATGTATGTCGTTCGAAAATTTGTCGTCGGTTCAGCGGAACAGAGTTGCACAAAAGCCGTAATGGGATAGAAATGGAAATGCCATTTAAATTGGAATATTCAGACCAAATAGAAAAAAAAAGAGGTTTCATTTTTTGTGTTGCTGTCAAGAGTTTAAATTTAAGTTTTTGGGCACGTAGTCACGTACGAGTGCAATGTGCCGACAACCGACACACACACACAAAACAATTTATTGCTGTGATGTGCGGGTCATTTATATTAAATCTACGATTTGTTTTTTTTTGCCCTCAGAAAAGGGTGTGAATCGTTTATCATCGCCAGAAAGGCGATTATTTGCGTTGCAATGAACTCACCTGCTGCGTTATAAATGGTATTGTGCTCGAAATCAGCAAAGTTTTCATCGAAATTCTTATTTACATCAGTTGTTGTGTTGCCATTTGTCCGATTGCCATTTGTTAATTCAATGCCATTCGCATGGTGGTTTGCATTTGAATGTCCATTTCCTTGCAATAGGATCGGTTTGTTTGTTGTGCTACTCGTGTTGTTCTTATTAATGGATGGTTTGTTATTCAAGGCATCGAATATGTTGGCCGAACTGAAATCGGCCACAAAGTCCGTATCGGGCGTAAATAGATTCTTGTTGTTCTTATCACCATTTGAAGCGGGTGGTGGTAGATGGAAACCATTCGTTTTTGCATCCATCGATTTATTACCGTTTAAACTAAGTCCGTTAGTACCGTTGGTGTTGTTAGTGGAACCATTTGGGCGAGTGCCGTTGGTGGCGACAGGGGCGGAGATGTGATTATTGAACAGACTGTTATTATCGTTTGATGAAAGTAAATCCATTTTCCATCGGCTGCTGTTGGACGTTTTACCATTCATGCTTGCATTTGATGTCCACAAATTGCTGTTATTTTCCTCAATCGATTTAGCCGTTCCATTTGTTAGCAGTGTTGCGCTATTTAATTGCGTTTGTTGTTGTTTCTGCGAAGGCGCTAATTGAGCTGTGTTCGTAATCGATTTCAGTGGACTGGCCGGTTCCAAATAATATCTGTGTGCGTGTTGAGAAAAAAAAAGACACATGTCAGTCCAAATCAAAGTGAAAATCACACAAAAATTTTACTCTAATTCACAAATTACCGTTTCCGCTCGTATTTGTCGATGATCAGTTCACGTTGGTCTTGCGTATGAACTCTCTTCGGGTCCCATAGGCCGAGCCACGTTTTTGCACACAATTCATTCCCATGCGCTTTGATGAAATCTATTTCTTCCGTTGTGAATGTGGCCATCGAAATCGATTTCACTCGATGCGGCGGCGTCAGTCCTCGTCTGAATGTGTGCGTTGGTGAAATCAAAGAGAGAGAAAGAAAAAATTGTGCTTAGTAAAAACCAATTAAAGTAAAGACAATTTTATTGCATTGCTGATTGCAACGATTATGTTGCCAACAACTAAACACTAACGGATGTTTAACTTTTCAGACACATTAAATGTGTGTCCAAAGGTTAAAAGCCAATAGAAAACAAAAACATGTGACGGTAAGTGAATGTCTTTTGAAGCATTACAACGTTAATTCCAAAATACGTTTTTTTTTGTTCGAGGAGTGGTATTTTTCGAATGGTTGCTTTGTGTAATTGTGACTCGATTCCGGCATCAAGCTCTTATACTACCATATAGCTCCAAATAGTTATATCACTGCTTAACTCAAGTAAGTGATCAGCTGGCAGCTATTTGGAAATTCTCACATACAACATCAATATGGAATATACCCAATATGGTGGCAAATTCAAATGTGAAAAACTTAGAATGCTATCATGTGTGACATTTTGAAGCTCTTCACCAGTCTCATGAATAAATAAAGTTCGTCTACATTTCAATCAATCGGTTCAACATCGAGGTAAACCGGCATTTTATTCGAGTTCTTGTTTTATAGCCTTTTATTGTTGTTTCAAATTGTTGGAAGTAATGGATGGAAACACAAAAATCTTCATTTTCGGAAGGGCAATAATCAATATTTCACTCTAATGGCCATACCTTTTTCGTTCGTTCGTTCGTTCGTTAATGATGATTTACGAGTTTGAAATTCATTCAAAAACTTTGTAAAATGAAACGAAAGCGAAACTACTTGATGAACTTTATGGATTCATTTATGTAGTTCCATGTTCCGATTTTATTTGATTCCAACATGCATGCCATAAGTGATTTCTTGGAATTGAGAGAGAAAGAAAGAAAAAAAATCTATGTTTTTCCCTAATTTCATTTGGGTTTTATCATAAACATTATGCGGTATTTTGACTTCGTTCACGGGCTATGGATTCATGGGCTTTTAGCAGAGAAAAAAACAACAATGTTTATCGCACTGAATAGAAGAAGAAGAAAAGAAATGCAAAGAGTGAAATTGCTGCAAGATAACCTGCATAGACACACGATCAGCACAAGAAATCGAAAAACCTCTTGAAAATCGCATACGATAAACTTGAGGCATTCATTCATTCGATTTCGATGGCAAGAAGCGGTTCGCTGGTACCAAGAAATGTGCTCACATATGGCGCTTTCGAAGCGTGAAGATTGTTTTTCTTCGCTTTTTTCTTTATGGAAAATCATAATGCAACTTTTAGTGAGGAGGCAAAAGAAATAACGAAGCTAAAAAAAAGCAAATACGGAGCAGCTCAAAGGTAAGATACACACATTGTTGTAATTGCGATGCGGTCTACTTTTTTATGATGATATTTATAGTGTTATGCTTTTAGGCGAAATAGAAATGTTATTACATTGGATGGAGATAAAGAAAGAGTAGAAATTGCGTTCCGATGTATGAAACAAGAGGAAATTCCGAAAATTTATGAAAAATATCGTTGATTTATGAATCACATGACAAATTAAATTACATGAAAGATTTGGCAGTTATAACTTGCGCATAGCAACATTGTTAGGTATGGCGTTTCAGCTGATGCTTTTCACGAGAGAAATTCGTGCAAATTTAGTTTTCTCTCTCTTACTCTCTCTCTCTCTCTCTCTTTTTCTCGAACAATAATTGACGCTTGTTGATGTTGAGCTCGAATTTTGTGAACTCTCAACTCCCAACAATATGAACCAATTGCTTACGTATTTTGTAATGCCAATAAAATAAATGCCACATTGGAATTTGATTGAGCAATGTGCGCAAATCGATTCGATTGCATTTATGGCAATTGCACGTGTAACACCCATGATCAAAATCAAACTGGCGCTGAGTGAGAGAGAGAGAGAGAGAGAGAGAGCGAGAGAGAGGAGATTTGGTAATAATTGTGTGGCAATAAAATTGAGCTCAACTCAACCCATCAATTTGGTTGGTCTTTTCACCCCGATGCCAATTTTCATCAAGCGATACAATCGATATGCTACTGTGAAGAGCAACCAACAATTGATTCAATCTTGTGTTGTTTTTTTTTTCTCTCTTCATCGGTTCTCACCAATATTTGAATGGCATCAAATTTTGATTGTTTGATTTTTCTCTCTCGTTGTTCGATCTTCTTCTCTGTTTGATTGTATCACCAATGAAATTAGTGTCGAGCCACGCGCACCGTCACACAACCTATCGTGAGGCAATACGAAATGGGCAGAAAAAATTCACATGCAAATTATACACATTTCATATATGTATATTACTCTACTCATGAGCCGAACAAAACAGAAAAAAAACCACACCGTCAACGTAAATTAAACCGCACAGCTGCTTATTTTCTCCGCAAAAAAAAAGTTCGTTATGTTGTTTGAAGTTCTGTCTCATTCTCTTTTTACCATCACCATTTTTTTTTTCATTTTGGGCTTACAAAAGCCCGCTGAATGTATTGTGGTGTTTTGGCTAACAAAGAGCGTAGGAAAAAAGAGAGTTTATTGCACCATCATCAGTCAGTTAACATCAAGAACAGTAACAGAAGGCTTCGTTTCCGGCTGTTGAATGATGTGTGACGCTTCTTCGTGACTTTTTTTCCTCTCCTCGTCGTTTTGGCAGAAAATTTTTAATTTTCAACTAAAAAACGTATTTTCTTTCAAATCAGTTGAATTTCTGGCTTTTTTTCCGCCCAAAATGAAGAGTTAAACGAATCCATTCAGTGTAATTGAAATTGATAGCTTTGTACTCTCGGGCATTTTTCATTGGCAATTTGTTTCTGTGAAGAGTAAAAAAATGAATTATGGCCAATGAAGAGACAATGGAGATCCGATAGATTGATTGCTTTGCCAGCAGCATGATAAACAACATTCACATAAAAAAAACAAGTGCTAAATGTGCCAATCGATATGACCCAATACGCGTGTCATTCGACACAATCATGGCTTTGACACAGGCCGTGTTTTGTGTGTGATCTTTCATAAATTAGCAAGAAGAGAAAAAAAATCATCGAAACTGTTTTCAAACGGTGATCGGATAACATTGTTCCGCACCGTGGCAAAATAACATGCCATTGAGCAATGTCATCGCAGATGAATTTTTTTGTTTCTATATCGCTATTTATAGATAAATATCGAGAAATAGACACCAATAAATCGTTACTATTTAACATTTAGCGAACGAATATAAAAATAGCAGTGAGTGAGCGCAACAGAGAAAAATATGATTGAATACACATGGAGAAAGGGAGAGAGAGAAGAAAAGAGAGCGCGTTTGCTAAATTGTATTTCATCTATATGCACGCTTCATACACAGACACCTGTTTCGCATTGGCTTGAGCTTCTTCGTGTGTAAAATTGTCAGTTTCAATGGAGGTGAACACCGAACACGGCCTGCATCAGCTGTTTTCATCGATAGTTTTATATATACACACATTTTGTGTCACACAGCATAACACAGAGCATAGCCGTTGTTGTTTTTGTTGCTACGGCTGCTTGTGCTTCTGCTGTTTGTTGATTTGGCTCATAAAATGCGGCTCTTTAGAACACATTCATATTTCGTGCATTCACGCTGTTGAACGCTACTACGTGATTGTGATTTATTTGACTAACTCTGTTAATAAATAGTGCCGTTTTATTCGATTTGGCGAAATGCCATCAACATTTCTGGAGTCTCCGATGATCTCTCATTCTCTCCAATCCTCTCACTATCTCTCCCTCTTCCTTCCTCTCATTATTTCTCTCTTTTTTCTCTCTTTTCTCTTTCTCTCGTTCCCGACCAAAAAAACTGTGTACCATTTCTACGAAATCCGAAAATTCTTGTTTTGTAAATCCTCTTCTAAATGAAATTCCACTTGTATATTCAATTGACCTTTTGTATAATATGCCACTCATATTCTTATTTTTTTTCTCGTTTTTTTTCTTGCTTCTTTGTCCTGCAAGTGCAGGCTTACTTCTGAGTATGTGCGGCATTTTGACGTTGCAAAACAGCATAAAACGAGGAGAAGAATTACGAATGCTTGAGCATTCTGTCATTTTCTCACTTTGCCTTTTCGCGTTTCGTTCAGTCGCTGTTAATTTGTATGAATGTGTCGAGCCGACAGAGTGTTCGATTGGTGTGTGTGTTTCTTTTACTTTTACTAAGCACAATAAATCTGGGTCAATTTTATTGTAAACGGCGCAAAAGAGCATCCATTCAGTGCAGTTTCGCGAGCGAGCGCCTAATGCGGCACTTGGAGAGAAAAATGCGATGAAGAACAGCAACAGAAAAAATAGTTTTGTTTCAAATGAAGCTTTTGATGCGTTTAAGTGTAAAATATAATTGCAAAAGCATTTAACCATTTATGACTCAACATTCAAAAGGCATGTATACACACAAGAGCATTTGAAAGAGAAATAGTCCAAACACAATCTCGCTGCCGAGATTCATGTCGCTTCAGCTGGTGGCCTACAAGTGACGCACCAAAATCATAGAAAAATTATTACAACACACACAGAATTACATGATTCTCGTTCTAATAACGTGCCAAAGCAACGAGAAAAAAAAACAAACAACAAACGGCCCATGCTATGGAAACGCATGGAAGCATGAATTGATAACTGAAATGTGTGAACTGTGCATAAATTAATAGGTTGCATGCGCGCTGTGCACCACTAAAATGCACAAACACACACATGCTCGCACGCAAACCCAAACGATACGGCAAGTGTATGAATAAATGCCAACTAAGGATTCATTCCACTGACTTTTCTGCATTCTTCTTCTCGCTTTTTGTGTGTTTGTGTGTGTTTCATCGCATGTAAAGTGACGCATAAATTAAATGTATGCACACACTATATATATTTTCCACTTAATTGAAATATGAATGTGACCATTCACGTTTTTTTTCTATGTGCTGCGGCTGCCTCTACCGCTGCTCGGCTGTTTGATGGCCAGTGGTTACTGAACCGTGACGATCTGAAACGACATTTGTCATTTCACGCCACATGAACCTCATTTGAAATATTCATCTTTCGTTCTTTTTTCGCCTCGTTCAGCATTTTACACAAAACTAAAATCGAGATGACATTTTTGAAACGAGAGAGCAGCAACAACAACAGCGCAGGAAAAAAAAAATCCGCAACTCAAAGTCATTATGATGGTTTTCTATGAATTTCTGACAATCTTTTGCAGCAAAAGTTAGCACCCGCTTACACGCTCTCACGATGAAAAGCCGCGAACAGAAATGTTCATTGAAAATATAAAGGAAAAATTCTCTCTATTTTCGAAGCGAGAGCAAACTTTCGCCCATTTCGCTTTTTGGAAGCGAAACTATGAAAGCCCATTATCGATGAATTATTTGAGAATATAAATGAAATTCAATTTTAAATCGAAAATACACCATTAAAATTTTAATTAAAAAACCGATGTATGCATGTGTGAAGCAGTCAGTCTGAAGAATACATTGGAAGCGTGTGTACGACGTCAGAAAACAATGGGTAGATCGATTTGTTAGTTCATTCTTCGTTGTTTTCGTTCGTTCAACACACAATTTCAGCTCATCGATTTCGATGTTCTGATTAAAATGTGCCCCGCATTCAAGCGATAACAATTATGTGTGCGCGAACGTTGAATAGATTTGCAATCGATTCCGTACCGTGGTAGTTCAGAAAATAGAAAACGTTAATTAAATGAAACATTAGACGGTTGACATTATTTGTGGCGGAAAAAAACAAAACAAAACCAAACGACTTGATATGTGAGTAACATACAGTCATCGAAATGTGTTTACGTTGGGAATACAGCAGAAGTGATTGAACCAGAGAACAAAAAGCGAATTGAAAATGAAAATTAAAAGTGTTTAGCACGTTGATGACGGTGTTGTGATTCAGAGAGGGAGGGAGGGAGAGAGAGAGAGAGCAAAGCAACTTTAGCATTACAATTAGTACGTGCACATCGATGTATATATTCATTAAGTTCTCTCTGTCGATTTCTTGTTTTAATTTGCACTTGGTGGTTTATTTTAATGAAACGCAAATGGTGTGCATATATATATATTATATTTAAACAAACAAATCGCGCAAATTGAGTACGTTCGCATTTATACATCTGTGGCGTTTGTTGTTCCGTTCTCAAGGTCTAAAAACATATGCTCCCATTATTCTATTGTTTTGCATTCGCCGTGTGCGAATTCGCGCTCTGTACATACAGTCGGTCACTGTCCATCATTCGGCGAACATAGATCAAATATCTTTATTTGTAAAATATATTTTGCTCATTTCAGTTCTATTCAAAGTAATGCCTAATGAACGAAGAAAAAAAAGAACGACGATTCCGTTCGATCGTTGCAAGTGTTCAATCAACGGTGAACTTTTCTAATGACTGACACATTTCCATGGAAACTGGTCGTGAGTTTTGATAAGTTGGCATTGCTCAATACCTTTGAGATGTCGTATCTCTATCTCTCTTTCCCTGTTAATCTCATTCTCTCACGTTGAAATAGTCTCTTACTCTCTTTTTCAATCTCTTTTGGTTTTTTTGGCTCCGTTCCCATCTCCGACTCCGTCTCTTTCCTACACATTCACGCAAATTGTCCGAATGCAAGCAATCACTTCGACAGATAACGATGTTGTTGATACGATGCAACCGATTCATCGGAACAACCGCGTGCGCGCGCACACACACACACAAACCACAAAATTACAATCCACTCAAATGTAATATCCGTCTGAAGACTAAATACTCAATCTGAAAATTACTTTCTAACAAATTAAATAATAATTGACACAATCAAGTTTATTAAAGTTTCTTGGAAGCTGTGTAGTAAATGCGTGAAATGAGAACAAGCACACGAACACACACCAGAAAGTGTATGCGTTTATGTTTTTCAGCTCTTTTCGAATAGAATTAAACTGGCACTTGGGTATTGTATACTCTCCGTTGCTTCTCCATTTCTCTTTTTTGATGTGTTGGGCAGTGACGTTACGCTTTTTATCACCGCATTAAAATCGTTTCATTGTTGTCGGAGCTGCGAAGCAGTTTTGTGAAACAATTTATTTGTATAAATGACAAATCCACTTGGTTTCGTGTGTGTTTGTGTATATATGGCCGAAGCGCGCAATAAGTGACCATAAATAACATGGTAATGAGATGATAGCTAGAACCTGTATTTCGTAAAATGCATCAACGTTGTGACAGTCGCGCTGCACGCTATACATCATTTCATTTTTTTTTGCTTCTTTCACTGAAATAATTCACATTTTATTATCGGTGTGCCATGCCTGATGTCTGTTTATAACTGTTTCTTCGTTTGAACAAATGCACCCGATATCAATAAAACGTGTTCGAGTTAATGCGACGGAATTATGAAAATAATTTATTCAAGTGTGCTTTTGTTTACTCTGTCGCTGCAATGCAGTAGCACATCGAACGGCTCGAGCACTAAACACCGCGTACATACACATACAAACATGCTGGTCATTCATGGCTGGCAAATGAACGGTCTGTCGGTGAACGAGCGAACCAATTTTATCATCGTTTCCGTATTTTATCTACGCTTTAAGAGCATGGTCATTAACGAATCTATATATATATACTGTGGACAGTTCACAGAATGCACACGCAAACGATCCCTGGCTCTCTCATTGTCTTCATCATAAATCATCGGATCGACATCCGTTACTGAAGCCATTGAAACGCTCTAGCTAATCCGAAAATCCATCGAATCAATTTCGTGTTTATGAAATTTCCCAAACCACTTTTGCACAGACACACAACTTTGAAATTCATTTAAACTTAATTTCATTCAATGCGGTTTGTGTTGCGACACCGACAGCACCAGCAAATGGACGGCAAGCGTGACGTTGATAAAATGTGACATCTAATTAGTGTTATCAGTTTGAAATTAGCAGTTGCATTCATGCCATTTAGAAATGAAATCAAAAGAGAGAAGGACGAAATGTGAAACAGCATAGCGTTCAAGCGTTGAGACAATTGAATTTGATTTGCTTTCAATATCACACAAATTTAGAGAGTGAGCAATGACAATGTCACAAGTCGATTTATTTGTCTGATGAAATCATGTGTGTCACATTTCACAGTGAATCAAGCCATAAACGGAACAATACGTTCTATTTAGAAGTGTCTTCAAAGGTACGAGCATGTGAACACATTTTTCAATGATTTTATCATTTTATAAACAATTACATCTTGTTTGCAGGCGTTTAGAGAACCTCTCGATACCGTGCATTCGATAAGATCTGCTTGAAATCAATTTGAATATTTGCGTGTAGTATCTGACGGAATAACTGCTCATTTTCGGTCCACCGATAATCATGTCAACGTCGTAAATACGGTCTAATTTCGTAAATAGGACGTCATTTATTGCAAACACACGAAAAAAACAAACCGTCCATATCGAATATTTGCGCTCATTAATGGCAAATGAATGAGAGAGGCAAACAAAAAATATCGTCATTAAACAACGATACATGAAATGCGTCGTTTGTTCATCGATTACGACAAAAAAAAACCAAAACGTATATAGAGGCAATTGCAGCCGGTTGTGTTATTTTGCGTAATTGTGTGGCTTTTTATAGAATTTATAAAGATATTTACTACTTAAGCGAGGAATGTTTAAGCCTTTGTCTATTTGAAGTCGCTTGCGAATGTCGTGTATATGTCTGCTGTATACTCGACTCGGGTTTTTTCTCTCCTCTCTACACATTGCACCTTTGATTTATGTATGCACATCGACATCACGCGGTAACAATACAAACATTATTTCCCATGCAAACAATGGTGTATCACATTCCAGCATATGATTAATGCCAAAATTTAGCTTTCTTTTTCATTTATTCATTGTTGTGTCCATCGTCGGCAGCGTCATGTCGATGGCAAATGCGCTAACGGGTAATTTGAAATCGAACGCCACATTCGGTTTGTTTTTTTTTTGGGGAGAGAAGCTTGTAAATATCGAATAACATGGATTTTGGCTGTTGTGAAGCGTAGAGACAACACAAAGCAAGAAAACTGGGGGGGGGGAATTTCTATGAATTCCATCAACGACACCGAAACAGAGAGAAACATGTACAGCATTTTTCCGGTATAATTTATTCAGCGTTGGCTTACTTTAATCCGTAATGAAACCATGAAATCATTTGTCCAACGAATATATCGTGTAGTAAATACGTCTATTTTCTATGCTGTGTGTTTGTCTCTCTCGATGTAATCAATAACACACGCCTTTTCATTTCATTTTCATTGCTATTTTCGAAGTATGAATTTACATTATTCATTCATCGACATACGACAACACCAATGTCCAATGGTTCGATAGAAAAATAGACACAATTGTTCGAAGACATTTTCTAAGCATCGCTATTTTTGTTTTGTTGTAGCATGACCCTTTTTTTCTCTCTCTCCCATTCATGGAATTTCTAGAGAGATAGCAAACGCTGCAAAAAAAAACCGTGCTATTATCATTTCCAATGATTGAATAAACAAGCTGAATTTTCTCGAATGCCAAATGTTACCAAGTCGCATCTCAATTATTCTGATAATAAATTTAAACGCCGTTTAACTGGTTTCGGCCCGTGAATTGTGCGCATCGGAAAATTGTTCTGGAAGTTTTATCTTAACAGGAAATAAATAAACGGAAATAAAACCAGCTGATAGCTATATTTATTCAAATGGCATAAATATTTGTACTCAGTTTAGATGCTGCCTTGAAAGTGGTTTGCGGAATCTGAAGATTGTCGAATAAAAAAGGGCAACCGGTTTGTCTTCGATTGATAACGGAATTAAGGGAATTCCATCGCATATTTCTCTGAATTGAATGGAAAAAAACATCATATTGATGCTCTAATTTCCTGAAAATGCTGCCACACAAGTTTCGATTCGATTCCATACGGTCAATTTGTGCATTTTGTACCGAAAATCGGTCTCATCCGCTTTGATTACATGGAAATAACAAAAATATATGCGATTTCGATTGAAGTCATTTCTCTTTTTCGAGCGATTTGTTCTTAAAACGATACTTAATTTCACAGTTGACGAAATTGGCCGAACTGAATAATCATAGGTTTTTTTAGTCACGACAAAGCGATTTCGAATCACACGGGGGCAACAGCACACTCACACATAGTTCACGGAACACGATATGAGTCAGCTCCGACGATGAAAATGTCATGAAACCTGATTAACTAAACGGTGTGTGACTGTGTGTAAATATTCGAGTCGAAATCAAATATATTAGACTCGATTCCCTGCAGAAAACAAAATTTTGTTTACATGTTGATTACGTTGTGTGTGAGTGTGACCAGGCCGTATTCACATGTGAAATACATTGGATGGTTAATCGCGTGGTCAGCAATATCAAAGGGAAAAAAACGACGAAGACAAAAACGAAATAAGAGAGAAGCTGATAGAAAATAAATTGAGTGGGAAAGCTCAGCTGACGAAATGTCAAAAATTACCCAGAGAAAAAAAAACTAACGTAAATGGACTTTATTATCAGTGTGTTGTTTTCATGGTGCAAGGCACCACGGTACACTGCTTGTTCGGCAGTTTCGACGGAAATTCGGTATGAGTCATCGCTAACACACTGGTTTTGGTTGTCTGACGGCTGCTGGTGCTTTTGCTGTATGTGCAATCCGCTGAAGCCGATACATCGAGACCGCTCGTTTATCCATTGACATTCACAAAAAACCAACACCGAGAGAATTTCAACCGAAAGATGGATAACACAGAAACACCGAAAAAAAACCAGCAACAACGACATACAAACAGCAAAACGAAATAATGAAAGGCAAGAGCAGCAGCAGCAGCAACAGCAAAAACGAAATACGTTTGGTCGGTCGTTTGCATGGGTCGCTGCCACAACATCAAGGTTCAACATGCGCTTATTCCGATCTCTTGCTCACACTCCATCACCGATAGCATCATTTATTGCAATCGCACAACGTGCGGCGTTGTTGTATCGTTCACATTCTGTTTGCTTGATACTTTTTTTCGGTTCCGTTGCCGTTGCTGTTGCTCGGTGTGTGTCTGTGTATTTTGTTTTTTTTTTGTAGACACACGAATCGCCATTTAACATCATAACATCACGATACAATCCGTACCAGGCGGCATCAATTAATTCAAAAGTGAATTATGTGCATTCCAATCTATGTTTACGTGTGTTGGCGCATTTTTTTCGTTCTCTCTCTCTCTCCCTCGCTCTTTCTTCCACTCACTCGCTTTTTTTCGTGTGTACCGCATTTCAAAGATCTTTGCTTTTCATTTGTGCCATCTCATTTTGAAGCGTTTGCTTTTTGGTTGTTGTTTTTTTCTTGCTCTTGTGGTTTTGCACCAAAACTAATCGTCTATTTGGCGATTAACAAACAAAATGCAAAATTCCATAGTAAACCAGAATTTCCAAAACCTTTTGTCTTGGCTAGTGCGAAATTTCGTTCGCCGATAGCGAACGGAAAAGTGATAATTCCACAGTCTGTATGAGAAGTCCATACCTATGGACCGTGTTGATTTGGTTACATTGCAGTTAGTCTTATGAATTTTGAGATCATCACCAAGTGTGTGCACACAGTACACAACGACAAAATGCAAACAGCACTCGTGCGCCACAGCAAAATTGCAACTCGATAAAAATCTTCGTCGACCGCGTATCGTATCGTTTGCATAAAATATTTAAATTTTTTTAAACTATAATTCATACACGGCATTCATATTCGTGCATTCATCCGCAAGCAAAATTTGTACCTCATTCGTATGCGATTTTGTGTCACAAAGCCACTGATTACAATAACAAGTGAGATTTTGAACAAAAAAAAATGAATCTCAAAAGCGTTTTTCTGATTTTCATTTCTGAAAAGCAGTTTCACAGATAGAAACAAAAGCCATTCAACATGGATTAAAATTCATTCGGGAAGTCATTAAGTCACGCCCATTTGGTGAGTTTGTGTTGCGGAAAATATTTCGATTTGACTCATCACTTTTCCTGTTCACAAAAACTATATTCGCCAAAGTTGAACCGGGCAAAAAACAAAATTGACCGAATTTTGTGTTGCTTTCGCTGGGCTGCGCGTTCCCATTGTTGTTTACTAACAACATTTGCAGTTCAATTTAACGAAGATACATTGTATTTCGGGGTTACTAATGGCCAATTCAATGTGCGTAACCGAACTTCGCTTTGAAAGCCAAAATATTCCTTAGCTTTTCCTGAATATAGTTCAATATTGATTGTATGGCTATATGGACTGCACTTTAGTGCCAAATATATATACGATGAGCTGAATGTAGAACAAAGTTTAGACATAAATAGGTAGGTCAAGTAGTAATTAATTATAATTTGGCCTGTTAAACGGAATGGAAATGGCAAACGAGCCTGCAAAATACGACCAAGACGTATGTACGTAGTAGAATCGCGTCTGCGAAATGGTGCACAGACACAAATACACGAACACACATAAATAATGTGTCTATTTGGAAGCAACAAACATCATGAATTATATACGTGTATGTACAAGTAATGCACCTAGTTATTTTTCCACTGGTTTTAATTTGAATAGAGCTACGATCATTATCTCATGGCATGTTCCATATTCGGCCTATTCTTCAATCTGCACCGTGTGCGATGAACGCGCGCGAGCTAGTTTGCATGTATGTGTGTTTGTGTGTGTGTGTGCCTGTTTCTTTGCCCGATTAGTCTCTCTAATTGTGAATACATTATGGAACATATACCGATTCAAAGTATCTCTCTGAAGAATTCAAATGAAGCACCAATTTATCACTCGGGCAAAGCGTGCATTTACAGTTTCAGCTCTTGCACAATGCTCAATTTTTCTCTCTTGAATTCGAGCGGAAAATACGATGAGAAACACGAGTGCCACTGTGCAGAATGTTTCGTGCAGAATTTTTTGCTATAAATTTCTTGTCTATCCTCGCAAACCATTTCGATGTGGCGAAAAAAATGTAGTTAGTCTATAATTTTTACCATTCTAATGACTCTTGTTGTACATAGACAATAAATTGGAATGTATTTAGTAAAAAAGTGGCACTTTTTCCGAGGGGCTTATGTGTCATGCGAATATCACGAGTCAATACGAAGAATGTAGGCAAGTACGAAGTTTGCGAGTCCCTTTTTCCTCGAGAAAAAAATTTGACTGACTCGCGTTGATTCGTAGATTTGTTATGAATACGCTGTACTTTCTATGAATGGACTCGCGGGTCAGTTTGTATGAATTTGAGCGAATCACAACTGATTTGCGATGACAAATAAGCCCATCGACTTTTTCAGTGGTTTTTATTTCTTTTCACTCATATTGTACAGCAAAAATAAATTAATTTCACCCATTCTCGATCTGTGTGTGTGTGAGTTCGTGCTCAATTTGTATGGGGAGTGGACAATAAAGCGGTAGTCATGACTTTCACCGTGTCATTCGCGTGCAACTAACAATCACCACAATTAGTGCAATCACACTAAATGAATCTGTCTCACATATTCTAAAATATGCTTCAGAAGAGAAGCGTAGAAATGAAAGGAACAAGAAAAAAAATCAGACACACATATGTGCCGCCACAAATAAATAAATAAACAAACAAACAATGGCCCCGCGTTTCGTCTATTTATAAACCGAAGACGAGGCAAAGTCTTCTTCTTCTCTCTTCAACTATCTACGTGGTGTGCTTTATCTTTTGCAATTTCGCTTATAAATATATTTGACTTTGAATTGAACCTTTGGCGACGTGCCCTTTATTGCTTGCATTCGCACAATCATATTCACTTGTTTCAACACACCGCCGTGGCGCACACACATTGAATAAACAAAACAATGGCAGCAACAGCAATAGCGCGTGAGAGAGAGGAGAAAAAAATCGCCGAAATCGCGATTACGATTTTCACAACTTTTTCCCATTTCACTCGATTTTTTTTTTTCACTTTAAAGCCGATGATAATCTCTTAGTGTGGTGGCATCTGCCTTATTGTTGTTGACTTTCTTTTAATGTTTATATTTGTGTGTTGTTCCTTGACGCGCTCGACAACAACAACAACACAAAAATGTGCGTGCATCGTATGTGTTTTTTGTATATTTTCGTCGTTTTTCCCATGCATAAATCAACTCAAAAAACGTGTTCGTTTCTTCTTCATTCCACTCTATATGCCGCTGAAGCCGCTTTTTTTTACTTTTTGTTATTCATTTTTTTTCTTTTCTGTTGAGCAAGAGAATGTGTTCGGACATCTGAATATAATTGCGTATTTATTAATTTGTTATTTATACCGGATCGAGAGAAGTGTGAACGCTTGTGACGCTTGACATTGTGCGTCTCAAATCTGTGCTCAGCTTGTCTATGTTTCAACTTGTTCGAAATGTCGCCAAATTGGCGCACACTCATTTAGTTCTCTCATCAGTTCAGATAAGTAAATTGATTTGTTTTTCCTTTCTTTCTACTAGTTTGTGTCGATACAATGACACAACTACAACGACGACGACTACTTTGCCAACTATCGATTATAGATTGTGTCATTAGCTTCTAATAAATGCACATGACATCTGTGATTCTTGACGTAGTTCAAGCATCAAATATACATACGAAATTGATTGATTTTTGCCGTCGACTTGTTCTAAACGACTTGTTGGATCATGCAAGGACACGGAATTCAACTCACTACACATGAATTCATTTTTAAAAAAAACTAAATCTATAGTTGTATACTTACAAAACGCCGGAGCATCGAGTGCAAACAAACGACCCGATGGTCATGTTTACATAAGTTGGACCCTTTTGATTACAGTCAAAGCATTGTTTGTTGCCGCTCAGCGAAACCAGCTCGCGCAGAATTTTCAGCATTTTATCATCTTGCTTCTTTCGCACTACCGCCATTTTTATCGAATTGTCGCACAACAACACACTTTGCAATTTATGATAATTTTATTATCTCTTTTTTTTTAAATATTTTTTTTTGTTTTGTTCTGTTCGGCTTGCTTTCAAGTCGGCTGTTCTGCTTTGCCTACAGTTTCACCGTTGAATTTTGCGTTTATCTTACGTTTCTTCAAGCTTAAGCTAAAATCGTTTTCACGTGGAGACGAATGCAAACTGTTTTCTCCAACGAAATAGAAGTTTACTTTGATTCTTTTTTTCGTTTTCTCAAAAAAAATAAAAAAGCAATTCTCTGGAACTTTATTTCTCTCTTTTTTCTTCTTCTCGCCTAGGTCAATCACATCACAACTATTATTCTTTCGTTGAAAGGTGTTGTGTTCAAAGTGCAAAACTTAAACAAAACAGCAAATAAAAATTGGTACGTCTTCTTTCTTTTCACTTATTCAGCACTGACAAAAGGTTGAATTCTCTTATTTTGTTTCTTCGTTGTTTGCACCCAAGAAATCCTACAAACACCGTATGCTTTGTTTTCGTGTGTTTTATTTGAGAGTTTTTGTTGATTTCCTGTTTGGTTTCTGTTTTTATGACAGATTCTCGTCGTTTCGATTCTGTTCTCAGTTATTTGTTTTCTTTTTTTTGTATTCTTATTCACTTTTCGCTTCTTGTTCTCTCTCAATCGGTGCAATATGAGCAAATCGGTGTGGCACACCGATTCAAAAACTATCACCACAGCAACGAAAGTTGGATCAACGACAAACAAAAAAAGCGCATAATATGCTGGGTGACGTTTGACATATGAAAAACTAACGACGAATGAAAGTGACGTTGAAATAAAATAAACTACAAACAAAAAAGAGAATAAACGCAATTGACTCGGTGTTTGTCGTTCAATTGCTTTTTTTTGTTTTCGTTTCAAAATTTCATTCGAATAATCGAGAATGCATTCACTTTCGGCATAATAAAACTCACAATGAAATATTCATTTGAAGCAATCACGACACAATTCTTTTGAAACACACACAACACGACACACACACACTGTTTTCCTCTGGCTCTTTTGCTTTGGGTCGATTTGTAATGGAGCTGATTTTCTCGTTGAATTTTATGCTGAACTCTTCATTGTGCAACAACGACTGAGATATATTATTTCGATCACCTATTTAAAAATTCATTCCATAAACTGCAATTCCATTCGCTTTCTTTTTTCTTCGTCTTTGCGAACCAAATGTATCCCTTTGCATCAATTCCACGACCAGTTCATAAAATGATGAAAACACTACGAGAAAAAAAAACTATTCGCGAATTTTGAAATATTTTTTATTTCTGTCTCGCGCGACTTATTTTTTGTGGAAAGGAAATAGCGATTTAATCTCTTCTATTTTTTACGTTTCAGAGCAGCCAAAAGGAAAGTGACAGAGTTTGTGCTTTGTTTATGTGCAGTGCTGAGTCAACGACGACTAATACCAAACTGAATAGTAATTTTTGTATAAATACCATTTGACAGCAGGCAGAGAGCATGAATACGCACATTTACATTGCTCTCTCTCTCGCTGTATACACCAACACACATAGTCATACATTCTCGCCCATTCTATTGTATACCACTGTGTACGAATGCTTTTCGGGTTACCACATGACACATACGGTCCATCTCTAACAGCTTGTTATTTGGTGTCAGTTTTAAATGTTAAATCGAGTTGTTTGCGCAAGATAGAGCATTTTCATATTGATGAACATTTTCCAATTTAATGAGACTTTAATTTAAGAATGAGTTTTTCTTCAAGATTTAACAAATCAATTTTTTGAGAACAAGATTCAATTGTCCAAACTGATTGATGACGACAGAGAGAATTGCAACGCAAAATGTGTATACCACAACTGTCACATTCATTGACTTGTGCAAGATACAAACCTAACCTCACTTTATTGACACGCTGTCCCATCGCACAAGTTGAAATGCGCAATTTTTATTCAAATCATATGTTAGTCATTCGGTCTTTTTTTTAGTATTCAATACAGAATTTGGCCGTAGTTCAATGATTTGTGCCATGATTTAATGCGTTGCGATTAAGAAGACATCGAAATGATTACGATGTAAAATGAAATGATGTCCAAATCCAATGTGGACTCTCTTACCCGTTCCATGATCAATCATCACTGTAAATTAGAAATTAATTCAACAAAAGACGCTTGGTTTTTTTTCTCTTTGATGTCAATGAAAACTTTTTATTTCGATGCACATTAGAACTGTACAAAATGAAAAAGCTTTTTCAAGAAGATTTGGATGTTTATTCGAAGAGACCTGCAATGAAACGAGCACAACACATGAATTAGACACTTTGGTTGACACATCGAGGAGAAAAATGCTCATTTGGATTTTTATTTCCGTGTGACTTACCGAAACCCATGTCATCGTCTTCTTCTTCGGATTCTTCCTTCTTTTCTTCCTTCTTGGCTTCCTTCTTGTCTTCAGCGGCAGCTGGGGCAGCAGCGGCAGCGCCGGCAGCTGGAGCAGCACCAACTCCTGAACCGATGTTGGTGATCAAGTCCTTGACGTTGACACCTTCAAGGGCTTTGGCGAACAATGATGGCCAGTATGGCTCAACATCGACGTTAGCAGCCTTCAAGATGGTTGAGATTTTCTCGCTCTAGAAAGAAAACATAACAATCACACACATTAGCATCAACATAAAACTGACATAACCTCAACGGTATCACAAAGTTTTGTCCAGCAAATTTTCGTATTTGAATTTTTTTTGCATAAATTTGGGAAAATTCCACGGAAATATTAATTGAAATCACTTGTTTTATCCTTTCAACATTATTTGCCACCGTTTGCAACGTTCGATGATCACGAATTTATGAAATTATTTTCGATTTCTTTCCATGGAATTTCCAAGCCGATTCTAATTCACTGAGTTAAATGATGACAATTTTTCCACTTACGGTGATAGCAACATCATCATCAACCAAGATGAGTGCGGAGTAAACGCAGGCCAATTCAGCTTTTGAAGTCATCTTTTAAAAAAATTTAGTGGGTTTTGTGTTTAAATTCACTTAAATTTGTCTGTTTATCGTGCAAGTCGACGATAGTCCTTAGCTCTTCAGAGAACAAGCACACCGTTTGAGTGTTGAACGAAAAAGAAAGATGAGGTCGCTCGTGTGAACTTTGTTAAGCCATCAAACTTCATATACACATGGCAAAACCAATACCAGCATGGAAACGACAACAAATGCTTGGAGCGCGTTCCATAGTAGTCAATCACGCCATCTATGCCATAATGGACTTTTAATTACTTTTTACACGATTTTAATAATTTTATTTAGAAAAATTCCAAATGAATAAAAGAATTTCATTATTTTTCTTTCATTTTCCATTCATTTCCAATTCACCAAAGCAAAACCAACTTTGTTTTGCTCCATGTTATTTCCCCGTGTGACAATCAACTAAACTACTATAAAACCGGATTGTAGAGGAGTATGTCAAAGCACTGAGAGTCATTAGCCGACAGACCTAAAGTTCTCTGAAATGACATGTATAGCTATGGCGTCGTCTTGAGATTCAGTCGCATAAAGAGAAACATTTCAAGCATTCGTAATTTAACTTGTGGTCCATTCAGTTTAATTTCAAAACAAACACACTTTTACAGTGTTCAAACGAAAAATCATCATTCATTTTTATTCGATAACATTCAATTGACGTGAACACATCGGTGCAACATGAGTTTTTCCAGTGATGAAGTGAACTTTTTGGTTTACCGCTACCTACAGGAATCAGGTAATTACAATGCTAAACGCCCAAATCAAACAAATTTGCTTCGAAAAGTGTTTGTGTTTATATTTGGTATGCGCATTTTGCTTAGATCGTGTACGAAATTTTGTTTTACATAATTAAATTTTTCGTCAAAAATAATCGAAACATGTTTGGAACTCGTCAAAAATAAAACACAAACATTCATGCAAATAGTTGCGCGTTTTTTCCACCGTGTATTCCTTATCGCCGAACATTTTCAATTGCCAAGCACAGCACGCCCAGTTTCATTTTCAACCAATATATTCATACATTGGACAATCGAAATTCGAAAGGAAGTCCGGATTTCATGGGAAAAAACAGCGCAAATAAATGAAAATGCCGACAATTACAACATATGTCAGTGGAAGTGATTTCGCAATAGCGATTATCACATACAAAGTGGTATAATGACCTTAAATTGTTCCTTTCATTATTTGGAGCTGTTTACTTTTTTCAACATTGGTCTTGCTTTGTTTTGTCAAAAACTTCTTGTCATTGATTTTTTTTTAGTGAAAAGAGATTTCTTCGAAGGGTCGTATCAATGTTTATTCAATTATTTTACTGGTCAGACATAAGCAGACTGATAAAAACATGCCTTATCAAGCACAATGCAAACCACTTCAATTGAATAAACATGTTGGCTTAGTTTATTTTGGGTAAACCTATCAATAGCTTATTCGAATGCAACAATGCTTACAATGTTGACTCTTCAGAATTTGTAAATAAATAGAACAATGGATCAAATTGAATTAAACTTGGACAAATCACATTGAACTGAACGTGACAAGATGTATACAAATATTCATAAAGTCAAAATAGTTTCTGTTATTTTAATTCAAAAGTTCAAATTGATTTGAAGTTTCTGTCATAAGTAGAAAATTTGTAGGACAAATCGTAATTGACGTTGTTTGTTGATTTTGCAGGCTTCCATCATTCCGCATACACTTTTGGTATCGAGTCACACATCTCTCAGAGTAACATCAATGGGGCTCTCGTTCCGCCGGCCGCACTGTTGACCATTTTGCAGAAGGGTTTGCAGTACACAGAAGCCGAAATCAGCATTGGTGAAGATGGTAAGGCGATAAATAAGCGACAAAATTCATTTGATTCCCTTTTCGCTCGTTCGTATATTTTCTAACACTTCTCGTTTACTTTTAGGTACCTTAAACCGCTTAACTGAAGGCCTGAGTTTGATCGATGCTGTAATGCCCGAGATAAAAAGTCAAAAGATCGCACCCAAAGTGGAAAATATAAAAACCGAACCGACAAAAGCCGAACCGATCATTCCGTCAGAGATCAATGGTGAGGAGACACCGGCTGCAACAACGACACCAGCCCAAGAAGAGACAATGGATGTGGATCAAAGCATCGAAATTCCAGCATCAAAAGCGACCGTTTTGCGTGGTCATGAAAGTGAAGTGTTCATTTGCGCCTGGAATCCCACCACGGATCTATTGGCTAGTGGTTCTGGCGATAGCACCGCACGTATTTGGGATATGGGAGACAATTCCACCAGTCCAAATCAGTTGGTATTGCGTCATTGCATTCAAAAGGGTGGCACCGAAGTGCCAAGCAACAAAGATGTAACATCATTGGACTGGAATTGCACCGGTACATTGTTGGCAACGGGAAGCTACGATGGATATGCTCGTATTTGGACGACAGATGGTCGATTATCTGATACATTAGGCCAACACAAGGGTCCAATCTTCGCATTGAAGTGGAACAAACGTGGCAACTACATTCTATCGGCTGGTGTAAGTAACCGATACTTGAACGAGAAGGAAATTCGAATCGCTAACTCTTGCTTCTTCACTTTTAGGTCGATCGCACCACAATCATCTGGGATGCAGCCACTGGTCAGTGTGCTCAACAGTTTTCATTCCACATGGCACCAGCCTTGGATGTTGATTGGCAAACGAATAACTCATTTGCAAGTTGCAGCACTGACCAGCGCATTCATGTGTGCAAAATGGGCGTTGACAAGCCAATCAAATCGTTCCAAGGCCATACAAACGAAGTGAACGCCATCAAATGGGATCCACAAGGACAATTGTTGGCCTCATGCTCCGATGATATGACACTGAAAATTTGGTCAATGAAACAAGACAATTGTGTGCACAATTTCAAAGCACACTCAAAGGAGATCTATACGATCAAATGGTCACCAACCGGTCCTGGCACACAAAATCCAAATATGAACTTGATTTTGGCTTCGGCTTCGTTCGATTCAACTGTTCGATTGTGGGACGTTGACCGAGGTGCTTGCATTCACACACTCACCAAACACACCGAACCAGTCTATTCAGTGGCATTCAGTCCGGATGGTAAATTCCTTGCGTCAGGCAGTTTCGATAAATGCGTTCACATTTGGAGCACACAAAGCGGCCAGCTTGTGCACAGTTACAAAGGTACCGGTGGTATTTTCGAAGTATGTTGGAATTCACGTGGCAGCAAAGTCGGTGCCAGTGCATCTGATGGCAGTGTTTTCGTTTTAGATATGAGAAAATTGTAATTTTTTAAAATTTCGATGGTAATTCTTTTTGTATTTCTTGGGGCACACACATTCATTGACTATATAGACAGCAGCTCGTCTGTGAATTATTTTATCCGCAAACAATTTTAGTTAAGGACAAAATATAAATTGTATAAAACTGTTTCATTAAGAAACGGAGAGATACAGAGTCAGTATCTGAATGGATTTAAATCACAACATTTATACGTTTCTTTCGTTCACATCTCGTTTCACACACACAAAATGATCAATTCTTTGTATAATTAATTTGTATCGATTTAATGAAATAAAACAAAATTATATTTAGTCTAATGCAACGTGATTTTATTGAAATGTGTATTTTTCATGAGTTTTCATTTTAAAAAAAATGAACAGTCGGAATGGATTGTGGGTGTATTTTGCGATTACAAATCGACAACGGTTTCCAAGCATCGATCACGGAAGAAAATGTGTCTTGGCCGTGTGGTCGGTTTGTCAGAAGTGAAGAAATTTTTGATTGCTTTTGTTGTTTTTGCTTTCGGTGCGTCCTCCTCCTCTTCGAATTGCATTTTCAGTGCTTTTGCCAATAGAATATTTTCGGCCGTTGACCAGCTGAATCGTACCAATCTCGGAAAGCCGAATACTTGGTTGATGTTTTCTTGCAGAAATCGTTTGGTGACCGGATCACCTGGATAACCGCTGCCAAAACCATCTTGTGTTATGGTCAAACCTTCAGGGAATTTCCACACCTTGAGTGCATGGTCACGAGACACTTTCGCGCAAATACTAGCAGCTGAGACGATGGGATACGTTGAATCCGCCTTTTTGGCCACAGTGATCTTGAAATCGGGGAATATTTTGCTCAATTTTGCTTCATACTTTTCGGGTGGACCAACGGTATCGACATACACCTCGGCAATATTTGCTCCCAAAGCCATCGCTCTCTTGATCAAACCAATGGCCGAATCCATCGAGACTTCGTTCAAAGAATGCTTTGATCGGCGGAACATTGAATTACTGATAACATTCGGTGAAATCACTTCGACGGCCCATGCCATATTTGTGTTTGCGTATTCTTTTGTGCAAATATCGTTGAAAATCACTTCCCGTTTCTCTTCGGTCAATTGTTTCGAGTCGGCACAGCCAAGCGTTTTGAGAATGTCGTCTTTTATCAGCGGACAAAATGCAATACCATAAACCATTGGACCTATTGTAATCATAATTTGATGTTAGTATTCTTTCAATTTAATTTGATTACAATTTATTTGCTTATCGTTATTCCGCAAATAGATTTACCTAGCACGGGTCCGCGGCCAGCTTCATCCACCCCAAGCATACACGGTTCTTCCAAACAAATTTGCGGTATATTCGAGAAATGAACAAAACTTTCGGCATTGTTTTTCTGCGCAATATATGGTCCCAACCTTTTGAGCGAATCCACCTTTTGCTCTTCTTGCGATTCAACGTCCTTTTCAACTTTTATATCAATATCCATTTTGATTTGTTTTACTTTTCAGTCGTCAAAAAAGATCTAACATTAACTTATACAAACAATTAACAATGCTTCGTGTTCGTCGCTCAATCGGTTTGTTGAAAAGTAGTTGTCAAAAGTGACCGCCAAAACATAAAGTACCAGCTGTCAAACATGATCAGTCTAGTTGATTGCATCGGACCACTTTTTTTAAATGGCAAATACAAGGCACAGTTTGAATGTTCAGTGTATTTTTTCAAATATTCAAATTTTTAGTTCTATTCGAATAACATATTTTAATTAAATGTTAGCAATAACAGCCATTCAAGGCGTTCATTCAATGATTAATGATTCAAACTATACGAGATGCTTCTGGAAAATCAATTTTGTAGCGAAATCCAGGGTGTATTTAAGCCAAATAATGTACACTTTCGGTTTTCAATTCGGTTACACGTACGGAAGTTCCGATTTGTTGTCCACATTCGTAATCGCATTTACTGACATCGGCTGTGATCTTGTTCTAAAGATTACTTAAATTGCCATATCGAAGTATATTCGGATTGCAAGTTTAGAATCGAATTCTGAATTATAGCCTATTCAAAACTTGAAGAAAATATTAATAATTGTTCGTCCAAACAAATTTGCGGTGTATTTAAGAAGTGAACAAAACATTCGGCTTTGTTTTTCTGCCCAATGTATGGACCTAAACTTTCTAGCGCATCTAACTTTTGGTCTCCTTGCAATTCAACGTCTTTTCCAACTTTTATATCAATTTTGTTTTTAATTGCATCTGACCACTTTTTTGAAATAGAAAATAGAAGGCACAGTTTGAAGGAACAGTACTTATTTTTTTAATATTCTTTTATTTATTTTCCGATGACAAATTTTAATTATTATTTTGCTTTATTTTCAATTTTTTTTGTCCATCTTTGATTCGTTTTTTTTTATTTTACTGATTTGGGATAAATTCATCTATTATTATACTCGCAAAGTTTCAAATGATATCGTGTAAAAGATCCACTGTAAACGGATGCTTTTTCTATTCAAAATGTGTTTACGTCCAAAATTGTATGCTAAAATATTTCAGGGAATCTTGATTTCAGTTTGATTTCAGTTTGATTTTATCTAGTCAGCTCACCGGGGCTGGTGCACACTGTTTATATGTCGCCAAATTGTCGATGAGTGGTTCTTCCAGCTAACAAAGTGTACCTTCCTTCCAATGATGGCATTTCGGTAACAACTCTCATGAGTTTGTTAATTTCACAGCAATAGACATATCCATTTGTGGGGTTTTTGTATGCGTTTCCATTCAATAAATTCGACATCCATGTCATTTGAGCACATTTGCTCTCGCACGGTGCTGTAGCCGCTACATCATCTGGTTTTGCATCGATATTGTTCGAAATCAAGAAACCAGCACCTTTTCCAGATTCCGTAGTCACAACAATCCATAGGTACTTCGGTACTGGATACTTTTGTTCATTTGGTAGCACATAAATGTCCACAACATCTTCTTCTTTAGTTTTTAGCGATAGTTTTGAATGCGTTCCCATATACAAATCGAAATTTTTCAACTCACTGAAACCCATAATATCTTTCAGTATCAAGTCATAGTTCGCTAAATAGTCAAAACCATTTGAAATGGCATAGTTCCATCCCAATTTAAGCGTTGAATAAAGTTGCCCGTTTTGCCATATTGGTAAGTCGATGAAGTGACGTGGTGCAAGGAACGGAACTTTTTTAGTAGATAACTGCCTTTCAAGGCGTTCATTCAATGCATCCATACGAGATGCTACTAGAAAATTAATTTTGTACTGAGATTCAGGGTGTTTTTGTGCCAAATAATTAACATTTTCGGTGTCCAATTCAGCGTATTTTTCGTTGCCATTCTTGATAAATTTTGTGTGAACAAAAATAGTTCGACCCTCCTTCTCGGAGTAACATGCTTCGCCAATCAATTGGGTTTTGCTTTTGATTGGATTTTCATAGCCAAATTCGACGGATGTTGCCTCATCTGGACATCCAGGAATTGACTTGATAACCTCTTCAACTGGTCGCACTTCACAGCCCAAATCAAGGAGCCAATTTTTGTCGACACCATCCACTTCTGTTGGGAAAATTAAATTAAATTGTATTAGACTATTCTTCGTTAAAATTAAGTCTGACGAGATTGATAACACAGTGCAACATTATTTTAATCAAATTGATGTTTATAAGCACAAGTCAAAAGCTGGAACATACCAAAAATTTCACCACTTTTGCATGTTGCTGTCAAAGTTTTGGAATCATTCAAACTGGGCGTTTTAAAGTAATTTGGAGCACAAGACAAAGTCACTTCTTTGTTGACTGGAACGGTGATGCTCAAATCATGTTCATCAAAACTATCAGTTTTTAGAAGATTTCCTTCCGATGAAAATATCAATGGATTGAAAAAACGGAATCTTGGTAAGGGAAGAATGCAGTCAGCTGGAAAACAAAAGAAAGATTACCAAATTGTTTGCTTTTTTTTTGGAATATGAAAGAAATACCTTTTATAGAGCTAATTGCGAATCCCAAAAATATCCACGAAAAAAACATCTTTTCAAGCATAGAACACACTTTGAACTAAACGCAACTGATGCTAATTTGCATATTAAATACAATCGGCGAATGATTTGTTTATTTATACTCCGTTCAAGTGATAATGGCCAGTCAAAGGTCAAGCTGTAAAAAAATTGACGTCCGATTAATAAAACGGTGAACAAACAAAAAAATTCTTAGAATACTTTCGGCTGATTTACATTTATTTTCATTGCAAAGCAGTGGGTATGGTGATTATCGTACGATGTTTGGCATCCGACATGCTTCGAATGAGATTGAAATGAGAGAAAGTTGTCCAAGTTACGCGATACTAATATTATTCCTTGAACTCAACGGGAGAATTTTCGTCTCCTAAGTCAAGGTGAGAGATTACCAAAGCCAAGTCAAGGATCCATGTAGGATGTCGCACGTTGATTGGTGTCTACAATTAAAAGGAATTTTCAAAATTTCACCAAATCAATTGTTTACATTTTTTCGATGAAGGTTTGCCTTTTTAACCTATACAACACATCACGCAGCCTATCATTCACATAGAAGATCGTAAGATGTTCAAACACAAACATATTTTATTCACGATTAATCAATTTGTTGACTCAACATATTCCCTTTTGCAACCTGCTTGATCAATTTTCACCACATTATCTCACGCATGGGAATTCCGATTTTTTGCACTCATTCATAATCGCATTTATTATCATCGGCTGTGATCTTGTTGTACATTTGGAAAAAATAATAAAAACGTTAACATTATACTTACATTGTCATATCAAAGTATATTCGGATTGAAAGTTGCGACTCAAAGTCTGAATTATAGCCCATTCAAAACAGATGAAAACCTACTCTCGAGAAAAATAAGCCAACCTTCTCCATCGAGAACTGCTTTCGAGATATACTGCCTTCTTGAGAGTACACTTGCGTCTTACTTCATATCGATGTGAATGAAAACAGAGAGAGTATTCGAAGTTTGAAAATGCATAATGAAGGGAATAAAAAAACTTTGTTCGAAGAATTCAATATCCTTTTCCATGAATTTCTTTCTTTACATTGGATTTCCCCTTCCCATAGCGTTTATATTTTAAGAAATAAAGTTCTGTGTTTTGACCGCGATTTTATGGCTTCAAAGCAAACGACGTTCTTGACTTCGTTCATTCTCAAAGTGAATCTTTTTCATTGAATCAATTGCGCGCTATAGAAAATTTAAAGTGCGTTCTTATCAAGATTGTTGACCGCAGTGCGTATTTCAAAAACGCTTACAGAAACCTATGCTAGTTGTTCACGAGCTCCACAAAAATGTAAATAATTAAAAAAAAAGATGGTTCGAAAATTTTCCACAACATTGGATTGGTATTGAGGAATTCAATTTGGATGGGCGGCAATTAAAGCATTCAATCCACACCCAATATAAACGTTACACTTACACAGTTTACAAAATGCGCTTGAATTGATGACATAGGTGATATTTCGTATTTCGTATATATTCGTCTCTTATCGAAGACCCAATACAACCGTTTTAGTCGTCCGATAAGTGTGTTATTACCATCGTTCAAGGTATTTCGAACAAAAAATATACCAAATGTGTGGGATGATATAAAGTGGAGAACACGTCCAGTGGTAAATTGTGACCAAGTCTATAATTACAGGCTAGCCTCAGTTCCAATGAAAATCCTTTCGTTTATTAAATCCTTACTTGGAACATGACACGGAAAAAAATTGAACAATTTTATTTTCCTTGGATCAAAATGTCCAAAAATTCATGGGACATATCAATTATGAAGAGTGGCTTGGGAAAAATAGTGTAAGCACAAAGTGATTAGTCAATCAATAAATCTCTAATTAGCACGACAATGGAAACTTCGTGACAATTGTAGCGTCTTTGGCTGGCTGGTTGGTTGGTGCTGCTGCTTCCATTTCGAGTTACTTCGGCCGGTTATCAATAAATTTTATTTACATTTCATTGTATCGCGTGTGTTGAGCAACACAAAACTCGTGGCAGCTCTTTTTTTTCAAATGGAAAAATACAAAAAGAGAATATGATTTCGAAAAAAACTGCTTTCATCGCGAGATAATTAAAGAAAATAACTACTTGTATGTCACCCTTTTGTATTGCTCCATCAATTAAAATCAAGTAATTACGAGCGTATTTCGAAGTTTTCACTAGGTTCGATTTGATGATGAAAAGTGCTTGAAATAAAGCATTGATCACCCTCGACGCGTTTTTATCCCTCTCTATTTACTTTTTTTTCTATTTGGACATTTTAATCAAGCTTGTTGGTTTCAAAAAAGGAAACTTCATTAATAATACATTAAAAAGAATCCACAGCCACACAAGACATTCTTTTTTTTTTAAATAAAATCTTTTTCGATAAATTAAAAATGATTTTTTTGTCTCTCTCAAATTGGAATTTGTTGGATTGGTTTGTTAGAGCTTTGTATTGATTGATTCCAGAGTATAGTGATACTATAATAATACAGATTGATTTAACTGCATTTGAAATCAAAGAAGAAAAAAAAGAAATCGATTCAATCGAATGGTTTTGAAAAAAAAAATTGTTGTGACTCATTTACCCATTTCAAGCTATTAAAATTGTCGAATAATTATTTCTGAAACAAAAAGGAATCAAATTTTATGACAAACTGTAAAAGTAAATGAATATAAAAACTAGAAACGATAAAATATTTAGGAAAATTACTTTTTTGAATGTAGAAAATTATATAGTGCGCTTTTTTTCTACTCTTTTTTCGATGGATTTAATTGAATTTGATATTTTGTTTTTGCTCATGAAAGAAAAAGCAATTAATAAGACATCAGCAACTCGAACGATTGTTCGGTTGTTTCCTTCATTTTTTGGGGGGAAATCAAAGCGCCGATGGCTTACTTCGAAATAATTTCGAATGGTTAAAAAACAGTTATAAGTCTGTAAAAGACAGACTTATATCGAATATATGAACGACCGGAAAAAATGAAGATGTTCACTTCGTCATGGGAAACTGGGCGGAAATATGAAGGATTTCCGAAACATCTCCTTTAACTATTAAATAAATGGACAAACAAACGGTTGCACCAACCGGGTTGGTGTTGTGTCAATACATGTATAATCTTGGTTGGTATTGAATGAATGTCTGGAAGATATGATGCAGTGGATGCGCAATTGAAAAGGGTAGTTTTGTGTGATTTTAAAAGTTGAATAAAAAATGTTCTTATTCATTCTTGATGCATGTTCATTGTTCACTGAAATGTATTCTGTATATTATCACCAATCGAAATGTTGTGATGGGTGTCGTCGGCGGTTGTGTAAAAATCGCCGAAAATTTATGGTTATTGTTATTTTCACTCAATAAAAAAGTCGTTTCCATCAGAGAAAGACTAAAGAATTCGCAGAGTTTTGAAATGTATATCCAAAATGTTGGTATTTATTCACAAATTGCGGACCCTTTTTTCCATTGTATAAATTACTAATGCGAGAGGCACACGTGTTTGTTTGATTTCACACAAAAACGCAGTACAATGAATTGAGCGTTCTGAATCCATGCTACTGATTTAACGATTAATTCACACTTCAATGAATCGAGAATAAAAAAAACTCTACTGTGTTAGTCCAACCTAATCACCCTGACGAATCTAAGTGACCGCTTTTCAGCGCAGCATTTTTTTCCCGTTTTTTGTTCGTGAAGAAAGCAAGAAATGTCAATACACTATAATCAAAAAATTCCACCAAATTGAATATATGCAGCAGAAATGGAACAAAATTGAATATTGTTTCAATAAATGCTTGGCCATCATCAAAAGCTGTTAATAAATTAAATCGAAAGCGTTTTTAATCATTTTCGATGAAAAAGAAATTTCAATGAACCGAAATTGTAGTGCTATTTAGTTATTATGGTTGCCGTCATTTTCAGCTATTTTTGTAATCAAAGTTAATATGACACGCGCACTTCACAGATCTCTCCCGCTCTCTCGTTGTATTTTCCCTTCGCTCTTGCATCATGTTTTCACGTCATCAGCGTGAAAGAAATATATGAAAAAAAAAAAGAGTTAATCAAAGAGTTGCTCGTGCTTATAGAATAAGTAAATTGGTAATGAGCGATGATGAACAATAGCATAACACTCATAATTTTGGCTAAAGAAGTGTATACTTTTTGTGATGTGTATAAAGCTCACCCTCTCTCTCTCTCTCTCTCTCTCTCTCTCTCTCTCCTCCTCTATCGCTCGTTCTTTCGCAGCCAAACTCTGGATTGTTGAATGGTCATAACGGAGCTAAAATGATTCCAATTTGTGGCGCCGCTTCCATAGATATCAGTGTTGTTTTTTCTAAAGCCGTAAAGATCAAACAGATATGCGTTTGCTGACGTCATGTTAGCTAAACTCATTGAAAAACCAAAGAAATGAACGGAAAAAATATGCTCGGGTGAAAACTTGAAACGCTTTTCACTCCAGTTTTTTGGTGAATCATGAATTATAAGTGTATAAGCGACAAATAATTATAGCTTCGGTGTTGTTGAAATTACGCTAGACATTCCTTTGTGTTGGGCACACGGTTTGCCGAAATTTATTTAATGATTTTTAATTTTCGACATTTTTCCACCTCGAAGTTGAAAATTGTAACAAAACGAAATAAAAACGACATGTAGCAAGTCATTAGCCCGCAAGTGTAGAGCTGCGGTAATTGAAGCATAGAGAAAGGATATGATGAAGTAATGATTCACCGTTTGCTAGGATGTACGCTATTCCGTCGGTTAAGATGAAACACACACAATACACATTGGCCTTGTTACCAGATCAAATTATACGCACTTTCAATCAATTCTTTATTTAATCAAGTTAAATTGTTCAATGAATTTGCATATTATTTAAATTTTCAGAAATGGCAGAGCGTAAGCAGTACGAGTGTAGTTAGTTTCAGAAGACAATTCGCAGTCGCAGATCAATTTTACAAATTACATACTAATCCGTATGCTGATGAGGCAACAAAGGCTGGCCCAATGGAGTGCGCTAGGCTACTGTTACTGTGTGTAACACATTTCAAAAGATATATGTATATATAACAGCATCGTTATATTATGTGTGTGTGTGTGTTTGAATCGAATCCCATTGCTAAAGAGATCTCTTGCGTGCACAACTCAAATACTTCGGCACGAAGAGCGAGAGAGACTGAAATCTGAATACAATTTGAATTTTCCGCTTTTGAGTCTTGGGTTTTATTTGGAAAATAATTTTCATGTTTCGAATAAGCTGAATGGGAAATTTAGTTCAAACGAAAAATTTCGTATACAAAATGTGTCCATGCACGTGTCACCGCGCTGTGTTTATAGTGTGTGTGTGGTGTGTGCAAGTTCAAAGCGAAGCGGTCTCTTTATCATTACGTTTGTGTGTTTCAAATTTGAATCTAAAGTATACACCAAAATGTCAACTGCCGAATGTTAAAATCGTTTTTCATTGTCTGCCAGCCGCATCATCGTACATGCACCACCGCGGCTTCATACATAAATGTATATCTGTTTTCAATACATACAGCCTTGGAATATTGATTTGCGCCCTGAATTATTGCTTTGCCGACATTTATGTGCGCATTTATCTCAGCCGTACGTTGTTGTTTTTTTTCTTCTCAAAAATCCACCGAAAAAAATCATAAAATCATCAGCAAGGAAAATGCGTTTACAGTACTTTGAGCGGTTTTTCAGTCTTATTTTCGCGTTGAGATCTTCTCTCAGAGGGAGAGAGAGAGAGAGAGAGAGAGAGAGAGAGAGAGAGAGAGAGAGAGAGAGAGAAAATAGCGCGTTCACAAATTATGAAAAGGTTAGCGAGAGTTCAGTGAGTTACCCTATAAAAAGTGAACAAATTAAAATAAAATTAAATCATCATCAATCCTATGGCAATTATGTAACAATTTTCTTTCGTCTATGCTTTTCTTTTACTTCGTCTTTTGACGGCCAAAGAGCAGCACAATATTCGACAAAGATTTATGTACCCACATATAACTAATGAACTTTTCTTTTATCTCTTTGAACATGACCGAAAAAAGGCGCCAACCAATGCTCTGCACTGAGTCTCGCTCTTTTTGTTGCGGTGCGCAAGGCAATTTTCTTTTCTGGACCATGATTTCAGGAGCGAAAAAAACACACACACAACAACAATTGAGTAATTGATTGACAGTCGACTGAATGATGAATTCTTCTGCAATACAATTGCGGTTGAAGAGAGAAGGTCTTCTAAATAAAAGACACACACATACAGAATCCGACCATTATAATTATGAGGTTCTTGTAATAGAAACTCTTTTTACAGCACACCTTCCGATATTGCGCTATTGTAACCAATGATCCTAGCAATTGGCCAGGTTTGATTCTTCTAAAGTCGTTGCGTTGTATTGGACAGCAGAGAAAAAAAAATGTTTTCAATTTGGAGCAGAGAGAATAATGATAATTTCATATTTTTTCAACGTAATTTCTTGTGAAGTTCAAGTGTAAAATCAATGTTAATTCATGGGCAATTCATCATACCAGCCTACATCAATTCTTATTGTTGCACTTGCTGCCGAGATTGATGTCAAATTCAATTAAATTTCATACTCGTGTTATGTGTTATATGATTATAAATCGAATGATGGTGATTGAAGCTGTCAATACTATCGTGTAACGCAAAATTTCTTCTCTCTCTCTCTCGATTTAACGACCGAAAAAAAAAAGATTCGCACCTGATCCGACTGAGTGTTGAAAAGATTATCAGCGCAGCTACAGATATATCGTCCATTGAATGTGGCTTCTCTGTGCCGTGCATAATTATTATCATTATGTATACTATTTCAATTAGTGAATTGACTTCAGTTGGACAGGCGAAACTTTAAGAGTTGCCTAATATATGCGTTAATCAATATTATTAACAACAAAAACAACAACGAAACGAACGAGAGAGAGAGAGAGAGAGAGAGAGAGAGAGAGAGAGAGAGAGAGAAAGATTAAGTTTTAGCTTTTTCTCTGCGTTTTAATTTATTGGGGTTTTTTTTTAAGTGAGTGAATGAGTGTCAGGCGATCGGTTTTGTCTTCCTGCACGTATCTCTCACTTTCGCTCGCTCGCTTCGCTTAGCCTCGTTACTGATTTAACCCGTACAACTCGTGCGGTGAGTGAATGAGTGTGTCTATAGATTTTTTGAAATGTGTCCGCATAAACTTAATGACAATGTACGTCAATTTAATAAAATAAAATATAATAATTATTTTTGCTCATAATATAGTATTTTACTGTTACACGCTTTTCACCCAATAACAAAAATAACAATATTTTTCATCATTCTTAAGCATAGAGTTGTTGTGCGCACACAGAATAGTGTGAATAAATGTCGGTATTTCATGCGAAGGCTGAAGAGCAGCTAAACGTGCATGCACTTAACAGCCGCACAGACAACACACAAACACACACAGAACTGAAGAAGATCGATGAAAAAGAAGAAGGAGTATTGCATGCCATCGGCAGATCCAGTGATAGGGCATCAATTGCTTTGTTTTCTTTTTTTTGCTTTAAATTCTGTTCATGTCTCAACTTCTTTGTGATGTGCGGTCAATCATCGTGCTTTGTGTGCATCTCATTCTTGTCTTCACTTCTCTTGGTCTGCCATTTCACCGGTTGCGGCTCAGAACATGTTTTCAGTATAGTCATTTTGATGATCCTGATTTTCATATATTGAATCACACACAAACGAACCAAAACAAGTGCACGGAAATTCATACATCGCATGAGGTTTGCCAAGATATGCGTTCATGCAACACGGAACGAGACGTCGAATAACGACGATGTCGGCATTTGCTCATTTGCCAGTTGAAAAATTGTTATCGTTGCTGTTGCTGTGGCTGTTGTTGTTGTTGCTGGCAAAATTGTGAGAATTAAGAATCTGGTGGTGGTAGAGAGATGCTATTTGAGTAGTTTTTTGACATTATTTCCATTATTTCCAAGGCCGTGCCTAATGTTCCTTTGAAAGCCCAAAAAAAACAACAACAACAACGAACACAACACCTCCCGAGGTACAAAAGATACTTTGCTCGTATTCAGACAACGTCGTCGTCGTCGTCGTCGTCGATCATTCTTGTAGTCAACACAAATCCGCATGTTGTGCGTGCTTTAATGTTTTGGAATTATGTGTTTTTTCCCATTTGATTTTCGTTGCAATCCTTCTTTTATCCCTTTCGCTTTCTATTTCATTTCATTCGCATCAAACTATGGTTTGCCATGTAAAAACCAAATCCAGTTCCATCTCCAAACGTTTCCGACCGTCGTCGTCGCCGCCACAGCACAAGAAAGACACACGAAAGAAAGAATCGTGGAAAAAATATTTGACGTGAAAATTGAACAATAATTGATGTAAACATCAATCTTTATTGTATTTATACCTCCAAATCCTGGTGTGAACAACAATATTCTTGCATTTCATTCGCGTTTGCATTTCTATGAACATTCAACCAATTTCATCGAAATCCAACCATGATTTTAGAGAATGTTTGATTGTGTGCTCACCACCATCGCCATCACTTTCTATTGCTTCGCGCCTCCATTTTGGTTCGAACAAATTTATTTATTGAATCCGCCAAATATGATTTGTGTTCCACATGCTCTCTATCGTTCTGGTTTCGATTAAAAAAAAAGAAGAACGCAGCCGCAGCAAAACTTGGGCCAGAAACTTGAGACAAAAGAAAAACAATCGTAAGCATTTTGATTCGATTTTAATTATAACCTCTCGGCACATGAAATGTCTGGAGAGCGCTTGCAAATGGTTGATTTATTAGATTGAAAATGTGAACAGCACTTGTTTTGTTGGTTCCATGAACTTTTTCGTTTGTATTTATGCTGAAAGCGCGTAGCGCATTTTCAACCCAACAACTTTTAATTATTGACATTCATTTTTCAAAATGTTGCGCCTTCGCGACGCGCTTTTCTTTCAATCACCGCTTTTGGAGGAAGAAGTGTGGAGCTCTGGATTCGAGTCGATTAAAAGCAATTTAGATCAAGGTGCTGGAGAATCACATCCAATGATACGGTCACCCAGATCAATTTTCCACTCCATACCACAATTTAATACAGAATATTTAGCAAATTATTCCAGTGGTTCGTGTTTTTTATTTCTATAAAATGGACAAAGCCGTCAACGTTTTTTTTTCTTCTGCCATTTGCAGAAAACAGAACTCTTTAATGTGACCACGTCACGGTGAATCACGGATGACTTTAACTTAAGATGCAGTTTGACTTATGAAGACGATCCATTGCATTGAAAGCGAATAGCGCCGGTGTTGGAGCTCGGTATGTACTGTGTGTTGTATTTTTCTTCGCTCTTTTTTCTCGGTCTAAATGTATTAACGTCCTACGGCGCTTTTCCACGGTATGCATTGCCTTGTATTGCATTGATATACTTCTGAACAAGACAAACGGTTCGGTCAGAGAGCGATCGTTTTATTCCTTTGAGCATTTTTCATTGCGTTGATGCGCATTTAGTATCAATTGAGTGACTCTTCGGTTTTATACGGCTGCGTCGTTGTTGTTTTTTTTCTTTCGAGGAGCAGAAACTATGGCCACTTGTGATGGCGATATACTTGTGTTTGGGTTCCTCAAAGTAATTATGTAATTGTTAAAATTGCTCTTGACTTTCTCTGAATTTTTCAACTGTGATAAATGCAAAATGATTAATGATAATTGAATCGCTGCAGTCATCTTTTTTTCTTCGTTTCGTTCATGTTTTTTTTTCAGCGTCATTTTCCAATGGAGCTTCTCTAATTGGAGCTACAGCTTCTTGCCCAGGGATTTATAATTGAATGCCGTCTATAGAAACACACGATGCAACACATTTCGTAGGGTTTTTAAGCGTCGAATCAATCAGGAGCCTCGAAATAAATCTAAATCGGATCGATGATTCGCTGAGGCTAATGAAAACACAAGAAATCTAATTTCAAACCGACGGCATCACATAAAGACGCGCTAGAATTGATTTATAAACTTTAACTTGATAAAAAAAAACCTCGACCGTATGAGCAGACAATAGATCTTTTGAGTTTGATTAACAACATATTGTATCTCTTTAGTTATGTTCAATCCTTTGATGTTTGAGATCAAATTTTTCACAATAAAATGAGGAGCGAACAAACAGTGGAAAATTAAAAACGTTATTACCCTTTATGACGACACTATTTAAGTAAATGCGAATGAAATTGATAATCATGAATTCAAATTGAGCACGCGTTCGAGAAGAAATCACTCTTCCGCTTTATTTTCTAAACAAAATAGTAAACACGCGTCGCATCCCTCTTTTGTGAAATCAAAAGTAATCGATTGCCCACACTTGGCCTATTCACACACATACACTCGTACTCATTGTCGTGCTATTAATGGTTCACTTTTCCCAACTCTCGACTTTATTATTACCGGGCATCGTATGCATGTGTCCACTGGAACATCCATTCCATCTACAGAAAATCGGTTCAAATTGAAGATAATGCTAAAATAAAGAAGACGCAAAATTTGTACCGGGTGCTGGCGCTCGAGTACAGCTCAGCATTTTCTGCCAAGTCATAAAGTCAAAATACCAATAACGTTTCGCTTCGACACCAAAAACAACTACAACTCCATGTATATAAAATGTATCACAGTGCCATGGATATTGGATATGCAACTCAATCTGTATTTATAAATCGCCGGTTGACGGTTGAAAACCGAGTATGTATCTGTATAGCACGGTATTTTGCTCAATCTGACGAAAGCAAACATTTTCGAAGACATTTATTTTAATCGGGAATGGGATGATTTTGATTTGAGCGCTCACATCCAGTAAGTGAGAGACAGAGAGTGCTTAATCCATTGGGAAACATACATAAAAATCAAAACAAAACGCCTTTGAAGTGGATTTATTTTTATTACTCAATGGTTTTTTTCCCTTCCTGCTGTTCAAACAAACTTTCTTGGATGCTGTTGCTGCTGCTGTGGCTGCGGTGGACTCGCATTGTGTGTGTGCAATTTATATCACCCCAAGTTTTTTTCTCCGCTCGCTCGTTCGTTGTTCTGGCATCAAATCGCCGTATGAATTTCGATGCGTACGACTTGGAATATATATCGAATTGATGACGAAGCTGAGGGTGTTGAACATGGTTTGATATGGTTTCACTGGGTTATAAATTCCAAGTGAATGTGGCAATGGTTAAATGAATACTACCGAGAGAGAGAGAGAGAGAGAGAGAGAGCGAAAAACAACAACAGTAAGCGGGCCACTCGACAATAATACCGAATGAATTCTGATCAGATCTGTGTGTTTTGGTGTTTGCAGTTTGGTTCAATGGTTGAGATGGATTCACACAGAGTGTCATTAGAACGTTTTATTTATTGTTGTGAAGCCAAACAATGAAATAGCTTTTGATGCATCTTGATATGGCAATCAAACGCAAATGACTTGTACTTATGAATAGGGAGAGGCCCAAAAAATAAGACGTCACACATCATGAATACATTTCTTTCTCTTTTTTTTTGGTTCGATCACAAACATTGAATCAGGTATCACTTGTGCGACCATTTCCAATAAAATGCTCCGTTTTCTCTCTCTCTCTCTCCCTCGCTTCGGCTGACTGTTGAAATGAAATTATGTTTCACAAGCAGCCGAAACATATTTTGGGCGAAAAACTAATTCATCCAGACATAAAAATGGTTCTCAGCGTTCTATCAATTTCGTTAACCCGTTAAAACAAGAGAATAAAAAAGAAACGATGATCATTTCATTCTGCTTGATGTTTTTTTTTCGGTGAAAAAAAGAAGAACCCAGCACATGAGCAATTGTCTGCCGAAAATGTTGAATTTATGATATATAATTGCAGGTTAGCAATTTTAGTCGGCTCATTTTTATCTCTTTGCCATATTAGTTAAGATCGTGATTCACAGGAAAAGATCCAATTTCATAAAAGAAGCTTTTTCTCTCGCGCTCGCTCGCGCGCAACGCAAAGCAGAGCAGTGCGCGCGCGCAACAAACTCCAGAAAATCCACGATTCAACAACGATTCAAAATTTAAGAAGAATATAAGCAAGCGACCGACCGAACGGCATAATAAAAATTGGCAACAAACGAAGTTCATAATAAAAAATGAACCGAACGACCGAGAAAAAAAAACACATCAAGAAAAGAAGGAAATTTTTTGACTGTAATATCGCTAGCTTATCTCTTGGAATTAATCAAAATGTTGGAATAAATTTTGTTCTGGCTATGCGTAAACTTTATAAAATGGTGCTTTTGCTGGTTGTTCACACAAAATCAGCCAAGAGAGAGAAAAAAAAATAATATCAAGAATTCTGAAGATTACGTTTTTATTTAGAAAAAAGTTTGTGTAGTTTTTTTTCTCTCATTCGACTGCAGTTATTGTTGTTTTCATTTCGATATGTGTATGCGTGGATTTTTTTTTCGTCTTGTGTATGTTTGTTGCTCTCTATAATTATCGGTCATTTCAATTTCCAATATGTAGTCGAAATATGCATGCCATACATATATACACACGCTGCATAATGAAATTATAATGTGATATTTTATTTTGAATCGAATCCAGTTGCTTTGTGAAGTGTGCTGAGTGACGATTTATTGTGGAATAACATAAATATTTGATGAAAATGAAAGGGAACAAGAGCGAGAGAGAAGGAGCGAGCGCAAAAGGAAAAATTGTTATAAAAAATGAAGAAAAATTTATTCGAATAAATTAAATCGGCGGACGAACGAGAGAGAGAGAGAGAGAGAGAGTGAATTGTGAGTGAGAAGTGCTATTTGTAAATTATCTTAATTGTGTATTCGGGTAAAGACCTCCTGTTTTGCCTTCTTTTTTTTACCATTTATACTATTCAATACGCTGACGTCTCTGAAATCATTATTACGTATGCAAATTCGGCACATTTTATTTATTTTTATTATGATTTTTCGTCATTCTTTTGGTCGTTGAGGAAAAACTAAATTATAGGCTTCCAGTAGCAATGCGTTTGATTAATAATGAAAGAAAAAACAACAAGAACAACAACACAGAAATACGCCGCGGCTAACTGTTGCCGCACATGCACACCTTCTTTGTGCCATTCGGACAGGAACCGAGCGGTGAAGAAAAAAATCAAATCTGATCGTTAAAATTGAGAAATTTTGTCTTAAGCAGCCGAACGAATGGAAAACTTTTTTTTTTGTTCTCTTGCTGAAAACTTGACGACATTCACTATTAAAAATTCGCTTGATGAAACAACAACACGCTAAGAATTATGTTTTTTTTCCTTTGCTTTATTTGCACATACTTTTGTCGTTCAACACCTTTCAAACTGAGGTTTCAAGCCAAGTCGTTAAAGCGAGTTTTTTTCGCATGCTTTCTTTGCTGCTTTGCTTTTTTAAACTTCAAAACTTTATTAAATTACAGTTCAACGAACAATAGAATTGTTCTGATTTTGAATTGAAACTGACAACCGCTCGTTTGAATATATCATATGCTTGAACTTGATTTTGTTGGCATTTTTTTCTGAGAATTTTTTTTCTGAGAAAAGTGTTCACTGAACACCGCTCTACTTGTCATGAACATACATTTCATTCGTGTGTGTGTCAATATTGATTTCACCAATCGTTCAAGTTCTAATTAGACACCCGCTATACCCTGGCAACAATACAAAGCCTAAATGTGAATTTGAAGAAACAAAAAACAAAGGACAATCATACTCATCAATGGCATGCTTCACAATCAAATCTAATGCGAGCACATTGCTACAACGACATGTATACATTTTGGGTGGTAAATGCCGATTAAGTCATCGTCATCATATTAAAAAGGGACAACAAATAATCATTAGTTCAAAATAATTTGATAACTACAACGATGGTGTCATTCGAATACCGGCCGCAGCTTGAACTTGAATTATAACGTAAAAATGTCATTGATTCGAATGATGTGTTTTTTGGTAGCAATTTTTTTCTGTTTTATTTCAGAACATTCTCATTAGGAAAGTGGTTTTGTGTAATTTTCGATGTTTTTTTTTCCTCGCTTCTGTTTCTGCACTTAGTACCAAACGAATGGTGAGCCGAACGATTTTTCCAAAAACGTGTCGCTGGTGGTAATGAAGCAGTCATTATTTTTGAATTAACAAGGTGTGGAGAAAATTACTCAAGATTGCTCTTTAACATACAAATATGTACAACACCTTGTTTACCGTCCACTAATCATAGGAAACTATTGTTGTGTGTGTGTTTCTTTATACCATTTTCGTTAGGCGTCAAACATTTTTGTCACATATGCCAACAGCAGCACACGAAATAAATTAATAAATATATATTCAACTGCGGACCAAAAAATGTGATTTGTTTTGATGTGAGAGCGTCTATCATTTACAACTTTGAAAATGACCGGGCTGCCAATGAATCCAATTGTTTTCTGCGCGACGGCTGCACAACCATTGATGGACACATTAAATACCATCCACTTGCGGTTTGTAACAATTCCATTGAACACCATTTGTATTTCCAAATTAATGTCATTAGACATTAAGGATTTTGTAAATAGAAAGCAACTACTTTCTCTAGGAATTAGAGTCGTTGCATTTTTCGTTTTTTTTCCACCTTTGTTGGGATGTTTATTTAGATTGAATATTTGGTTAGGAAAAAGTGAAAAACGATCACACGAATCGCCTTCTGTCGATAAGTTAACCATAACCAATTAGTCTAATGGAGTGTCATTAAATTGATCGACTTGATTAAGCGAAGCTGGGACAACTTGATCAAGCAATGAAGCAGCGAAAAAAGAATAATTAAAAATAAAACAAAAACATAGACAAAAACAAAAAAATGAATAAGAAATTGATCATCAAAAAATAGGAGACAAATTCATAGACTTAGAGTTTCTGACATAGGAAAATCAAAGGCAGAAGTTATGCCGCATAACAAATATCAATTCAAGCTTCTCGAAGACTATACATAAGTTAAAGTCTATAACGTAGAATGTCAATTCATTGATAAATACTTTCAACTTTGAGTCCTCTCATCAGTTTCCAGGTGATTCTTTCAATAATATGAATTCAAACTGGCATTTTAATGTTCAATCATTGTTTTATTTTTACTAAAATGACGTCAATCTATTTGTACATCACATATCAAAATAATATTACTGTACACTTACTGAAAGTAATAACCGTACAACGGCTGTTATTTATTATTCAAAGTAGCTCTTGGTTTGACCAAAGTAGCTCTTGGTCTAGCTACGCCAGTCCGGCACAAGCATGTTTCCTTAGGCAATGAAATTATAAGTTTCGTCTGAAGTAAATAGTGCATTGCGGCAAAAGTGAGTACAATGTTTTTCGTTCTGTCATTGTTTTGGTTGTCATTCTCTGGCCGTGCTGTGTCCCTTTTATGATTTGTTTTGCATCCGGAAATATGAAAATTTTCTTTGCAAATAAATTCAATTGATATTTCTGTGCGTTTGTATTTATTGACAGGTAATTGATTGATTAATACCTACAACTTCCTCGTTGCATTGTGCATTTATTTATTCATGCATTTGCATGGACAGGCACCCATTGACACAGCACAATTTTGAGCGCACATGAGCGCAATGTCGATATATATCAAAACTGTCAATGTGTACAAACAAAGTAAAGTAGCACTTGCCAGAAACCATTCAAATCAAACGGAATTTATTATTCGACAATTTTCTTGTTTTTGTGTCGATTAGCTTCGACTTATCGTTTCGTTTGTCCTTTCATCTGGTTATATCGATACTAATTACATTTGGCCGGCCATTTCGACTGATTGTTTCATTGATTGGATTTCTTGAACGTTTTGAATAATAGAATTTCTTAAACCAATTTTCAATAACTAAATTTAGATCAACATTATTTTTGCCGTTCAATTTCGTGGAAATTAAATGTAAATGGATTCAATTAGTTTTCAATCACTTAACCTTTTGCATGCAGGAAATTGGTGTACGCGGCGGTACACGCTGAAATCGAACCCAAAGTGATTTTAAAATTATGTTTCGTTTGTTTCTTTAATGAATCCGGATAATTTATCTAATTGAGTAATTGGTTGCCGGTTGCCATATTTTGCCCAGAACACACTCATACACATACACAAAGAAACAATCTCACGATTGATAATAAGGTCCCATTTAACATTCAATATAGTCGATGATTATTATGAAGCGTCGAACATAACATAGAACGTGCTGAAGTATGTCATTACTTCTCACATTATTAAATTTGATAATCCATTATGTACAGTAAACTTATTACGAAGGACTTTTTAATATTTACACACATAAACAGTGATCATTTTATTTATCTACATCAATCAGCGCTTAGCGAATGCGCGAGCGCGGAAAAAGAACACACACACACAGTATTAAATATAATCATTTCGATGCGCGCACGAGAGAGAGATTGATGTTAGTTTTATAAGATATATATAAAATTGAGCTGTGAATTGGTTGTTGACAAGAGGAGTGCACATAAATTATATTGAATTTTATTGTGTGCAACTTAATACAATATAATATTCTAATTTAGTTTACATGAAATTATGAATATAAGGTATTCACGTAAGTGAATGACGGTGAAAAATGAAGAAAAATATCGAAAAAAAAGACACAGCATAAAATTATTTTGGTTAAATGCGCTGACAAAGGAACAAGGAAAAATCAATGTGAGTGTTTATATATATATATATTAGGACAAATTGATTTTGCTTAACCGATGCTCCCCAGTCGGTTAATAATAATGTTAGAGACGTTGTAATTACACACGAACTGTTCGAAAAAGGCGGTGAAAAGAGGAAGAAAGCTGAGTAAAAATCAAAAATGGAATTGATGAAGACAAGCAAAACTGCCGAACAACACAAACGACGAGTCGGGACGGGACATTGAGAGAGAGTGAGAGCAAAAGAGAGTGTTTATTATAAAACGGCCGAGCATGCAATCAGCGTGGACGTAAAGACAGAGACGAGATCATTCCAACTGGCGATGAGGGTAACACGAGAAGAGAACAAGGTGATAAAACATATTTAAGACGGACTTTCTCTCTCTCGCTCTATCTATGTATGAATATTTGCCTTGCAGCACTTATTACTGATCGATTGACTGACAATTTTGACATGAACATGTGTTAAATATTTTACGCTAATTATTATTATTAAATTTATCACAAAAGGGTTGAGATTTGCATATTTTTTTTCTTCTTCACTTTGTTTTTGCTTTGATGTGTGCAAGCGTGCGTCCATATCAATAAGACAACAATGAAAAGCCGGCATAATACTGAAATTTTGCAACAGTGGCGGCGCATCGACAGCTAAGCAAGCAGAACCGATGAAATTGTTTTCATAATTAAAAAAAAAAAACAACAAAAAAACGCATTTTAATTACAAACCAAACACTTTTTCATCAGCCGTGTTGCAAACGGTAATAATAAATCCTGGGGTAATAAAATAAACCAACTACAAAATAAGGAGCATGAAATAATACGGTCATTAATTTTCAGCGCTAATTTGCGGTTCAACTTGATACCTGATGGATGAAAGGCGGCGTTACAAGTTAATTTTCACTCCACATATTTTACACATTTTTTTCTCTCACTTTATTTAATTTTTTGTTTGTTTGATTTATATGTATTAACTCATCACTGAATCTATTTCGATGAGGTTCATAGATTCGTGTTCCGATGAATTGCTCTATTGAACATCGAGATTAGTCGTGCATTGTTGCAACTTTGTTTTACTTTTTATTTGCACGTGTTTTTCTTTTTAAACCCCGCATTTAGTTAACTACACGAAGAATTCTTGGTTACAGTTCCAGCAAGTTCGATACATCGTAAGTTTTGGTTACAATTCAGTGAATTCACACTGTTTGCAAAGAAAAAAGACGTCAAAGTCAATGCATTTGAACTTATCGACGGTTTCAACATTTAATTAAATCATACAAAAAATATTCACATTTGTTCAAAATAATGGAAAAATACGTCATGCATTCGAGAAGCAGAGAAATTGGATGAGGGAGCGCCACAAACAACAAACATTCAATAAATTCCAACTTCTTTGATTTATACTGCAAGCATTTACTTCTTCGGTTTTCGGTGTAGCCCATTTAAGTCGGTTTGATTTTCTGGTCTTGATTTCCGTCTAAAATCGATTACTTGACATTTCAATCGCGCAGATGTGTGACATTTTCATCTGTGCCACTTCTTTGCACACAGAATGAATGCCCCACCGAAGCGAAAGAGAGAGGGAGAGAGAGCAAAGTTCATTCGTTCGCTTACAGAAAACATAAATTTTCTGCGTCATTTATAACGCATCGAAAACTCAAGCCACATTTACTACTTTCGTCCGGTATTTTACGAACCAAGAGTCTTGAGCTGAGGCTCTTGCTTCAAGACAATTCTCAAGCTGAAGTCAATGCAAATGACTACTCTAATATATTGAGTGGAACCATTATTATGTCCAAATTATTTTTGGTTTCGAATCAAGTTATTTCACCATTTTTATATCGTCTCGTCGCAAAGTTATGAATAAATCAGCCGAAAATCAATCGATTTTAGCAAGTTTTTTTCCTCTTCCATTCATTATTATCATCATAATGCCGAAGTCAATAACCGCGCATGAATAGAGAAAAAAGGAAACTTTAACTTCGTCGAAAAAAGCAGGAGATTGCCAAAAAGTTGGTATGATTATGATGACTGGCTATGATTTGAATTCATTAATTTCTATATAAGGATGAACGTGGAAAAAATTGATGCGATGGAACGCTAGTAAAACGTTTGGAATTTGGCTTAATAACGCTCTGAATCGCTTTGAATGAATTTAGAGGAAAAAAATATAATATAAAACGTCAGCAGAGCTATAATCATAACTGTCGTTTAAGCAAAGCAAAAAAAAGACTTCTTATTGAAAGCACTATTAAGCATATCCAACACAATTTTCCAAAGTTCTTTCTTCTCCAATGAAGACAGTGGAAAAAAAACCGCCTGTAATTATTTAATGGATGAACTGTTTTTTTTTTCGTTTCTAAATTCACATTCCACACATCGTCATTTCGTTGTTGTTGTTGTTGTCGTAAACAAGGTGAAGGTGGTTTTTGTAACCAATTCCGAAAAGGGCATTCTCAAAACAGAAGACCGAAGCAAAAATATAAAAAAAACACCAACGTATGTAATTTTAGACGAAATTAAATTGTAGAGTGTTTGCATATTAGTGAGGCACATTTGTGTTGGGTAGAAGAAGGAATTTTTTTTTCCTATGAACCAATTTACCGAATGACTTTCGTTCTGCAATGATAATAGCCTTGAAGATGCATTTTTTTCACATTTTTCTGTAATGGCCCCATAATCATCTGGCAAAATAGCAACAACAACGTCGATGACGACGACGAATAAAAAAAATCACCAAACGTAATTGGAAAATTGACCATTTTATACATTCCGCGCATGGTTTTCTTTTCGTAAATCTAATATTTTTTCTAATTCTCTTGGCTTGGGTCAGGTTTTTTGGTTTCACCGCTTCAAAAGCTGAAATCCGAAATGAGGCATGTGAAAACGGTAATCTTTTTTTTTTGCAAACAAATGATTAAAAGACAGCGCTTGTATCGATTAATTCAAGAAAATGTGTGGCCTTAGTCATAACGATGAAAATTTGTGGCTATATGTGTACATGTATTCTTTAAGCCTATCTTAAACCTTCTTTTCGCGTTTTTTGCAATGAAAGAAAGAAAAATGTGCACCGTGGCTCTGACGATCCCATAGTTCAATTAATTTCCCGACAAGAGAAACAAAATAGGATATTAATTAACATTGCATAAATCTGAAACAATCTGAACATTCAAGAGTTTAATTTTACTGGCAAAATGTTATTAAAAGATGTGTACAGCAAATAAAATGCTAAATAAACGTACAATTTAAACGAACGAAACGAATAAAAAAAAGCAAGAAACAGTATTGCAAAAATACACGCTTATCGCCTTGGCGACGAATTTCGGATCCGACGATACAGAGTCCATGATAAAAAAGAGAAAAAAAAGCTTCATAAGATAGCGATGTGCGTTTTGGCTGCTGCTGCTGCTGCTGCTGCTGCTGCTGTTGTTGTTGCTCCATGTGTACGGTGGAGTAATGCCCATTTTCGAAAGGCAATGATAAAGACACGTTGCCTTTCGCTTTGCAATACGAAACATGTAGCATTAAATTATCATTTCCTTTATACGAGCGCCGCAAGTAAGAAAAACTCACAGCAGAAGCAGCAGCAGCAGCAGTAACCAAAAAGCAGAGAGTGTGTATGGCTGTTTGCATAGAGCAGCTAGCTAGCTATATTGTTTTCCTCCACATGAAGTGTGTGTGATGTACGCTCGTGTACCCGTGTACGTTCGTTCATTACACAAAGCAGAGAGAGAGAACGGAGCAGAGCAGAGCAGAGCGCGCCGAGCACACATCAGACAGCAAAAAACAAACTAGTGATTGGTTCAATTCAAATGGGCGTTCCCCCATACAAATTCGTTTTGTATACGTTTTGTATGCGCGCTTGTGTATGTAGATCTCAGTTTGAATGAATTAAACACAACTGGGCGTTACTTTACGGCTGTTATCGAAAGCAAACATCAGACGAATCGCAAGAACAAACGAAAACAGAATAATAAAATAGGACGAAAAAGACAGAAAAAAAAACACTCCAAGTTGAACGAACACAGTTAAAAGATATGAAGAGAAAAAAAAAACACACACACAACATGCACACATTTTCATTGAATTTATTCACTCGCACGAGTTTGCTTCAGTATATTTACAGCAACCAGTCGCTTAAACACATACACACACAAACGAACACGAAACGAAGACCACGACAGCAAGAGAGCAAAAAAAAACTTACGCATGTACAGCAGTTTTTGTGTTGAATCTTTTTTTTTCTATTTTCGCTTCAAGTTTTTCGTGTTCTTCACTCATCGCCCCGAGAAAAGTGAGTGAGTGAGCAAGCGAGCGAGCGAACGAGTGTGTTGGTGTTTGTGTGCGTGCGTGTATCATTATAGATATTGTGCAAGATACTTTTTTATGCTCGGTTTTGAATCGCCGTAAACTTGCCCAAAGTTAGTGTGCAACTGGCTACGTGTGAGCTCGTATATACTGTACGAACGCTGTGTACTTTTCACGAATTTCGCTCAAAATCGAACGATTTTTTATCATAACATTTTTGGTTTCTGTTTTCTTTGAATGAAATTTTTTCCGATTTTCGATGTGATGTAATTCGCTTCAATTTCTCAATAGAAAAGTTACAAATTTAATCGAAAATAAAGGAAATATTTGTTTAATTTTTTTGGTTTCTCTAAACATTTTATTGCGTGCGTTGACGAAAAAAAACTTTATGAGTGAACGAAAGAAAGAAAGAAAAAGCGTTTTGAATTCATTTGCGTGTCACATTTGCAATTGCAAAAATGAACCATTTTTAAAATAACAAATATTCAGTTGTCTGTGCGTTTTATTTTTAATTCTCTGTCGATTATAATCGGTCCGTGAGGTGCAACGGATTTGAAAGAAGAGAGAGAGAGAAATAAAGAAAGAGGAGAATAAAAGAGGAAAATTAGTGGAAAAACACATAAACAGAAGCGCAACGTTAATTTCATAATACAATTTTTTTTAATTCAATTCAGTGAATTTGAAACATTTTCATCCGAAGCGCTGATATTATAACACGAACGTTACGAAAATGTTAACGGATATGACACCGACGGCAGGGCAATTTTATGGTTCACAAATACCGTCAATGGGAATGAACATTACGAATATTGCCAACCATATGCAAAAGCCGACTATGAGTAACGTGAGTTCAATACACATCACATTTTTATCTTATTTTTTGTTTAAAAGAAGAAAAAAAAACCATAAAAATTTATCAAAAGAAAGGAGAAGAGAAATGAAAACCACTAGAATGTAATCTATCTGTGAATTAGCTATGAAAACCGCGCGCTGAATGGTTTTAATTCCAAGAGAAAAAAAAACCCAAGAACAATCAAATCTGTTTACGAACAAACAAAAAAATAAAAACGAAACCTCAACCATCATAAAGTCAGTGAAATTTTGTTAGGCCATTGTGCAATCAAGATAAAATAACGGCAATTTTAGCAAAACGACAAATGAGTAGCGCCCGAAAGATCCAACCAAAACGAAACACAAAAAAATCATTCGTTTGCCAAACGAACAAAAAGGAAATACACGAAATCGGACCGGAATGTATTTTTATGATTTATTCCAATAACAACTCACACACATGATAAAAAGAGAGAGAGAGAGAGAGAGGGAAAAAAGATGAAAAATATATTAACAGCACCCAGAATTTCCAGGTAGAAAGTCAAGTAAATGGACCAAAAAGAAAGAAAAAAAGAAGCATATTTAGAATGAGAGCCGCCGACCAACTAACAAAAATTGCCGCTTTTAACTTCTTTTTATCTTGTATCGGCGCTCATTTCAAATGTTGAACAACGAGAGAGAGAGAGAGAGAGAGCAAAATAAAATAACTACAGTGATCCAAAGGAACACAGAAAAACAACACAACACAACCATACACAGAAAATTGCTAAACCAATTTTGTAACACTCCAATCTTACAGCCAATTTGTTTCATGTGTTGAAATCCCAAACCGAAAACAAGTGAGCCACAGAGAGAGAGATTTGAGAGCGATCGCAAGAAGAAAAGATGCCGAAGATAAGGATGGAGAAAAGGAGCAAACTAAATCGAATCTTTCCTAAATCAAAGTTGCGACATGTTTTCGTGTGAAGGATCATCCAGGTCTTCTTTCTTTTCCAGTCTAGACTAGCGCGTTTCGTATAATTTGAATTGTTCTCTCACTGTGTTTGTGTGGATTATTCGATAATTATGCATACGAAATGGGAAAATTTCGTTGTTGGTTTGCCACAAAACGAAACAAATCTGACCGAATAATTTATTCTCAATAATTGTTTTGTTTCCTGCGCCTCGTGATAGGTGCGTTTCAACAATGTGACTCACAACAGTTCCTGCTCCGTTTCACCAAGAAAAAAACTTTTTGTACGTGAATCGAAGTTTGAAAAAAAGACAGAAAAAAAATCGTATTCAAAAATCGACGTGATGTTTAGACTTGGCGCTCAACTTCATTGCCCATTTCCAAATTAAAACTTGATGAGCTCTCTCGCTTTGCTTTCCATAAGTTTTCTCATTTCGTTTTTTGATGATTTCGAATGGCGCTTCGCTCTTGTTGTTCTTTTTTTCATGTCCGTTATTGTTTTTAGTTTTGTATATTAGCGCGGCGTTTGTAGAAAAATTCAGACCTTAAAAAAAGCATCAAATCATTAATCATTAATAATTTACGGCAAAAAAAAAACACAAAACGCACAGAAAACTAACGTCAATATTCTTACAGCCAGTGTGTGTACACGAAACACTGAAATATGACTTAAGAGAGTACAAAATGTGTGTATCGTTCAACTTGTTGTTGGAAGCGTTAATCGTGTGCGGCTCTCTTTGGTGTTACATTTCAAAACTATGACCGCCGGGCTACGGCGACGACTGTCTGTCCAAGTCAGTTGCAATGGTAAAATGCCTTTTTGTTGCAATTCGCATCACATTTCGCAGACTTTCTCCGATTGATCTGGTTCCGAAGGACAGCGATCAATTCAAACACATAATTTAGACATTTTGAAATGAAACACGACACATGGAAAATGCCATTTCAAAATGGAAAGTTAATCTTTTGATTGAGATTGGTTTATCTTGACCATTGGATTATCTCCATTGATGAGTGTTGGAAGACACTTTATTGAACTGACTGTAACCATCTCCTTGGGATTTGTTTTGAAATCATTCACATCATAAAAATGTCAATGATACTGCATTAGTCCATCCATTTTACTAAAAATTCATTCATCGAATCATGAATAGAATCATGAATCATCAAAAAAAATCGTCCAAGAATCAGTAGCTCATCTAAGTCGAAATTAATTAATTCCGAACATTTATTTGTGTCTTGAGATCATTTATCTTGAGTCATCGTAAAATTTCTCAAACAATGTTGAAAAGAGTCCTTCCCATCATTGTACTCTACCGAAATATTGATAAATCTTTGGACAATGTTCGACAAATGCGCACATAATTAAGAGCCTTAACCTTGTTGAAGAATTCCAATCGAAAGTTCTTCTACACAAGAACTAAATTCATTTATCACTAAGCGACCATCATGAGAATGGAGTCATTTCGGTTATTCGAGAGCATAATTTGTGTGTCTGTTTTAATGAAGCATCAGTAAATAATTCCATGCTGTTTCAATGTTTTCATTTGAGCCTGATCGCCTCAAATTAAATCTGGAGACGCGTTGTGCTCGGTGAAATGTGATACACAAAGCAAGAGCTACCCCTTTTCAACACGCCAATGCAGTGTTCATCACGTCAACAAACGCACACTCGGAAAACCCACACATGTTTTGTGTTTGGCGCGATAATTATTTTAATTTGAAGTGTAAAATTACGCCGATAATCTTCTTTTTTGTCGTCGTCGTTGTCGCCATAAACAACAAATCATTAGAGAAACAGTAGACAATATGTGTTGCATTTCAACATGATCTCAAACGACGATTTTTTTTTTGGTGAGAATCGAAAATTGAAACGGTGCCACAAGCCGACATGACATCGTTTACCAAATTATTTCAAAAATTAAATTAAACCGATGTGCGTACGTCATCAAACCAATATCACTGTTCAACAGTCATAAATCTCTTTGAATGCGTGAGTGTGCGTCTGTTCACCAAAATGGGCTGTGTGGCGTGGCGTGCGGCACATACAGTGTTTTCAGCACACGACCACTGATTTTCTAACAGCCAGAACAATTGATGAAAAATTCCTAATGAATCTCTATGTCACAACGTCGTCATTTCGGCCGAAAGCAATTTATTTCGTCTTCATTATTTGTGGATACTTAAATCTTCATTAGAATAAATTGCTTGTCGTTAGAATGAACCGTTTTTATGGTCTTTGAAAAAAGTATCACAATTTTAATTTGCTTCCTTTTTGGAATCTGTTCGGCCATGGGTCGAAATATGCATAATGTGAAAGAAAAACCGGAATCGTTACCGTACGGTTTAAAAACGTTTTTGAGGTAGAGAAAATGGCGTCAATGAAAAAAAAGAACGGATTTTTATCCCTTGCCTACTATGCAATTTTGAAAAAAAAATGCGTTTCGAATCCCCTTTCTACAATTGCAGCCATATTTATTTCGGAATTCCGTTTTTATTTGTCGAATGTGCGCGTTGCGTTGCAAACAAAGGAAAAACATAATTTTGTCATTGGCGAGACAACTCCGCAAATAATTGATGATTCAAATTTCAGTTGTCGACGATGTGAAAGAGAGAGAGAGAGGAACGGCTTACACAAAAAACAAGAAGAATGTGCCATTGTCGATGATTATTATTGTAATTTTAACCTTCATCCGAAAACTATATGATTATGTTTTACCGTTTGCACCCGGGATATTCGGTGCTGTGGCATGGACGGCGAGCATCGCAGGCACAGCCTATTGGTATTCATGTCGAAACATTTATACAGATGGATTTTGTTGTGAACATACGACAAAGTGCATATTATAGTTTTTTTTTTGTATTGTTGATGAAAAATGATTATTATACTCGTGGTATGTTGCATCCAATATCTCTCTCACTCGCTGCTGAGATAAACTAGTTTCCTGTGGATGTATTCACATCTCTCTTTTTTCTACTGCGGCTGCTGCCGTTGTTCTCGATCGCACACGCTTTTTTTTCTTCTTTCTCTCTCTCTCTCTCTCTCTGCGATGTGCGCCGAACTTTTGATATAGTTTTTGGTGGTACGTACTGTGTATAAAGGGTGCGCTATGTAAACCTATATTGTTGAAATTGAACACACTGCATCCAGGTGGGAGAGGCGAAAAAAATGGCAATGGGAACTAACCAGGACCATTGCGAACAACAAAAAACAGCGCTCACCAAACGGATATCACGTTGATATGTGCGCTTAGTAGCAAAACATAATCCTGTTTCAAACACAACACACACACACACACACACACACATCAGAGGGAAAAAAAACTCAATCCTTCCTCCTTTCTGCCGATTGAAATCTCCGTTTTGAAATACAAATTATATGCCATCCTTCCTCTCTCTCCCAGCGCTCCCTTTTGTCATACCAAAATCACCAACGTAACTCCGTTTAATTGTAATTTGAGATCGCACCAAAGGAAACTACCTCACCGAAAAACAGCGAAAGCATTCTCCGTTTGTGTTTCGAATAAACAGCTCGGCAGGATTTTGATAGATGATGAATGCATTAACCGATCTTCCTTGGTGGAATATCGCCATTTTTCTTGATAGGCAATATAATTTCGTTTGCCAATGCGTCAATCGACCACGGCGATTCGACATTACTGCTTCGAATGCTCTTTCGTGTTGGGCTTCGCCGTTTTGACGTCGCGCTGTCAATGGGTGTACATTTCGTTGATTCAATCAAAGGCTGTTTAATTGAAAAGAGAACGCGAATGTCACGAGTCAAAAAACCGTTGGATGATTTGGTGTGTGCCGTGCGCCAAAGTCGAGCCAACCGTGAGCCATGCTGTGCTGTGCTGTGCTGTGTGTCACATACTCAGCTTGAACAAATCACTTGAATCGATTGTCATAACGAGGCGCGTCCATAAATATTTCATCAGCATGTTGTTCATGTCGTTTATTCGGTTGTCTCTGCATCGAATATTTCGATTGGAAAAATCGCTTTAGACCACTTTTCACTCTTGTATTCGTGTTTCGTTTCGGAAAAGTGTTTAAACTAAAACGCAATTTCTTGATATAAATTCGTGAGTCATGTATGACCATCGAAAGGCATCACACTAATTCGTGGAAATCAAAACCACCACCATTTGTTTAGTCATCAAAAACGGAAAATTTTCAAAATTAGATGATTGGAGCCCCATTTTATTTAATTACTCAATTAATGTCACCCAATAAAACCAAACACCAAAACCGATAGTAGCATATGTCGAACGAAGAAGGAAAGAGTTGATGAATCGACATGACAATCGACACAATTGATACGAAACACAAGAGAATTATTATAAATTTATTGAACAAGTTTCTCTTCATTTTCCAAACACTCCATCCAGACACCAAATAATAGATCAACCGAATGGTTTTGTTTTATTTTCTGCCTTTTTCGTACGTAATAAATCATAATTGCTTCGGCTTTTGTAGCCGTTTGGCTGTGACATTTCACATTCGATGCGGTGAGGCAGGAAACGGTTCATATTTTTAACCCTTCCCATAACCAACAAAATGAAGACGAACAACAACGAAAACTATTTTTAAAAAAACTTTGTTGTCATCCTTTTTCTAGTTGTTAAAGTTTTTCACATTATAATTGCCGCACATTTGTGGGAGCAGCATATGTAATAATTTTACTATACATATTTTTCTATGTGCCGCATGTTCGACAGATTTCAAGGTGCTTATTATCTCGAGAGTGCGAGAGAGACACACAGACAGAGAGAGAGAGAGAGAGATAGAAAGAGTGGATAGAGAAAACCAACAATGATACATCGAAGAAAAATAACCGACCATTCTTCTATGGATATCATTCCAAGCATATAAAAATCCATTGTCTCTTCAACTGTTTGTTTATTGTTTTTTTTTGTGTTTCGCTTTATTATTCACATTCCATCATTTTATCCTTCCAATTGATTTGAATAATTGGAGCAGGCATTGTGTTCAATGAAATACACCGGTTCCAAATTAAAATTGACATAAAATTTAATTAATCTTCTAATTACAATCAAGTTGAGTTTATTCGAGACATTGCGTCTATCATGTACGTAATACGTATTCTTTTTTATTCAAAACTAGTTGTTGCTACTGAATTTTTTATGGAATTTATTATTTAATTTCAATCAATTATCAGTGTGAAGTACTTCTGAACCAGCCACATAATTACGTTCGCATAGAACGCAAAGCGATGAATAGAAAATTCTTGAATTTTTTTTTTAATTCCCCTCGAAGAAGGAGAAAAAAGTGGAGAACAAATGAATATTTAATCAAATAGAAAACATTTGACTTTTCTTTGTGATACTGTGGCGATCCTAAGGTTCGAGTCATTTCTTGCATAAAATATGTTTCTTATCTAGAGAAAGAGAAAAAATATTGCCAAAACATCCCGCTGTTTGATGTTTTGCCTTAATTTGGCCTTTATTTGATTATTGTTTAATGATGTTCGAAACCGCAATAATTTGATTTGCGTCGATTTCGCATTGTTGACGGTGTCGGCAAGACAACACCCTCTTTTATTCACAAATAAAAAAAGAACGGAGAATAACACCGTTTCGATGGAATCATGAGGGTGTGCGGTGCATTGTACTGGCTGTTGAAGCTTATCATTCATGGTAATCCTCTTGTTATGCTGAAGTGTATTTTATTGCATACATAAGCAATGTGCTTGGGGGGCTTTTGAGTTTATTCAATCAACACTTTTCAGAACACGACCTAGATATTACACGCAGATTAAACGACAATTCAAATAGAATCGGGTTGAAAACATAACCATAGCCGTGTTGAAAAACCATAAAAATGTGCAAAGCCAAAATAGCAACAATTGAGACAATGTGTTGACGTTTCCAGACAAAATATGCTAATAATTTCATTCATAATGGCTGAAATTCTGACGAAACGAAGTGCATTCGACAGTGAAATGGCAAAAACCGTTGTTTGATCGGTTGCAATGAATTTTACCTAAGCATTCCGAATCTACACGCATCCAAATTAATTCATATTTTGAATGACACTAACTAAGACGTAACTGTGACGAGCGGTAACAACTAAAACGGTTTTAAACGGAATTGGTCTTTGTCGCCATTTCCAGAAAGTTATTTCATTCATTGTTCGTTCGCTTGCGGAGCTGGATCTTCTTCAAGCGCCGACATTTAAATTGAGCAAATTGATAATGATGAATTTCAAGAGAAATGCATTCAGCTCAACCTAATTGAATGTATCATAAGAGATGTAGATATATTTTGCGTGATTTTCCTTGCCAACAACGGAGAAATCAAAATTAACAGGAGCGATTTATCGTTTGATCGTCTCACACAGTACCCTAGCTCTCTACATCAACTCAAGCGCATTGCATTTGATTTTATTGCTAGATTTCTCGGCAAACATTCTTCTCTTGATATCGAGAACAACATTCGTTCTTCTTCGTTTTACGTTGAATTTTTTTTTCTTTCGTTCGCTCGTTCGTTCATTTGCTTGCCTGCACTCACTTGACACATGCGCTTTTCCTTTTCCAACCATGATTGTGAGATCGCTCTCCGAACACTTATTATTATTGGCCTAAACTTCTTTCATTCGCCACGAACCAAAAACACTTTATGCTCAAGTCCATGCAAACAACTATTGCACGCCTGCATTGTGTATATGCGACCGATTATCAACTGTGAAGCATGATATTCAAACTCGATCATGATTGTACGCTGTGCTGTGCTGAGCTGAGCTAAGGCATGCTTTATTTCACTCTCCTCGCTTGTAGAACATACCCCGGAGCTGACAATGTCAACATGGTTGCACTATTTTTTCCAAGAATGCAATCGACTGACATGCATATATGGTTCACTTGAAATTATTAGTTGAATTAGTGCAAATAATAAGTGTGCGTATACTCGCTTTTTTTAGATGATCCGATCGTCGGTGTTGCTACGCTAAACAACACATTCGCAGCGTTGATGAGGCAATGGAAGGTGATTTTTTTTTGCTCATTACAAAGCATTTTGTCTGTCGATGCTTCATTATTAAACTTGAACTTCTAGACTCAGCTTGAAATGTGAACAGCATTTGTGACGCGATTTTCTTAAATGGCGAGAAAAAAAACAGGACAAAAACAAAGAAAAAAACAAAAAAGAACAAACAAATTAAAAAAAAGAAGAAAAAACTGAAACTAAAAAAAAAAAAAAAAAATAAAAACATTTGAATAAACATTTCAATAAATTGAAAAACCAAATCTGCGTTAAATACCGTCCATTTATCATCGGAATATTCACATTACCTTTGATGCTACGGTTGAGCGATTGAAAAATATCGAATAATTCAAAAGTAAACATGTTTTCATCATCAAAGGCGCGCTAAATGTCTGAACATCTTCATCATTATCAGCCGTGAAATAGTTTCGATTCAGCATTTTCATCAGGCGAGCGCGAGAGAGAGAGAGAAGAATTTATGTTTAATTTGAATATCCGGTAGCTGTAAACGTGTTTTGTTGTGCACAATTTGTCCGCATTCATTTCACTTGCGGATAATTAATTACTTGTGGATGAAATCGTTTGAAAAATTTTTCACTACATATCTTGACATACATTTTCAGTCGGTTGCAACTGGGCGATAAAAAAGAAGCGAAACAATTCAATTTATGAATCGGGCGATATATCACTTGACATTCTGTTTGACTTTCATTTGATTCGGTGTGTTAATTCATTTGGTTGTTTCTGTCTTGCATTTTGCCGCTTCAACGGCTTCGAAGTGTATCTCGACTTATTTTACTTTCGACGGAGATTTGCTGAGACACGAAGCATTTTTCCTACAACAAAAAGGGAGAGAGAGGGAGAGAGAGAGAGGAATAAGAGAAGCCAATGTTCCAGCAACAGCATAAAAGCAATAAGTTGACTGCTTAAGACTAAAGAAAACCTGGTGTTGAAACCTGCTGTGCTGACGGCTTTAACGTAATAATGCTTTTTGTATGTGTGTGTGCTCGGCTTAATATTCTGTATTTCATCCCAAAAGGTATGAATATTTTCGTTGTTTTCATATTTGCATACGCGCCAATACCGATTTGTCGAGAGAAGAAAGAACGCGCACACCCGTGAGTGTATCATGATCATGTTTAGCAAGAGCAAAAACAAACAACATGCACGCATGGTGGTAAAGAGCCGGCCGTTTCAAGTCATATCGGTTTTGGCACACGAAGAGTGTGAGTGACTGCACACTGCACAGTATTCTGGGGTATCACTATATCAGAAAGCTGAGAGAGACTGAGCGAGATTCAGTTAGCGAATATATGTGTCGACATGTCACTTCCAATGCATTTTAATAAATTTATGGTGGCGATAAAGCAAATCGTTAGCATATTTTTTGTTGTTGTCTTCCTTCATCGTGTTTTAGTTTCTGTTTTTGATTCATACTACTTTGTCGGAACATGTGTCGCTTGGGCTGTGGTGCGTGCGCGCCTCATTTTTGCCAAATGAATTGTGGCTTATGCCATATGGTGATTTATTCATTGCGATGACAAAATTGCGGTGTGTATGTGTGCGCTTCTTTTTTTTTATTATGTACGCATAGAACACATTTTAAATGCTGAAATAAACACCTACCTCAAGCCACAAACATTTTCCGGTGATGTTAGACTGCTTTCGGCACGAGATAGACACACAGAAAAATTACTACTTTTTTTTTTATTGTAGTAGCAATAAAAGAGAAGTGTTTTGCAAATTTTCATATTTTAACATCATGTACAAGAAAGAGCTCGGTCGCGCGCTTCATAAACACTTCTTCATGAGGTCGTAACTACTTAGTTCAAACAAATAATAAATAACACATCATCATCGTTTATTTTAAGGTCATCATCTTGGTTTCTAGCTTACTTAAAGCTCACTCTAAATGCATACTTTTTAATTTGATGTCGAAAAAACAGAGAAATTATGATCACTGCGAGCAAACATAAAACGCCAACAAAATTCGGTACTTTTCATGTATGCCGCCGCTCGAGACCCCGAAATGAAAATGGATGAACACAATGAAAAAAAAAAACCAGAAGAGAACAACAAGCGAGAAAAAGAGATAGAAAAAAGGCATAATTATTTATTAATTTTTTTTGTTGTTCTTTCTCTCATTCATTTTTTTCCCTTTATTTTAAATAAAGATTAGATTTTTCTCAATTCCTTTTAATGGTTTTCTGTCTCAAACCGTTTTGTGCCTCCTAAGCAAGTGTGTGTGTGTGTGTGTGTGTGTACCAATAACTCATTTAAGTTCTTGTTTTGGCCTCTTGTTTCATATATTTATTTATACATATCGTTTTTTATTTCGTTTATTCGTTCGTTCGTCGTTCTTTTTTCGTACGATTTTAATGTAAATTCATGTTCTTTGATTTATGCCGACAGTCAAGCAAGTGCAAGCATATTTGGCGAATATGTAGCGTTAACAGCACTATGTGCATACTCATATATATCGTTTACGTAGAACTATTCAATTTTTGCCAATTGAGTTTACAAAGAGCTAGGCAAATTGGTTGACTGCAGTGTGCAATGATACACACACTGACTTTATACCGGCGATCCCAAAAGCAAGAAATTAACAGCAAATCGAAGTGTAAATATCTGCAGCTCATTTGGAATAACGTTCAACGTTTTTCATGACATAGTCTCATGTGATCGACAATAATAATTGCATATTACGCTGTTTCCGCTTGTTCTTGTTGCTCTGTGTGTGTGTGTGTGCATGTATTTGTGTTAAAACCGCAATATACACGATTCCTAGAAATGGGAATCAAGAGGCAAAATCGAACCACACGCTCTTCGCACGCATTTCTTTCGTCCAAAATGTTTGTTGTCGTAACTGTCATAAGCCGACGACGACGACGACGACGAAGACGACATGCAATTCCAAGTGAAATACAAAGAATTTCATTTTAATTTGAGCAGCTCGCGCACGTGAACCAGCCGTACGCTGATGCTAAATGAAGACATGAGCCAATAAAATCCATTCTATTGATGATGATGATGAGGATTACACGTAATAATGATGACGGTGAATTAAATCCAAATTACAATTTATTCCGATGACTACAACGATGACGACCACAGTACGTTGCCATCAAGCAAGGTGTGAAGAAATGTGATGCAAGCTTTTCTCTGTCCTCTCTTTTGAATCGCTTCTCTAAGATCAAACTTGAGCTATTTGTAACTGATAAACATTTTCCGCTGTGACTGTGCGCGCTGTGCTAGTTGAAACAAAACAGCCAAAGGTGAATTGTGCCCCGCGCTCGCGCGATTGAACCAATCAACGCATAGGCTCGATCATTTTGGCTTATTAAGTCATTGACTTTGGCCGATGTCGGGCTACATTTTAACACTCTAACACCAAATATCCCACTCGTAATTGCCAGTTCAAAAGAACATAATGTGTGTGGTTTCCCCCGGTTGATCATCGAAATATCATTCACACCAATAGGAGGAACCATTTTTTTCGCTACTTTTTTATCACGAGCCATGATCTCAATTTCCTTAGAAAGTTGCATCACTACAATTTTCTTCCATAACAAAGAAAAACACTTTATAATACATATACAGTTAAGACGAAATAAATTATGGTCAATTACAATATCTTAAGGTTGCATTCAAGGTTGTTAGATGAATGTGTCGGTAAAGTTGGTTGATGGTTTGAAAAAAGTGAAGAACGAAATGGAAACGAAAAAACAAAAAGCTGACGATCAAGCTTCGATATTTTCTATAAACAATTTCTTTGATTTGTGAAATTAAATAACAATCTGGTCTAGGTTTTGCCAGGAGTCGAACCAACAACCATCTGGCAGAGCAAAATCGAATGAAAGAAAAAACAACAATGTCAGAGACAGAATTCTTCATTCAGATGTTGACAAACGAAACGTTGAGGTGTAGGCAAAGCCTTCAAGCAATTGATATTGCTTTCCTGTTCTCTTTTTTTTCTCATTTTGATTCGAAACAGCAACAACAAAATACGAAACTGTTTGCATGTCAATTCACAGCATTTTATTTTTATTTCATCATATATTTATTGCATGTTGTGAGATCCTTAGCAGAACAGGTAATCCTTATCCTTGGCTCAGTTTCTTTCCGTGCCGGTCGTAAAAGTCATTATATCGCATAAATGCACACACACAAACACAACCGAACCGACTGATTGAACGAGACTCGACTCTCAATTTGAAGTCAATAGCTTTATTGGTGGTATCAAAATCATAATTATGATTTGCATCCCAGTACGAGTTAATCAGTGATATTCACTCGGCAATGCTGATCACAGCGCAGATTCTTTGTTTATAGATGTGCAACATTGTGTTTCAATTGAACGAAACACGACTCGAGGGTAGGATACAATGAAACAATTAAAGTCGACGTAGTTTTTTTTTTAATTTGGTGGAAAATAAGCCGCCGCCTTTGTCGTTATCTATTTCGATCAGTGTATTTGCTTCAGGTGTGATGTTGTTTGGGGCGAAACGGAAAAAATTAGACTCTAAAAATATATTCATCGGTATTTGCAGCAACAACAATCAGTTGCAATTTTGTTGTTTATCTGAATGCAATCACCGCATAAAAATTATTAGAAAAAAAAAACGGAGCACCGCAATTAGAGAGTATCCCATTGAACACATGCACAATACAAAATGGATTGATCTATTTGCTCGCATTTAGTCTGACTATTCAGCGAGAGAAAAACAACGATACTATTTTCAATTTCACAATGACATATGAAATAAGAAGCTTTTGAATATGAACAATAAAAAACCGTGTAATTTTTCTTTCACGTTTTTTTTTATTTCCAACCAATTGAAAAAGAAAAACCAACAACAACAATAAACGAGAGCCTTTTACTTAGGGAAGTAATTTTTTATTAACTAGCATAAGTGTTTATTTATTATTTTATATTCATAATTTGGTGGTTTGCAAGCTATCCATGTTGAACTGAAACAGTCAGACGTGAAACTTAAATGCATTGCGGTTTTCTTCTGTTTGCTCTTACTAATTCCCTTGTCCATTTTATGTGCGTCGTCGTTGTTGTTGTTGTTTTATGTTTTTTTTCTCTTTGGTTTTTCGTAAGTAGCTCTTATGTGTGTGTGTGTGTGTGTGTGTGTGAGTGCATTGCGGAGAATCTTGTTTTTAACATGTTCATTTACCAGTGTTTTGCGTATAATAATTTTGAACGCTGTTGTAAATGGGGCATTATGCGCTTTGATGATCCGGAACCCACACAACTGCTAAACGGCTATACACCACATTTAGATCGCAAATGCTGCTTAAATTGTCAAAAGCGACATTTTCGCTCGCCTCCACCTCCCGGTCCCCTCCCGCCGCTACTGCCACCACATGCTTGAAGGAAATCGTCGTCACGCTGACAAATGTGCAGCGGGAAATTTTTTCAATTTTATGCTCGGGATTTTGAGCGACATTTTTCCGTTGATCTTTTTCTTTCCGCCCGAGAGAAAATTCTATATATTTAATGATGACAACTTGTTTTTTCCACCATCGTTCGATCACATCAACGCACTTAGTAGCAAACGAGTGTAACATCAGATTCTGAAAATTGCCGTAAAATATTGAATACAACAATTATTTGGTGTGTGTGTGTGTGTGTGTGGATGGTGTGTTTGGCCAAGAGAGTGAGCATATGTCGTCTGGCTCGGTAGACGAAGGCTTTGTGTAACATCAATTTATAAGTAGGTCGTTTAATAACATTTTTCCATTCCGATCAAATGAAAATTTGAACCGAATACGTACTCTTTTTTTCCCTTTTATCCATCTCTCTGTTTCCATCGGCATGTGGAGAAATAATGTTCGATTTCAGACACAAAGGTCATTTCAGAAGCCAGACGAACATTGTGGTTTTAACCATGTTATTATTTAAACAAAAGAAACTTCTGTTCCACTACATTTTTTTACACTCCATCAACGGATACAAAGACGTGCAACGGAAGGGTTGAAACAAAAATGAAGTAGATTCACTTTTTTTCGTCCAAAATTGATATAGAACTATTTTTGTTCTGAGCTAAATTATGTTCTATATTCTCAATGCGACATCACAATTACTGTGTCGTTACGTCATAAATCCACCGAAATAATAAATAAGTGCGGCTAAGCGCAAAAAAAAAAACATTTTTTTGCCGAAAGCGATTTGAAAATTTAATGTGAATGAAAAAAAATGCGCTGGAATTAAAAAGTTTTGCATGAGTGTGAGGGGGATAGTAGACACAGTGTTTCAACTACTTCTAATGCTCATTTAAACCAATTTAACTATTAATTTTGGAAAAAACGTTAAACGAAGTAATGACTGTGAAATGTTTATACAATTTAGTTAGGCATGGCATGCGGTACGCTTTTTCAAATACATGTACTGTGTACGGAGCGCGCGAACTCTTCGAAACCGCCTGAACAGCGGTCGATCCACATCGAGAGTCGACACCGACTAAGCGCAATTAAATAAATTGTCTTCAAATTGCTTTTAAACAACCTCTGTAACTAATTTTTATCCTCTCTCACTCTCTGTCTTTGTTCCACCCATTTACCATGTTTAATACCTCTAAAAAGACAAAAAAAAAACACAGAACAATATTGATAAAACAAGATCGTTGTATATGAGCATGGAGTTCAGTAACAACCACTTAAACACAATCAATTATGCATTGGATATGTAAACATTTGATTGATTTAAGTGTTTAATAGTCAATAGTCTTCTTCTTTTTTTCTGCCTCGTCAGAGCTGATTCAAACTGCCACTTTGAACTATCTTCGCGCGACCCAACTCGTGAACCGTCGTTCAATTACCCTGAATGTGTTAAATCAACCAAAACACATTGGTGTTTGTATGTCCGTGCAAAAATCCTATTGTTTCAATTCGAACTGGTTTGTTTGGTAGCTCGTTATTTTGCATTTATTTGCCATAAAGAAAAACGAAGCAAATCGTAATTCAGTAGAACAGAAAAAGCGATTAAATGAATCTCTTCCAACATTCGAAATAAATTAAAACGCCGCACGTTGCTCGTGTGATACTTCTGGTTTACGGACGAATTGCGCACCGCGGTTTTTCATTTGTGATTTTTCTTCTCTCCTTTTGCTACCAGATTATTTAATTGCCTCGATCCGAAAACCATTAATTTTGAGAAAGAAGGAAAAAACACACACACAACACAGCCAAATCAAGAGGAGAAGAAAGAAGTCTAGACGATTTTACAATATTCAAGTAAATCCATTTATCGCATGCACAACCAACAACATCGGATTGGTTCCTTTAATTATTTTTTACTTCCAAAGAAAAATGTGCAACCAGAAAAATGCGCCCGATTCGGAATCACATCAATTTTTTCGTTTTCAGAATTGCATTTAATCATTTTCTTCTCTACACGTACGAAGAAAGGAGTCACTGGTTCTCAGCACTTTTTCATCTTTGTTGTTTTTTTTTTTATGACCGGCCACGACAAGAATATGAAGATTTCCAAATGGATGATCTCTTTTTAATTTAATCGCAAATGTGAATGTTTGTTATCTCATGCCACTGTTCTGCTTTTTTCGTCCGCTTCCTTTGCCAATTCGAATTTGTCTCATCCGCCATAAAATATGAATATCACAAACAGTAGTGGGATACGGACAAACAAATTGGTAGTGAGCATGCATATGAAATTAAAGGCTGCAAACGTGGCACATTGGGCCAAAGTATGTTATACAAACTCAACGCGCATTATAATTGGATTTTTGTGTAAATTTGTTAAATTCAGTCATCACAAATGATGATTGGGATGAGATTCAAATGTGAGAGATTTTCAAAGCGAATCAAAAAAAAAATTAATTTTTCATTGGAAAAAAAGATGGAAATGAAAGTTGGGATACAGAAAAAAATAAAAGAACAGGTGAAACAGTAGTCAATCATCAGGGTGGGCAATCGGATTTAATGTGTAAATATGCAGATTTGATGAAGCCCATCTGAATTCTTTTTCAATATCAGTATTTTCATAACTCCTTTTTTGAGTTGCTCTCTTTCCATATCACTTTCAACCGCTGAATCCATCCGATATCACCGAGACAAAAAAAAGAGTCGTGAGTTAACACGTTAACCATTTGGAAAAGACTTCGGCCCATTAAATTATGCCGTTCGGTTCGTTATAATAAACTGCATTGGATTACTTATGTTTTGATTTTGCAAACGAATCGCTACAAATAAAATGTATAAAAATAAGCGGGTAAAAGACACAATAACCGAACCAATACAGCAGAAGGAAATATTATGCAGAAGTTGGTTGGAAAAGATGGGTTTTATTTGTAGCTATTGGAATATATATATGCTTGCATTGCAAACACCTTAGCCACCACAAATACATTGGCCACATTTGAATGTTTTACGTCCGATCTCCGCAAACGCGCTCGCTCGCGCACCTTCGCTTATTCAAACCGAGCAGTAGAAGCGCACGCTGAAAATGTACGTATGTATCTCGGTGTGCTTGGCGAATAGAAGTGCACAGAATGTGCAATAATTATGGTTTTGAATCGCTGATTTAATTTTCAATGTTCACCAAACATATAATAGAAATCCATTTTAGAAAATATTTTCAATTGCTTGCGCAAAAATTGCTATGATATTCCTTCTATGTGTGTGTGCAGTTGCTCACAGTTGTTGTAAATATCGCGATGCCACGTTAAATATTTTCATTTTACCTCTTGCTTTGTTCTCTCCTTCATACACTACCTCTGGGTTTTTTTTTTCTCCTCTCTGCTGCGTTTTTATTTTTTTTATTGCCAACCAATTCAGCGCGGCCGATTCAGTTCGTTTTGCTTCTCTATTCGATGAGGATTTTTACCCATTTGGATATTTTTCTGACTTCTTACGTTTCTATTTAAGTATAATTTTGCAATTTAAAATCCAATCCACCTATGCTTTATGCCAAGTGCATTACGTATCGTATATATATACGGCCGCATTTGGTTGGATTGTTACTGATACCCAAGCAAATCGATTGCGATCAGATATTCAGTCGCGATGTTATTGGCTTCGCGAGACATTGCTTCAATAATCATTACGTCCAATCAACATTTTATTTTTCATTTTGTACTGTTATTAGGGATTTCTTGTTTTTTGTTACAGTTTTACCACATTTTAGTTCAGATAATTCACCTTCTTATATACGTATGTGTGTTGTGCCTTTTTTTTGTGTGCGCGCGCCCTGTATTCTTGTTTTCTGTTAAGCGCGAACGCGCGCGCGCTTTAACCCATGCCATCAACGAGAGTGGCGCGTATGTGTGGTGTTACGATACGAGTCGATAATTTAGTAGGATCACAACCCAGCAACTCGAATTCGATGTGCATAAAAACTTAAGTAGCGCATTTAATAAAACGGTACTATAAAAGAATTCTCGCTCAATGCAGCCAGCACCGAGCAGCGTTTTAATTTGCAGAAGTTGCGGATCAAAATGGCTGGCGAAAATTGTAAATCGCTGATAAAGTGGATATTAAAGCCACCGATTATCGTAATGTCAGTTTGGATTTTGCACGATGGATTTGCGAGTGCACAGCAAACACACACAAAAAAAGAAGAGCAATTTTTATTCAAAATAGGAAAAGTAGAAAATTAAATATTTGAAACAACAATTATCACAAAGTGCTGGCCTTTTGGATCACCTAGCTACTGACTTCTGCTCTCTATCTATCAATTTCAATCTCTTTATTCTTCTTTCCATTACATTCACTCCGTTTTCTTTTGGCAAATAGATCCACCGTATCCGAAACCGTACACTTCCTCCAATTCGAATACGGGAGCGCTGTACAACGTCGTTAGATTTGATGACGAGCACCATTTCAAGTACAACACATCAATCTGTACATACAAAAGTACAAGAGAAAAAAAACATACACATCAAGTGAAATAGCATTGCGCCGGCCTGTTCGAAACAGCATACGAACCACTCGACTGCTACCAATCGCCTGCTTACTGTATATATTTTACATGAAATGTTATTTTTCATAAAACACGCCCACAGTACGCATTCTGGCACGTAATACGCCAACAACAGGTTACGCATGACGTGTAAATAAAGCTAAGCCAGTCTCTATTCACCATACAATCACACTCATTCGGTGAGTGTGTCTATGTCTATTGCGGTGCGATTGTTGCGATACGCACTTTTTACCCATCAATGGAAATCACTTGAATGAAAACTACATATGATTGAATTTAGCATTCATCTCTTTAGCTAGCTTTCGACATGTGTCGTCTAATAGACCCAGAAACATTTTAGAATACTCATTTCCGTTTCAAATTCTCGTTTTTATTTTATTGATCCCATTCCAAATGGATTCAAAATTGCGAACGTCATAAATTATTTGAATATTAAATCGAATTAAATATTAATTTCTCCTCCTTCGAATGCCATTTCATTGAATATTTCATGGCAGCAACTACGACTTTTTTTCTAAGTGCTCACATTTTTTTCGGTGACGTTTATTGAATTGAAGAAAAAAACAAGTTTTCCACTTAAAAAAGTGTCCTGCCGAGAAAATTACAATACAAAACTTGAGAGGTGTGTGTGTGTTTTCTGTAGAATTGAAACGGCCCAAATGAAAAGTGCAATTCCGAAGAAGAAAAGCAGCGCACACGAAAATAGCATCGACGAGAGAAAAAAATGTTATAAACAGTCATAATGTTAACAGGAATTGAGAGCATTTCATAACAAACGGAATAGAAAGAGCCAGAGCCAGAGATTATTCTTCGGAAAGTTAATAGTATTTGCCGATATTCACAAGACTAATCATCGACTAATTCGGGATAATGTCAGCTTATCGAGTGTAATAATGGATAAGGTGATTTCGAGCATGATTTAGCACAGTGTGAGGCTTTTCTTCCTCTTTTCCTCTCTCTCTCTCTCTCTCTACGTCATCGGGATTAGTGCTATTAGTTCTTTTTTTCCTTTCGCCTGGACAAAATCTCCGTTGTTCACATTTCTTGTTGTCGTCGTTGTCCTAGAATTTGCTCCTCACCATTTTTCGCAACGTCTATTGAATTTTGTTTGATTTTAGGCCAAACAAAACAAAACATTCGAAAAGCTGGGCGCTTAAATTCAATGAATATTCAACTCAAAAGTATATGGTTTGCTCAATTTTTCATTTCATTCCATTTTCCATTCCTTTGCATTAAATCGATTTGCAACGCTTACGTGCAACGAAACATAAACAAAAAATGCGGAGCACACACACACACACACACAGCGAGGAGGAATGTCGAATGTCCATTGAAATGCACAATGGATTTGAGTGTGCCAAATTCGTTCGATTCATTGTGTTGTTCTTTTTGTTGTTTGTCATTTGTTGTGGCAAAGGAACGAAGAGAGAGAGAGAGAGAGAGAAAGAGAGAGGAAAAAAAATTGTCAGTGTGAAGTAGGTGCTTATGTCATTTTGGATTATTAATTTATTCCGTTTTGAAGTAGGTTTCAAGAGATGTGTACCAACAAATCCATGTTTTTTTCGGCTTATTACAGCTCTCTTCACTTTGCTCCTCTTTTTTTTCACGCGAAAAATCAACACAATGAATGTTGTGTTTTTGGACCGAATTTTTTTTTTCGTTCGAACAACAAAATGCTCAATACCCAAAGAGTTAACAAATGTTCAACATCGAAAAGGCCGATTACGAGGAGCAAAACATGAATGAGCCCATTTTTTACTCCAGTTTCATGAAAAATGAGCATATTTTGTCAATTTGCTTTGTTCAACATTCATTTCCCAAACGGAATCCAAGATTAACATCGTGCATGTTTGGGGAAAAAGGCATTTTGGTTGGTTACCCGTTCACCGTCGGCATTTAATTACAGATTTCTTGACACTGAATAAAATTTATTGATCAATTTTTCGATGGAAAAAGCAAAATCGATTCAGTTATTATTTATTCAAACCGGAAACAAAGCGAATATATTAGATTAAAGGATCGAAAAAAGGTTCGTCTGTATTTAAAATGTTCGATTTTATCGTTTATATTCGGCAGCTTTTCTCTCGATTGTTTTTTCGCTCAAAATTACTAATTCTAGAAACGATAATTTTATAATCGTGTGTTTTTTCTTTAAATCCAAATGTTCCCGTTTAATCCAATAAATCATGTTTTATAATAGACCGTTGAAGTAGAAGTGGTCAGGGGCTACGTACAAATTGATTAACCTCTTGCCGTATATGTATACTCGGACTTGGAAACGGATGAACGAGAGTAGAACAAAAAATACATTCAATTTTTATTGTTGTCTTTTCCGTTCTAAGCAGCTGCGGCGCGCGCACACACAGCTCATGTTCACAAAATCGACAACACAACAAAAAAGCGAATGGGCATTATTATTGATGAATTGTTAACTAAAGTCAAAATTGTAGGTCAAAAAGCATATATATATATACATTTCAGTTGTTATTCTGTAATGAAACGCGAGAATCAATTGAAATCGACATGCACAATTCCAATTGCATCTCGACTTTGACTCAACACATACGCGCTCGTGCACATACATACCCAACAAACACTCGAACTGGAGGCGAAAAAGCACGAAAGAGCAATATGTGCGAAACGTGAAATTTGTTCGATGTGGAAATGAGCGAGGGAGAGAGAAAGAGAGAGAGAGAAACGATTATTATGGGCGAAAAATAAAAGCGAGCACCTTAACTTGAAACAGCTTACTTGTTAATGCCGTACGCAAATAATACATAATTCGATTCGCGATGCAAATTGTCATAATTGTAATAAATATGCAGGTCCCGAGCATTTCGATATTAACGCGAGCTGCAGCAGTAACAACAACAGGCTTGAAATGCCATTTTTGGTTTGCCACATTATTTTCATTCGCCAAAGACGATGTCGAACGAGAAGCAAAATGGCTTCGACATTTAGGCGTTTGCATTTGGCATAGCGGTGGAGAGAATCAAGTCACTGAACAGCAGTGCCGCTCAAATCGGTGTACAATGTGAACGTAGCAGCGTCGTCGGTTAAATTGATCAAAAAGCCAAATGCTTTTCGATCGACATTATGATTATGATTATTTCATGAGCAACACACACACACACTCACAAAACCAGCACTTTTTATCCTCGTGTTGCTCTCATTTGGTCGTTGAGGTTTGTCATTGGCTCTCAGCAAGTCGTTGCAAATTGGCAAAACAATGTCGTTGCTTTTTGTTCTTCTTTTGGATTCTCAATGAAATTAGTTAAGGGCATTTTATAGCATTTCTTCCGAAAACTTGCTCCAAGAGCTGAAAAGAGAAGCAGAAATGAACAAAAACATAATGGTGGAAGCGTCACTTTGTGATCGGTCAAAAGCAAGCAACTGGCTTTTTGCCAACATTCCGAATGTGGATAATATTGATTTCTTAAAGTTCAAAAGCAACATAATTTTTCTTGATTGTTTTATAATTTATGCAAATGTGCGTTTATTAAATATTTTCGCAACGACAATGATGACGACACATTGTCGTTATTTTCACTACTTGCTGCTAACTACAGTGCAGTTCACAAAAAATGACGCTGCCTCAATTAATAATTTACCTTCAATAAAATCAATCTGCGCTTTGTGAACATTCTGCAAGCGCATTGACCATCATCGCTGCACAGCAAAGACAGAGAGCGAGAGAGAGAGAGAGAGATGGAGCCCAAGTGCACCGAATCAAAAGAATTGTTGCATTCTAACGGATAATTTGCTCCAAACTAAACTCGTCACTCATTAAAAATTAACTATATAGAGAACAGAAGAGTCGTCGCCTTTCTGTCCTGCTACCAAGCGAAAAAACCGCTTTTTCTCTTCTTTTTTGCTACGGTTTTTCTGTTCGAATTGTATTTCATTTTCATCATCATCATATCGACACACGCGTTTTTCCCATTTCTTTTTGTTGTTTTTCCCCGACTGTGTGTGTGTGTGTGTGTGCGTGTGTGTGTATATAGAAAATGTAATGAACGCACAAAACATGAAAATTGTTGTTTTATGTAAAAATATTTCGTTTCGAATATCATTCGATTCAATTATTTGAGTTTTTATTTGCTCGCTCTGCTCTGTTGGCGTTATACCTCATTTTCTGTTTCGTAATTTTTATTTAGTTGGTTTTTTTGCCCTTCGCTTTTAATTACAAAGATATGATTCGAATAGAATGAAAAGAAATAGATATGAATGTGTAGCAAGTGATACAAGCGAAGAAGTACATTAGCTTGGCTTTTTCATTCACAGAAGAAACAAACATGCCAAAACATTTTAAGTCAGAGTTGTGTCTATTATGATCGAGAGCTAAAGAGGTATTCGTGAAACTGGCGAATGAGAAAGCTGAGTTGGCATTTGGCTCGCACACACTCCGAATAAACACGTAAACAAATTAAACAAAATGAATTCTCGCATTGCAGAGAAAAGAAGAAGCGAGAAAAAACAACCAAATGAAAATACTCTCTTGTGTATACAGTTTCATTTCATTTCGCATTTTGTGCGTTCTCGCCAACGAAAAAAAAACAAACGAAACAAATAAACTGAATAAGAAAAACAAATGTGAGAGCCGTGGGATAAATTGTTTTTAATTTACAATTTTTTGTTTTCATTTCATATTCCGTATCATAGACACACCGATTGGTGTGGTTCAATTGTGATTTTCTGGTGAAAAAAAAATATAAGAAAAAAAAAACGCGCAACGAATAGAGTTGCCAATGAAATCATTACGTTCGCATTTTTCATTATTGTTGCTAGACTCAAGTAAATATGCGATGAAACAAATGAAAGTTTAATGTTAATAATTGGTCGTTTTTTTCTTCATTTGAATTCCAGGATCATTCAAACATACGCGGTACACCGTTGGCAATGCTGGCTGCTCAATGCAATAAATTATCGAACAAATCACCACCCCCATTGGCTGATGCAGCGATTGGCAAAGGATTCCATCCTTGGAAAAAGAGTCCAGCCTCTCCAACAATGGGACAACATTCGCCAACGTTAAACAATGTTAATTCAATCGATTCACAACGAAACCTATCCACGACCGGAACAATGGGAAATATTACACCCAGGTAAGAATAAATGCATAGAAGAAATAACAACAACAGCAAAGGCAACCTAAACTTTAACAGAAAACGATCTCGCAGATCAAATCTTTTGATTGGAATTAAGAATATCTTTAATGAAAACAATCTAAAGACTAAAGATCGGAGTGCAGAGGCGAAACTGTAATTAACATTTGAATTTTTTTTCTCTCTCTCTCTCTCTCGTTCTATTCTATTTTTTTTTCTCGTGCGTGAATCGAATAGTCGTCCGGTTGTATCGTCTTGTTCGATGACCAATGCACAGTATGGAAATGACATGTATTTTACCGGCACACCAACGGCAACCATTGCAGAGCCGCACATGCATCAAGGGCTGTTGGGAAAGGTGGATAATTCATCAATTGGTTCAGTTTATTCACGGCATCCTGCCTACGATTGGCCATTCAATGCGGCCGCCGTATCGGCCACACACAAAACGGAATCGGTAAATTCGGGCTGGTGGGATATGCACAGTACGGCCGGTAGTTGGTTAGACATGAACAATGCAGCAGCGGCTGGTATGCATGCAACAATGGCAAACTATGCAACTGGCACCGAATATTCATCGTTCCCACATTCGTTGTCCAATACAGCGCATTTGCTTAGCTCTGGTCAGCATTTACTTCAAGATACCTACAAAATTTTACCATCACAATCAGTCGGTGGCTTCACATTGCCACACACGGCAAACACAGCACCACCAACGCCGCAAGCCCCATCGCCACGATCTCAGCGCCGATATTCCGGACGCGCCACATGCGACTGTCCAAATTGTCAAGAGGCTGAACGTCTTGGACCCGCCGGATTGCATTTACGCAAGCGAAACATTCATTCGTGTCATATACCTGGATGTGGTGAGTTAATGCACATTTTTCTCTCTCAATTTTTCACATTGGTTTTTAGAAGAAATCATGAATTTTCCATATAACGACTCTTGACTCTTGATAAATAAGTAAAAAATAGTAGACAAAATCGGTTTCATACAGCATTTTGGAGTTGGAAAAATTCAATATTGACTATTCTTATGACATTTATTAGGCATTTTATCCAAAATAGCTACAAAAATTATGATTTAAGCCTCATATGGAACGCAATGCGAAGCAATCGTTCATAACATAAATAAAACAAATGAACAGTGAATACACCGTGCCGCAGATAACACAGATTTGATCCATAACACACTCTCTATTTTTGTCTCCCTCCATAGGTAAGGTGTACGGTAAGACGAGCCATTTAAAAGCGCATTTAAGATGGCACACCGGTGAACGGCCATTCGTTTGCAATTGGTTATTTTGTGGCAAACGATTCACCCGTTCCGATGAGCTGCAACGGCATTTGCGAACACACACCGGTGAAAAGCGATTCGCCTGTCCCGTGTGTAACAAACGCTTTATGCGTAGTGATCATTTGGCGAAACATGTGAAAACCCACAGCGCAAATGGCACATCGAAGAAAGGCTCATCGGAATCGTGCAGCGATTCCGAAGAGGTGAATCACAACGATAACAGTGCACATGGCCAACAACAGGCTCATTTAGATCATCAACAAGCCCAACAAAATCAATCACACCCACAGCATATGCAACAGCAACAGCAACAGCACCAACAGCATTTGACAATGCATCATCAAATGCATCATACATCGAATCCACTAGACAATTCCGATCAGCTTGATATCAAACCGGGTCTCGTCTGAGATTTTGATAATGCTAACGATCTTCTCTATTTGCTTAGCTGATGCAATTAAACGAACACATTGTTGTTTCGTTTGAGAAATGGAGGAAGAAAAAAAAACACAACTTACACACTTTGTTTACAAAAAAATGAATGGAAAGAAAAACGAAGACTAGTTTTCCCTTAAAGATAATGTTTTTTTTTCTTTAATCTGCACATAGAATGCGCTTGCATGGAACCTACCGTAAACTGTACGATTTAGCTATTATTACAGAAAAAAAACACACACATGGAAATGAAGAAAACAAGAGTGAAGAAACGAATGAAGAAATATTAAACTAAAACAAAAGATGAAAAAATAAGAAGTCTCTAACTAGTGTATGTTAATATTTACATTTAAAATTTATTATTTAGGTACTTCATACAATTTAATCTGAAATTATTATTATATATGAAAAGAAAAACAAAAAAAATTACAACTTATCTAGTGATGGAATGCATCGCAAATGATTATTATAACACACACACACACACACACACAGTTCATATTAGAAGAGAAACGAGTAAAAACAAAATCGTTCATGGTGTTGTAAATTGGATACAAGTACCAAAATTTATTCGCTTGAATAACAAAATAATTCACACAAAATAACAAAAGTTCTAATGACAAAAAAAAATTAACAATCGTATAGATGTTGTGTGAAGGTCACTTCAACCGTTTATTCATCATTTCGATCTATACCATAGCCATTTTTCTTGTCGAAGGATTGACAGAAAAATGGAAAATATCTCTAAAAAGTACAAACGAGAACTGGAATCTTTCTCTATGTCTCAATATTATTTGACAAGTCGATTTATTTATCTAAAAAGTTAAACGTCGTTTTTTTCTCTCTCTCCTATTTTTCCCTGCTGCTTAAGACATTTCAACGTGATTTATTTGAAATTCAACGTGATTTGTTCCTATTGACTGGATGACAGATCAGTTTTTTTTTCTGGATGACAGATCCCAACGTATCGAGTGAATAGCACGATTTTGGCAAAAGAATAAACAAAATATCATTTCATAATCAAAATTTGCTAGAAGTTTAAAACAATGTGCATGACTTGACAAAAATGACGCTATGTCATTTAAGTGGTAGTAAGTGATTAAAAAATTGTTTAGATCAAGCATTTCATTTGTTCGTTCTTTTTTTTGTCAACAAGGAAGTAAAAATAAATACCAATTTGGAGTATGTAATTATTGCGAGAAAAAAAATTCAACATGATTTTCCTCTCTATTGCTCTATAGAACAGGCTTTGTATGATAATAATATTCGGCTTTGTAGCTTCATTGAAAATAAAGAGAAAAAAAAATTTACGCTGAAACAAAAAATACCAAAAATAACCTATTCATCATACTAAACCTATTTAAATTCTATGTCAATTGGATAAACAGAACAGAATAGAATGAAAAAAAGCAGATCGGCCTTTCGAAGTGAAACTCAATTTGATTCGGTGTATTTGAAAAGTAATTTGATTGTGAAAGACCAGGAAAAACAAACGATTGGCGAACCAGAAAACAACCAGCAGGCACTAAGTGGGTGTTTAATTAGATTTATTTTACAAACAAAAACTCTCTAAAATTTAACACAAAAATACAAAATTTCTTCAATTTTAACCTCACTTTTTCGGCAAAAACAAAATAAAGCATCACGACAAAAACAAAACAAGTATTGAGCATTAAAAGCTGCAGAACATTTAAGAAAAAAAAAACATTTATAACTATGACATTTATAAAGTATTCTAGTAAATTTATGCAAAAATCAAATCCAAAACCTAAATGATTGTTATTGCGGATCGGATGAAAAAAAAACACAAATAAAGAAATATTTTAGTTGTAAACGTTGTGCTGAAATTGAATCAAACGCCTTTTTTTTAAATTCTGAACGCTTTTTGTCTTGACTCGACTCGACTCGCATCGGCACACAAACAAATTTTCTTTGCAGAACGCACGGCGTACATTAAAAACGGCAAAAAGGTGATGTATAAAAATACAATCGTCAACTGTTTTCAGCATATGCAGGGATTGATACGTAAGGATACGTCATGCGTCAGTAGGCAGCTGCAACAGTAACACAACAGTAGAAGAAAAAAAAATGAAATTATATGATTGAATCGTTTTTTATTGGTGCAAAATTCGTCAGAAAAATGGAACAATTGCTGACAACAGCGGCAACAATAACGAAAATGTGTGTTTCTTGATGCGAACGAAACGAAAGGCGATTGCCGTAGGCAAGTTCAGTGATAATGAAATCACATTGCCGCCGGTCGACTTATCCGAACGTTGGTTGCAACGTTTGACGCGCCCAAATTGGCTTGATTGTTATTCATTATGTGAAATTGAATTTTCAATACGTGTTCATTGGAGCTATCAACATCGACCCGAAAAAAAACCTATACCAAAGACAATACGAAGGATGATTTTATCGAAAATCTAATTGGTGGCAGAGTTCTTTCTCTTCGATTCGTGAATTTGTTGGGATGTTTCAAAAATTATGCACTGCATGCTTCTGAATATCACTGTGTAAACTATTCGCTATGATAAAAAATGATTTTGATGTTAAATACTTTGTCACCGTTTCGGCCGCCACTCGAAATCGAGTTGATGTGTAACCGAAAAAAAAAATAGCAACAAACGGCACACGAGCATGAGCAATGCTGATCGTATACACATTTTGATAGATGCATTGAAAGTGCACAGCATGCGCTGTGTTGTGTCCTGATGCGAAGCCTGTCATTATCCTTCTGGCTTGTTGGGTTGCCATTTATTATGCAACGGCGCCGATTGTTGTAAATTGCCTCAACGGGCAACAGGATTCAGCGGCACTGTTTCACATATATAGGCATATTCACAACCAATAACTCGAACAACTGAATGACTCCGAAATCCGCATTTGTGGTCAATGGGCTCATTGTTCTCCGGCACTCACAGCATCGTAAATTATCGTCATCATTGTGCAACGCAGTGACAAATTGATAGTGTTAAATACATATTGTAACAATAGACTCACTTCTTTTTTGTCTTCTATCCCTGCCTACCAAAATGAATGATTGAATGGGAATCGTTCACATACAGTTACGATTTGCTCTGTCTTCTTCACTCACTCGCCCTCTCTCTCTCACTCAGTTTGTGCTAATGTTGACGACTACTGCGTACGTTTGCCATTGCATTGCCCGAAATCGAAACAATTGTCGTTGAATCATTGGTGGCAGTATGCGCAGAGCGCGCACGAACACACGGCAAAGGATAATAAATTGATTGTGTGCATGTATCACACTGAGTTTATTTTCATTCCATTTGGTGTCATTTGGAACTAGTTTGTCGTCGATGCCTTACTCAAATAATGCACACATACACACAGCCACCAACAGCAGCAGCAACAGCAGCGGCAGAACCATGAAAATTCAAGTGAGGGAAATAAATACGTTTGCTTTTCACTCATGGCTACATATGGTTTTTAACTATGGTTTTTTTGTGAGTGTCACTCTCTTGTTGTTCCGTTTGTTCTCTCTCTCTCTCTCTCTCTCCTCGATCGCTTGCTCTCCATTTTCCATCATTGTTGCCTCTCTTCAAATGGCTTTTGTGTGTATTTTTGTTGTTTTTTGTATATTATGCAGCCAATGTATTTATGTGACTCAGTGACAATTTTCCGGCTGTTATTCCATTGTTTGTCCTCGAGCCGAGAGAAACACTGAAAATAGTTGCACGCTGTACGTTTTACCATTGATACGTAATTTGGTTTTTGTTCTTCGATTTTTCGACTATTTTTTTTCTCTCTTCTCGCTGTTGTTGTTATTGTCATCTTGATCGGCTTCTTCACGTCACCCTGAACAGAGGACAATAATTGATGACTCCATGAAAATAGTTGCGATCGATTCGTCTTGTTGCAAACACAATTCGCCAAAAAAATTCTGTTCTACACACTCTTTCTCTCTCTCACTAAGTCAGTCGCATTGCTTTTGTTTGCAATTGTTTGCTTTTGTAATGAAATTATGTGTTGTGTTTGTGCGTAATATTCAATCGGCTAGAGAGGAGACGAGAAAAAAAGCGATAGGTTAGTGGGTCATAAACACTATCGAAGGACCATTATAACCACAAATGATATTATTTATGATTGTCTCTTCTGTTTCTTCTTCTTCTTTTTATCACTCCGCAAACCATTCTCCCGGTTTTTACTTACTCATCGCATCGAAACGATGCATAACCATTTTGCGGTGGCAAAAGCAAAGAGGAATTCATTCCAATATGTGTTTCAACACACATCAAAAGGAGGAATTGGTGCAATTCGATACATTGTCGATAGACTAAGTTCTGTGATTGAATGACACGTTCAATTGCGACAAATACTCTCATTTTCGGCATTTTTTTCTAACACCGTCGCTCCAGTAATACATTTCAATAAACAAAACACCGGAAACAACTGAATCGGATCGAGGAAATGGATGTGTTAATATAAAAAACTCGTAACAAATACCGAACAATTGTGCAATGTTTGATGACGAAAAATTGTATCGAATGCCGCGCAAGCATAAAAGGAAATACAAAGCGTCCTTGCTTTAATTTCGAATACGGCTCAGATTCTACGATAACTTTATACACAAACAATTGGAAAATGTGTTTAAATCGTAACATACTTTTTTCCTCTGTCTTTATGATAACAATTTTTGAGGTAAATTTTCCACGGTTAGTGCGCGAAGCAGACAAAAAAAACCAAGCGTTTTTTTTTTATTGGAAAACCATAAAGGGTATCATGAATTTATTTGATTAGTATTTGGAATGGAGAGTTAAAAACCGCAAATGGAGGATAGACACAAGTCGAAAAAAAAGAGAAAAAATTGAACGCAGTTGTTGTTCGATTGAAACAGCAGGTATTTCAACGACTTATTTCATTCGAAACAAACAAACAAACGAATCAATTTCCCATTTGCTTATACTTTTCCAATGAACAATGAGCGCACTAGTTGTTTTGTTTTGTTGAACCCTTTATTTACTCGACATTTGACGTTGCATTGATGAATTCTATAAATTGGTTATCCTTTCGCATAGTTATGCATTTCGAATACATAAATTATATACTCACTCACACACACACACACACACACACACAACAACAAGAGGGAATCAATGAAAAAAAAAGAGAAAAACAAATCATGTGAATTGATGGGCACTTTCTGCAGAGCAATGCCGACTCGAATAATTATATATGTGATTGGTTGAGCACACAGTAGTCAATAGAATATTTGACAAACAATTGATAAACATAATGATGAATTGATAGCTGTCAGTTGAATTCATCCTGAAATTGGGAGATTTTTAGCAAAAAATACTAACTACCGACACAGTCAATGAACGCAAAATATTCCCATTATTCATTAATTGTATAATTAAAAGTATCTAATTTCAATCTAGCCTCGATTAGCCTCGCGCATCCTTTGAAAAATAAAGCAATTGCAATCGAGACTTTTTTTCACATCGAAATTAGGCTGCAAAGGGTGAAAACACCTATTGAATGGATGTTATCTTTGGATCAGCCGGGATTGATATGAATGTTATGAATGGAAACGGGTGAACGGCACCAGGTAAATTTTCAATAAAAAGGAAAACGATGAATGAAATCGCTTAATTTTTTATAGGAAATTTATTTGTGTTATTTTTTTCCTTGATCGTTTTATATTTTCTTATCAAGTTTACTTCCTTAACTTTTAAATGCCGACACACCTTCTCTTTTCATTGCGTTTATCATGAAATCCGATACGTTTTCTTTTCGGGTCCCCATTAGGTATCGATACAAAATAGATTTCATGTAATTTGATTTGACTGTCAGAACGACTGACTGACGGGTGGTTTAAGGTATCAAATAGGGGCAGAGAGAGCAAAAAAAAAAAGAATTTCGATGACAAAAATCACATGACACTGTATATAACTTTATGGATGTAGATTATTATCTTGTTCCGTTGCGCTATTGTAGGTGGAACCGAACTTGCGCAAAACCATTCGCCGTCTTCTCACACAGGAAAACTCGCATTGGAACAAGTTTCAACGAATGTGTACGAATTTTCGGAGATGTGTGTATGTGCTCTTGGAGATTATATTGAATGTCTTTCGAATGATTATTTTGAATGTTATATTTCGAACAAAAATCTTTGGTGGCAAAGTTTTCGAGCGTTGAAAAGTTTTCAAAGTTTTACCTTCACTCACATTTCAATCAATCCAAAAACGTCGACTTTGACTTCGTTGTTCGCTGCTCATTCGATTCGATATTGCTTCTGTAATTTTCGACGAGAAAAATCGTGCAATCGTTGAAAATGTTATTATTAAAGAGGTAACAATAAAGGGAATGCACGGTGTCTCCCGTCTCCTGTCTCCGTCTCCTTTGTTCGAATTTATAATTTAGCATTTAACTCTTCATCGGCCGTTGTTTATGTATGTATATTGTTGATAAATACTGGGATTCGTACGTGACTTACGTTTATTATGTCAAAGGTGAAAATATCCAAGTATTTTCAATTTTCATCCATAATTTATAATGAATTGGCTACACCAGCGCCAGCACAAACTAGCCAATGCCTGATAAATTCAATTGTTGGATTTGTTTTAACTTGTTTACTATATCATTTTGTATCGATTCAGAAAATGACTTAATTAAATGTTCTGCGCCCATGAAATATTTCTCCCATTCAGCGGCTGAAAGTTTTCGGTGTGAGTATGTGTTTCATTCGTGTATTCAATTTAACTATTTAAGATTCTTTGCTTGTGATGAGGAGAAAACAATTGTCGATTCTTTTGAACAATGAACAATTTCGGAAAGAAAAAAAATGGTAAAAATGCATATTTACGTTCCGATGAGTTGAGTGTCGTTGTTTTCGTCGTTGTTTTCCTCGAAATTATCAAATCGTTCGTAGAATAAAGAAGCGTTTAACGAGTACTACATACTTTAATTATAAGCTATGCTAGACAAACATTTTTATATATAAAAAACAATTTGGTTCCGGATAGTTAAAAGTCTGAAATAGCCCAAAATTGGAATAGTCACATTGTCATTATTTAGGAGAAAAATTGAAGAAAATTCATTCGTTAGAACAACTTTTCAATTAACCCCACTTTTGAGGGCTTACTAAAAAGGAAAATTTCAAGTCGTTAGTTGGTTTTTTCCTTCTCTCTCGGTCGAAAACCGAATGATCTATGCAAATTTCCGATTTTTTTTTCATTCCATTCATAACATTTCATTTCGCTACTGAGTCACGCAGCACACAGAAAACATGCATCAAATACGTTAAGCTTAAACGTCGTTGGTGTCTCATTATTTTATTATTTACTGTTTTTAGTTCAACGAAAATCTTCCGAAACGGAGACTCTTTTGTGAATAATTTGCCTCAAACTATGAGTTTTCTTTCTTTCAATTTCTTAATTATAATAATAAACGAATTATTAATAAACAACCATTTTACGTAACATAACCACTAATGCACCGAAACGGACAAATAATATAAAAGCCACAGAGCCGTGGCAGTCATAAAAAAAACACACACAATATAATAACAATAAAGTTAAGTACAAAGCAGCTACAGCTATAATTTTCAATTTAATAATAAGTTTAATTCCACTGTATTTTGCCTTTTTTCGTTCTAATGTTCTACAATGCATGATATGTTATCATCATCATGTCATATATAATGATTTTGGTGTATAGAGATTGCGATGCAAGGAATAATTTCGTTCATTTCGATTATCATGTAAATGAACACAATTCTTCTTTTTTTTCATGAAAGCGAATCAAAATGACACAAACCCACACAAACACACAGAGAGACACAAACAAAATAACAAACCAAAGCATTTGGAACATCGTTTGTGACCGTTTTTGTTCTCTTTTCTTTTGTAGTATCGTGTTCACCAAATGAAATACGCGCTCTATCTCTAAATCCCCGAATTGTGTGCATGCGATTCTAGCCAATAAAAGTAGCCGCGGACAATATACACAATCTCTATACGGGGCTATAATATGGCATATTTCCATCTTCGTCTCACTTGATGTGCTCGCTCTCCGCGCGTTTTCATAGCAACTTGAAATTCTGTCAACTGTTTTATTCGTTTCGAATACGCGCATCGTATCAACCCACTGCGGCTTGATTGCATGAAATCATTATGTTGCATAGAATAGTCAGAGAGATAGAGAAACTCAGAAGAAGAAAAATGGAAACCGCAATTCAAAACATTTGAAATGGATCGTTAGCTGCTCCAGTTCTTTTAACAGCCATTTTAAAGCGGACTGAAGAAGAAAAAAAGGGAAAAAACTACGACTCTTTTGTCAATAAGAATTTCATTGAATTGACGTTTTTTTTGCATTTTATGTGATACACAGAGTCAAAATGAGCAACAGAATGGTAAAAATGTACGCAGTCAAGGGAAGAATGGCAGCAATCTCAAGTTTTCGCCTGAAATAAATTGAAAATTTATTGAAATTTATTTGGAACATAATGACAACATTTACGTCGAATTATGGCCCATTACGGGCTGCTTTTTTTCAAACAGCCATTCTTCAGAAACATTTCAATCAGAAACAATCCGAAATGCAAATTTCGCATAAAATTAATTTCGATCCAACGACTGCGATAATTTGTGAGACCGGATTGCATATGGTTGTGATTTGGAAGAACCGAAACCCTCATTCACGCCGTTAATGATTCGGATTTTCATTGGTGTATGTGCCATATATATTTTCGGTAAGTTGAACTTTCACCGACGCTCTATTTATTCGCATCGATGTCTGTCTCCAAGGCCCTTGATTACTTGAACGCATCGAATGCAAATGAAATTACCAGCAAATTTGTGTGTGTATGCATGATTTGCATACGGTTTTTCTGCAGGATCGGAGTGTGTCTATGGTCGGGTATTTATGAGTGTCGTCGCATGGGGACAAACAACAAAAGCAACATTATTAACAGACTCTCTTTCTCTCTCCGCGCGCCGCAACTGTAATGCAATCAAAATATTCACATTATTGCAATAGGCGCAATGTTTATACACGAACCCCCTGCCGATAATCATGATTAAGCGCTGGTTAATCTTTCACCCGACTAAAAGAAAAATTTGTCATTTGATGATGACGCCACGACGCGGTTTTTTTTGCCTAATGTTTACGCTCATCAACTTTTCATCAGTCGAATACTCGATTTTATGAGTGTATCTCTTCAAAATGGTTCGGTTGCTGTTAAAAAATTGACAACCATTTGAAAAATGTATCCAGGCTAAGGCAAGAAAAAATATTAAAAATTTAACGCAAAACCCAATTCAATTCATACATCAAAGAAAGGTGCTTTGACCTTTGTACCGCGAGAGACAAAAAACAACAAACTGTTTCATTTACCTTTCATTCGATTGCTGACAATGTCTGAACAGCAAAAGGATAATCGCTGGAAACGTTATAATTTCACTAAATTAGCTACTTTAAAATTGTAGTTGTTAAAAGGTAACGTACCATTTTAATTGCCGCCCAATTAAAAGTGATATTGATTTTCATGTGGATAGGGTGCGAATACCTGCGCTAAACGCTTTTTTAAAGAACACACAATCACTCACAAAAACAAAACAACAAAGAACCGAATAGAATAGAATAGAACCGCAGCAGAGAAAAAATACTACTTTCCAATACATTAATTAGACAGCTCGGTTGGTGAATTAGCCGAACTAATTAGAATTGCACACACAACCATTCTCCATAAATTTGTTCATAAATGGTGAATACAATATAATTGATTCCATTAATGCCATTCCATGGTGATAGTGCTGCCGCCGCTGCGGCTATTGCTACTGTTTTCGATACAGAATTTTTGATTTTTCATCTGTTGCATCTCCCAGCTCACAAACGCTAACACTTGATGAATATCAAATAATCACTTTATTAGTTGCGGAAAATGAGTGGAACTGCTTTATTATATTCACACTCTACACCAAAATCGCTTCCATATTTACAACCAACCAAATGAATTAATTAATGAAGAACTCGTCTACCATAACCATTTTTAACTATCGTTAAACAGAAAATAAAACACGAATATCAAATTGTTTACGATACGATTTTTCTATAAAAAAAAGGAACGTGAACAGGTGAACACCAATAATAAATATTCAAAAACAATTAAAATTCTAGCAATGATACACAACTCACGAATGCATTCATAGATTTTTTCAAATTAATTTTATACAATTGTTGAAAGATTTTCAATTGTTGTTTGTTTTTGTTTGATAGTAAGCAATTGGATATTTAATTAGACAGTTCATTAATTGATAGGAGGTGGAAATACACTTATGAATATTCGAGGTACTTTTTGAAACGGAGGGAATTTCAATATTTTGCTTTGTATGATTTCATTGGTTGCAAATAAATCCAACCAAGTTGGTTGTGGTTAAGCAAATATGGTTTCGTTTTGCTAATGTATAGCTTCGAGCTGGAGTTAAATACAAGTCGGTGAAATAGATTTAACCTAATCTTCATAGTGATTCACCAACCACATTCAGAAGTATCGTTCGAAAAAATTCACTTTTCATGCATATTAGAAAGAATAATTGACAAAATCCGACCAAAGTCTTGATGTTTGAAGTGCAGTACTAACAAAGAGGTTTGACTTTGCGTGCGATAGCAAAGAAACAGAAAAAACACACACGAGATTTCAATCTTGTGTCTTGATATGAGAACGCAATTAATCAAATATATCTCTATCGCTGAGATATGTAAAATAATACTGGTTCACACCTCTGTGATAGATCATCACAGATACGTATAGTAAGTTCATTCATTGCAAATTAGTTTCTCGCATATCTAATCATTATTGTTGATTAGCTGTTGTTCCTTCGGACAATTCAAACATTTTTGACGGGAATATTTTGAAAATTATGCGATGCTCCGCCCATTTTCCGGAAATAGACAAAATGATCTAGTCAAATGTGACTTGAAAATAATTTGAGTGATTAGTATACATGCGATAGAGTAAACGATCGAGATCTTTCATTACATTTTAGATATTTTTAGCTATATGAATTGCATTTTCGATGAAATTCGTAGATTCTTTGCGGAGTTTAAGAAATTGGCTCAAAAAAGAATTGGAAAAGTTTTCAAAAAAGTTCTTAAACAAAGTTTGATAAAGAGAAATCCTTTTTTGGAAAATCCAATTGGAAAATTTTCGTACTGAAGGAAACGATGTTCATCAATGCAATGTTTTGGTTGTTTATTTCCATTTATTCTACCTTTTTATATACTTGCCTGTGCTTTGGCTATGTTCAACATGAAGTTGCCTAGTTAGTCATTCTCTCGAGTAAATCGACATCGATGGAGACGGTCAATTATTCAAATCGAACAATTCAAACGATTCGTTTGAACAATTGTCTATTTTTCTATTTCTCGATTCTGAATATTATTGTGTCCAACATTCTGTAATCAGATGATTTAGGAAGAATCATCCGCAATTGATGAATTATTTTCTGCACATTACATAGACTGAAAATGCTTGCAATAGTTTTGCGGAAGAAATAAAAATTGCCGGCTGACAGATAACTACGAAAGATCTGTCAAACTCCGAATCTCGAACTGTCAATGGCCGTTTTATGCAATGTCATTTCTGTGTATTTTTGTTGTAGTGCATGAGATTTCAATAGATTTCTGAACAAAACACAACGATTTCCCCATCATATCGTTTTAATTTATTTTATAAAGCAGAAAAAGTTTTAAAACACATAAAAAGTAAAGCTGCAAAATATCAAGTCATTCATTGAAATTCAAATCAAAATTCGTTTTAATAATTAATTAAACAAAAATGCCAACTTATAAAGGTTAGTTTTAATGCATTCGCCGGCAATATTATAACAAAAAAAAAATTATAATATTTTCCATGTCTTTCTAGTGAAAGTAAAGTGGGGCCGTGAGAATTTCCCCGATGTAAGCGTCAACGTAGATGAGAATCCATTGGTTTTTAAAACTCAATTGTTTACATTGACCGGTGTTCAGGTGCATCGGCAAAAGGTTATGTGCAAGGGTGTCGCTTTGAAAGACGACGAATGGAACTTTCAACTGAAAGATGTTTGTATTTTTGTGCAAATGATTTAAATTCCATTATGATTTGATCTATTATTTTGCAAATACTAATATCAATTCGTTCAAATCTAGGGTGCTGTGGTATTGTTGCTGGGTACAAAAGATGACATCGACACTGAGCCAATTGAACGACCGAAATTCATTGAAGACATGAATGAATCGGAATTAGCTTCTGCGGTATGTACTTGGGAAAATCGCTTGAATTGAATCCAAACTAATATTTTCGATAATTTTCAGTTAAAATTGCCGGCTGGTCTTACAAATTTGGGTAATACGTGCTATATGAATGCGGTGGTTCAATGCTTGAAATCCGTTCCCGAGCTGGGCGAATCGTTGAAAGAGTACAAGGAGGATTTTTCCATTAATTCATTGGGCTCAGCACAATCGATTACGGCGGCTATGCGTTCCGTGTTCGAACAGTTGAACGGTGCGAACACAGTAACGCCAGTGTTGTTGCTGCAAACTCTTCACATGGCATTCCCACAGTTTGCGCAAACGGGTGAAAAAGGTTCGTACCAACAACAAGATGCGAATGAATGTTGGTCTGAATTGATGAAGATGCTGCAGCAAAAGCTAAAGCCCATCAAAAAAGGAGAATTGGTTCCAAGTTACAAGTAAGTTGAACTTGGACTATCTCTTATGCGTTTCATTTGCATCATATTTTAACATCGAAATCCCAATTTAGCTCATTGATCGATCAATTCTTTGGCGGAACTTTCGATGTGGAGATGAAATGTTCGGAAAGTGAGGACGAGAAGCCAACAACGTCGCACGAAAGCTTCTTGCAATTAAGTTGCTTCATCTCACAAGAGGTCAAGTACATGCTGAGCGGAATTAAATCGGTAAGACACAAATCGAAGTGATATTTTGCACATCTCAAGCTTGAAATTTGTTACAATGAACGTTTTTTTCTATTTTCAGAAACTTCAAGAGCAACTGACAAAGCGATCGTCAACGTTGGAACGAGATGCTGTTTACATTAAATCGGTAAGTTGTTATTCGAACAATTACCATGCAGTTCGTCATTGAACACAATAAACTTATTGGTTGTGTCCCATTTCAGTCAAAAATCAGCCGGTTGCCAGCATACCTCACGGTTAACTTCGTTCGGTTCCAATACAAAGGTAAAGAGGGTATCAATGCGAAAATTTTGAAAGACATCAAATTCCCCATTGACTTTGATGCATTCGAATTGTGCAGCAAGTCACTTCAAGAGAAATTGACACCGATGCGATCCAAGTTTAAGGTTTGTGGCTTCGATGAATTTGACGTGTTTTTGGATATTAATTGTGATTGAATTGAATAAATTTATGCAGGAAATTGAAGATGCTGCTCTTCAAAATCCAAAATCTAAGGATAAGCCTTTGGTAAAGAAAGAGGATAAAATGGTGGCATTGCCATATTCGTTCGATGATGATTTTGGTAGCAACAACAGCGGCTATTACACATTGCATGCAGTGTTGACACATCAAGGTCGTTCAAGTTCATCGGGCCATTATGTTGGTTGGGTAAGACAATCAACCACCGAGGACAAATGGTTCAAATACGACGATGACGCTGTGTCGCCGGTCACATCGGAGGAAATCTTACGTTTGAGCGGTGGTGGCGATTGGCATTGTGCCTATGTACTACTCTACGGGCCGCGAATTTTACGTGTACCAGTCACTGATGAACCAATGCAAGAATGAAACCAGTGTCAAAATAGGAAATAAATGCAAATGTTGTAAATTGAATTCCCATTTTGTGAGACTGAAGATAGAGAATAAACTTAGCATCTCAGTTTAACACATGTACAAATGGAATAAGGCTATGCTCAACAATTTGTTAACACTTTTGTATGACAGTTGAGAGTTTGTAAAATACGACAAGTTGTCAAGAATGGTAAAAAAACGTTTGCAAAAATTCAAATTCCAATCATGAAAATAAAAATAAAAAAATTGCATCAACAACATTTCATCATCTTTATACGGAATAACAGAAAATATATTTCCACATTCTTTTATTCAAAATGAAGTGTTTCAATTTAAAAAAATCACAATATACATTGCCTATGATGATATGATTTTACAAAAATTTATTTTTTCAACCATTTTTTCACGAGGCTTTGAAGTTTCACTTTGGAAGCGATGAGTTGTTCTGAGTCTTTTTCAGTCTTTATTGAAGCCGTGTCTTGACAATGGGAAATGCCTACAAATAAAAATTATGCAATTTGGAATTTAAAAAAATATATACGTTTAAACGGGGAATGTGCTTATTTAGTGAACCTGGGATGACGGTGCCTGGCGAATTTTTGTTTAAGTCTTTTAAAATGTCCATTGGATGCCAAGGGTCTAGCGAACCATACGTAAAGTATACATTTGTTACGGCCGGATCAAGTCCACCATACATAACATTAGTGTGATTAACATTACTCCCGACTAATGAAACTCCAAACCTGAAAATAATACTCAGTTCGAAAAAATGTCTTCAATACAAGTTCAAATGACTTACGCATCACCAAAAACATCCTGGCAAAGTGATAAATAATTTTTAAGCGGTGATTTTGATACGAATGGCTGATTCTTAAAGTCTGTTGTCTGATACCATCCATATTCTGCACAAGTTTGGTAATACCATGGACGCGCAGCAGAAGGTAAAGTTGAATTTTTCAATACTTCGACCTCGTGTTCGTAGGTGATTGAAACACACATTTCACTTGATGACAAGTTTTCCCACCATATCATAAATGAGTCGACCTGGCAAAATATGACCTTCACTTATTTTCCATTCTCCCCCGATCATTATGAAAACTGGTCCACCGCTTTTGAAATGAACCTCATTTTTCAAATATCGCTAAAATTCAAATTTAAATTGATTGTGGATTTGTGGCAGCAAGTTTTTTTTCTGTAAATACCATTTGAAAAGTGTTTAGATTTTGGTGATCGAAATT